>NC_057809.1:311825503-312161389 GCF_018294505.1 Triticum aestivum
ACCTCTTGGCAACTCGAGGTCTTTGGATATCGTCCACTTAACATAGATGGTGTTGTCCTGAGAACGAGATACACGCAGCTCCTATCGGGGTATCGACGCACCAGGTGGTCTTGCTGGTTTTGTTTTACCAAAGTCAAAATGTCTTGTGCACCGGGATCCCGAGTCTGATCGGATGTCCCGCGAGGGAGGATTGTCTCCACGGATCGTGAGCTTGTCATGTGCTAAGATGGGACACCCCTGCATGGTTCCAACTTTCGAGAGTCGTGCCCGTGGTTATGTAGCAGAAGGGAATTTGTTAATATCCAGTTGTAGTGGACATGAACTAAACTCAGTTTAAATTACACCAACCGCCTGTGTAACCATGACGGTGTCTTTCTGACGAGGTTCGGGAAGAGAACACGGTTTGGCTTATGTTTGAACTTAAGTAGTTCAGGATCACTTCTTGATCATTACTAGTTCGCGATCGTTGCGTAGTTTCTCATTTTACTCTTGTACTCGTAAGTTAGCCACCATACAATGCTTAGTCGCTTGCTGCAACCTCACCAATTATCGTTTCCATAACCATTAATCTTTGATAGTTTTGATATGTATGGTAATGGGATTGTTTAGTCCTCGTGGCTCACAGATTACTAAAACAACAGTTGCAAGTACAGGTAAAGCGATGCTTTGACGTGAGAGCGATGCTCGCTTGTTTGGAGTTCTTCTGCTTCTTGTTCTTCTTCGATCAAGGGATAGGTTCTGAGTCGGGGAGCCTGGGATTAGCTGGGTGGATGTCGTTCTTCTTTTTCATTTGATTTCATCCATAGTCGGATCCTGTTCTTCTGTATGATGATTGCTATGTATTGATGTTTTCATGTTGTGGCTTGTGGCTAGTGTAAGCCTTTATCTTGTATTGTCATCTATTCAATACATGGTATGTTGTAATGATATCCACCTTGCTATGCGCTCCACATGCGGTTGTGCCCCAATCATGAGTTCATCACGTGATTGGGATAGAATCACATCTTGGGCACTACAAGTTGCTATCAGAGCCTTACCGACCTTAGGATCCCCCTTGATTGATCGAACCGCTGACGTTGTTGAGTCTAGAAGCAAAAATATATTTGGAGTCTAGTTATATCAGAGAGGAGGAATTATTTTTACTCCTTATCCCCTTCGTCGCTCTGGTGAGGACTCCTGACGTAGATGTTTTGACTTCACTCTCCTCTTTTTCACTCAAATTTTTGGATATTGTTGGATCGTTGCGATATCATTGTGACGGGAATTCTGTCTTGGTACCTCCTGACATTTAGGGGTTGTGGCAGTGTCCTGGGGAGTTGAGCTCCAAGGTGTTTTTGTCATAGTGCTTATCGTTTCAGTTCCGTAATACTAGAGGATGCCGACATCGAAAACGCTTCTATACTCTTTGTGGTGAGAGTAGTTCGGTGCCACCTAGTACAGGGGAGAACGATCAGATGTATTGCCACATCTAGTATATCGGATGTTTTCGATGGTCTGAGGTACACGATTTCCAAAGTTTTCTTGGTTATGTGTTGATGAATGGATACAGTTGGAGTGTAGGATTTGTTAATTGTGTGATATATTGGTGCCTCCCTGTATCCCCAACACCAGATTGCATAACCAGAAAGTTTTGGGAGTTATTTGGTGGAAATTCAAGAAGTTACCTAGCTTTATCCTTCCAACAAATGCATGAGGGGTTATGTATTTGTTTCCGGCTCATTTCCCAAGCCAATCCTTTGTATTGTTTTGAGTTGTGGTATTCGAGTTGCTTTAGTGCCAAGTGTTGAATCCATACCTTCCCTAAGTGGTGTTCTCATACTTCTATGTGAATACTAATCCTTCTTGATCAACAAGATTTTCTTGACAATTCTATTGCCAACTGGTGTGCTTCTCTTCAAGTTAATCCTATCCTTTCAATATTTGCTAGATCAATTCTCAGTTCTTCTCAACGGTGTTTGTTTCATCCGTCCCAAGTAATCCTTATTTTCCCATCGTCCCACCCTTTTCTTCAAGGACTCGGATTTCACAATCAAGTATCCATTTTATTCATGTGAAGTCTCTTCATTCTTTTCCTTCAATGTTCTTATCCAGTGGTTCTCATGAAGATGCTAAGTAAGCTTTGAGTTTATCATTGTTCATTCTCATACTATTTTTTCGGTGGATTCAATTCACGGTTTAGGTGTTGATCATATCCCTTTCCTTGTTTCAAATGCTTTTTCTTGCCAGTGCACCTCTCAATCATTCACCTCTTGCTATTCATTTGTTTTGGAGTGCTGAAGATATCTCGGAAGATTCGTGCTTATATTCTAGATCCGTTCAACCTATTTCGAGATTGTTATCTCATTCAAGCCATTTAATTCAACTGGTGATGTCTCTCTTTAAACTCGTTTCAACGGTGTCTTCTTTTGAGTGGGCCCTAACCCACAATTCTTTTCCTAGGATCTTACCCGACTCTTCTAATTTTTCATAGTTATTCCCAAATTCATTTCAAGATGTGACATAAGAATGAATTATCATCAGTCATATGTGTTACTCCAAGATCTTTCAAATTCTTTTGATTGTTGGTTGAACCTTTATATTCTTCCTTCCGGAGTGCCTCAGCAATGCTTAGTGGTGTTCCTCATCGTCATTCTCAGCTTTTGAAGTCCAAAGAAGAGTTTCCCTTAAATCTTGCTCCATTTTCTTGAAGATTCTTGGTGCAAGCTTGATGCTATCCTCTCGAATTGGTTTCGGTCGTCAAGAATTCCTTTCATACCCATCAGAAGCATTTCAAGAGTTTCTTTCCTTTCTCGATCATCCGAAGGCCATCATTTCAGAAGATTTAATTGTTCTCGACATTCCGCTCTTGTCCACCAATTCTCCTGAACTATTATTTCTTCATTCATCTCCAATTTCTCCCGGTGTAAAGTACTCTCTAATCAGTTCATGATCCCCTTGTTATCTTGTATCCAATTCACTCAAGTAGCTTCGTGCATTTTTAATGCTTCCCGGAGAGCCATTCTCTTTTATTCATTCGTTTTCAATTCTTACGATGGTTTGTTTAAGATTCCTATTTGTTTAGTATCGATCAATTCATCTATTCTCTCATAATCCTACCGGTGGTTTGTTCAACATTCCTATTCCTTTATTATCGTATCATTTCATTTGTTCTTTCCAATCCTCCTGGTGATTCGTCGAAGACTTCTTCAAGTTGGCACTATACCTCTCTTCAATCCTTGCAAAAGAATAAGTATTATGTCAAATCCATTGCATGTCATCAATTTAAGTTGATGAACGATGAACATACAATAAATCTTATTTTTGTTTTCCTCAAGGTGATTCAATTCCTTCTCCGAGAGTTTGTTCATGATGAATAAATTCTAAATTGCAAGTGCTTCATATTTTTTTCCTGGAGATCCAAGCTCTCTCAATTAACACGTCATGAAGCTCCATCTAAATCATCGCAAGACTTCAATCTTGTTCTTTCAACTTCTCTTTCTTCCTATCATCCTTTTATTACCGGGGTCCTTCTAGAATTTTCTTCACGGTGGATCATCAAGATTTATTTCATTCTCCAAGCATTCTTCAAAATTATTGTGAGAGCTCAAGTATTCTTCATCTTGCATTTTGAAGTGCAATTCTTTCTACCTTATCATTTCAGGTGATGTTATGTCATCCTTGACAATTTCCTTTCGTGATTCATGATTCACAAGATATCAAGAATGACATATTTGAAATCCAACATTTTCTCTTCGTTCAGGAGATATTTTCAACCTATAATTCTCTTTGTTGGAGTTGTCTTGGTAAAGATTTCACGTAAAGCCTTCCATACGGCAAAAGAAGTTTTCTCCTATCCCCTCGGCGAAAGAAGTTTTTCACCCCTTCGTTGATCTCAACCTATCATTGTTTTTGTTGGTGGCAGAATTTCACCTAAATTGTTGAGATTTTTCGTAAGCCCACAACAAGCTTATTCTTTTGTTGTTGGATTTTTTTTCAACAACTCCGTTCAAACCTTCTCCTAAGGATGCTATTTCAAATTCATTTGAGGTAGAAGATGTTGTTCTTTTCTCCGTTCATTCCATCCATTCTTTCATTTCTTTCGGAGGCATTGTTATGTTGCTCTCTTCGTCCCATGATCTTATTTTTCCAAGATCATGTTCATTTCTTTGCTTATCCATTTAACCGAAGTGTTGGGTCCTATTTTCAAGCTCTTCCCATATTATAAAGTTCCTTCTCTTTCTACCGGAGCGCTGCCCAAATTCTCTCGTATACCTTGCTGCTCTTTTTAACCCGAGTGGTCTTAAATTCTTTCTTGCCCCTTGAGCTCTTGATTCACGTGTTTGCAACCTACAAGGTTCTCATAATGTTCCTTGTTCCTCTTGTCCAATGGACTGTTTGCAATCTTGTTCATCTCAATGGTATTCTTTCTTTTAATCCGTTCAACCTCTCAAGGTTCATGGTTTCACTCTTTTGTCAAGAAGCAACTTAGTTTTACCTCTTCCTTCTTCGGTTTCTCTCCGGTGCCATCCCTAGATCTCGGGGCGAGATCTCTTGAAAGTGGAGGAGTGTTGTGACACCCCTAGACGGACGCTCCAGATGCCGCCCAGTTATTTAGTTGTTGTTCTGTGTTTTATTTAATTGTTGCATTCATCATGTCATCAGTTGCATTGCACCAGCACTCCATTGCCGTCATATTTCAAAACTTGCATCCGTTCGTTGTGCCTCTTCTCTCTATTGCCTTCATTGACCGTTCGAGACTAACCACACTTCCACACTACCGCCTAACCTCTCTGCACAGCCACCGACCACCTTCGCAACCTAGTCCGAAAACTTCTCCCGGACCTGACCCGGGAAGTCATGACTGATGGGTCCGGATCATCCCCAAACATCCCTAAAAATATCTTCGGTTCTTTATTGGACTCCTCTAAGCTATTTATTCTCAACCGCCCGATTACGATGGGAGGGACTAAATGGCACCTGACCTAAATCCATCTGCTATAAATAACAACCAACCCTAAAATCTAGGGGAGTTGTCCCATCGTACTCGTCGCCACCACCACACTCCACTTGGTCTCCTCATCATTTTCCCCATTGACCCAATCCCCTAGCTCCGCCACCTTCTCCCTCGGGTTCGCTCCTGATCCCCCCGAATCCACTAACCAAATGCCACCACGCACTTCAGATCGAGAGGATCTCGATCTCGAGCTCTCTCCCGACCAGTGCCTCCCCTCCCGCCCGGCCCATGTCGGAGCTTGTCGTCGCCGGCCACCCAAACAACAATAGCAGCCCCGCCGCCGGCTAACCGAACCAGCAGATGAGCACCCTGACCCCACCTTCTTCCTCTCCTTCTATTCTCCTTCTGCCTCTCGCTCCCCTCGGACGCATCTCTCTCTCGTTCTGGACAGGAGAGCAACCATTGTCGTCCGTCCATGGAGATGAGCCACGCCGCCCTTTCACTTGTGACCTCAGGTCACCTCTGCGTCATCCTCACCGCCCTGTTGGTGAGCTCCTTTGTGCCACCTCCGGCCCCTTTCTTTTCCTCGCGTCACACCTCTACTGAATTCTCCGCCTCGACGTCGTTTTACTGCAGGAGCCGAGGCCGTTGCCTCCTCAGGTCATCGCATCACCTCCTCGCCGACCCGCCGCTTCCCACTTCTGTCAGCCCCACCGCAAGCCACCCCATGTCTCACACCCTCTGTCTGCTTCCTCTGCTTCAAGCGAGGCCAGGCAACTGCCCCGCGTTGACCGCCTGCTCGCTCGCGTCGTTGACGCATCGCCCTGCTGCCTGGGCTGCCTCATCCAGAGTGCGCCTTGCCCATCTCCAGATTCGGCCTCAAGGCCAATGTGAGCAGCTCGCCCGCGCCTTGGGCCAGATCTCAGTTTTGGCCCGTGTCATGTTTTTTCCTGCAGAATGATTTTAGCTATTTATCCAGAGAGAGCAGATTTACAGAAAAACCCTCATGTTGATGCATATCATATCTCACTAACCGTGCATCGGATTAACATGATTTAAACATGTCAAATTCTTAGAATTTCATCTAGTTTTATAATATCCTACTTTCATCCATGTTTAAAATGTTTAAAATGATGTTTGTGTTTAATTTGCTAAATGCCAGGCTATAATGATTTATTTCATAACTAAATAACCGTAGCTCCGAATTAAATAAATTATATAGGTAACTTGCTTAGAAAAATGCATAGATTAACTTGATGCACTTATTTTGCATGTTTAACAACTCTAAAATATTGTTTATGGCAGAACAATAACAAATTCGAAATATGCATATGGGGATTTTGCGGAATTGTTGTTTGTTATTTCCGACCTCATTTAAACTTGCCTAAATAATTAGTTTACTTATGCTTCACCTCTTGCCATGTTAACCAACATTTAATCTTGTCATATACATAAACGAGAGTGAACTAAATAATTGAATGTGGTGTTTCGTCAATATGCAACTCGTTGCATATTGAGCTCGACTTAATTTGTAGTGTTGTTTGTTGCACTTTGCCATTCCATGATCATTAAATCGGACATGCATCATACTTGATTGTGCATCATGCCATGTTTATGGTTGTTTGTTTACTATGTCATTTGCTTCTTTCCGGTTGCGCTGCTCCTTGATAGTTCTGGTTACGTTGCGATTGTGAGGATCCATTCGGCTACGTTGGTTCGTCTTCTTCATGGACTTGTTCTTCTTCCTAGCGGGATTTCAGGCAAGATGACTGTCACCTTGGATCTCACTACTATCGTTGCTATGCTAGTTGTCTCGATGCTATCGCTATGTCGTGCTACCCACCACTTGTTTATCAAGCCTCCCAATATGCCATGAAACAACCTCTAACCTTTTCACCATCCCAGCAAACTGTTGTTTGGCTACGTTATCGCTTTGCTCAGCCCCTCTTATAGCGTTGCTAGTTGCAGTTGAAGTTCAGGTTGTTCCAAGTTGGGACATGGATATCATGGGATATCACAATATCTCTTATTTAATTAATGCATCTATATACTTGGTAAAGGATGGAAGGCTCGGCCCTCTGCCTGGTGTTTTGTTCCACTCTCCCCCCCCCTTAGTTACCGTCATACCAGTGTTATGTTCCTTGATTTTGCGTCCCTAACACGGTGAGGGTTTATCCGCCCCTCTGGACAGTTCGCCTTGAATAAAACTCTTCCAGCAAGGCCCAAGATTGATTTTACCGTTTGCATAATAACAACTAAAACTTGCATAGGGACTCGTCGGCACCCGAGGTCTCTTAATCAAGTCCCCTGGTCCAGTGCTCCTCATGAGTGTTTGTCCACCTAGCTAGCAGTCGGCGGTGGCACCTCGGGGCACCTCGAGGTCTTTGGCTATAATCCACTTAGCATTGACGGTGTTATCCTGAGAACGAGATACGCGGCTCCTATCGGGGTATCTATGCACTGGCTAGTCTTGCTGGTTTTGTTTTACCATTGTAGAAATGTCTTGTGCACCGGGATCCCGAGTTTGATCAGATGTCCCGCGATGGAGGACTGTCTCCGCGGATTGTGAGCTTGTCATGGGCTAAGTTGGGACACCCCTGCAGGGTTTAAACTTTTGAGAGCCGTGCCTGCGGTTATGTGGCAGATGGGAATTTGTTAATATCCGGTTGTAGTGGACTTGAACTAAACTCAGTTTAAAATAAACCAACCGCATATGTAACCGTTACGTTCTCTTTTAGACGAGGTTTGGGAAGAGAACACGGTTTGGGATATGTTTGAACATAAGTAGTTCAGGATCGCTTCTTGATCATTACTAGGTCGCGACCGTTACGTAGTTTCTCATCTTACTATTGTACTCGTAAGTTAGGCACCATACAATGCTTAGTCGCTTGCTGCAACCTCACCACTTGTCCTTTCCATACCCATTAAGCTTTGCTAGTATTGATACCCATGGTAATGGGATTGCTGAGTCCTCGTGGCTGACAGATTACTACAACAATAGTTGGAGGTACAGGTAAAGTGATGCTTTGACGTGAGGGTGATGCTCGCTTGTTTGGAGTTCTTATGCTTCTTCTTCTTCGATCAAGGGATAGGTTTCGGGTCGGGGAGCCTGGGATTAGCAGGGTGGATGTCGTTCTTCTTTTTCATTTGATTTCATCTATAGTCGGATCCTACTCTTCTGTATGATGATTGCTATGTATTGATGTATTGATGTATTCATGTTGTGGCTTGTGGCTAGTGTAAGCCTTTATATTGTATTCTCATCTATTCAGTACATGGTATGTTGTAATGATATCCACCTTGCTATGTGCTTGAAATGCTGTTGTGCCCCAATCATGAGTTCATCACGTGATTGGGATAGAATCACATCTTGGACGCTACACTTGGCATGCTGATGTTGGTAATATCATGCATATTGTGCCTTGCATTGCTTACTTTATACACAAAATATGTCATCTTCTTAGTTTAGACATGCTTTGTGTGAATGCCATCTATTTATTTTCTTCATCATATATGTCAATTATGCAACGTCATCTTGTTAAGCCAGGCATCATATATGTGAATTTTGCAATGCCATCCTTCTTAGCCAATCATCTTATATTTGAATTATACCAGGCCATCATTTTTTTCATTACGTATTACATTTATCAACAATGTGTGTACATTCAACTACTCCTCGTGTGAATCAGCCATTTGACATGGTGAAGGAAAATTCTGGAGTGAAAACAAGGTCTTAAGAGTAGACTATGCTATCTGACAAAGCGCATGTCTCGCTGGTTACGGATAGCTCCTCAGAGGATGATTCAGAGACAGATGACCAGTCCTATTCCCCCCCCCCCCCCCCGAGGTGTATGCTCTAACTTGGCAGGGTTTTGTTGCTCATATCATGCATATAGTCTCTTGCATTGCTATGTCATTTGATTAGTTTAGACATGCTTTGTATGAATGACTCTTATTTAGTGTCTAATTACCATATATGTGGATTATGCAATGCCGTCTTGTTGCAAGACATTATATATGTGAATTATGCAATGATATCTTGTTGCAAGGCATTATATATGTTAATTATGCAATGCCATCTTGTTTAGCCAATCATCATATATGTGAATTATATCATGCTATCATTTTTGTCTTACGTGTTCCATTTGTCGAAAATATTTGTATATTCTACTACTCTTCCTGTGCATCAGCCATTTGAAGCGGTGATGGAAGTATCTGGAGTGAAAAGAAGGTATTCAGAGCAGACAATGCTACTTGCTGAAGCAGACATCTTACTGGTTACAAATAGCTCCTCAGAGGAGGATTCAGAGACTGATTACCAGACCTATTTCCCCCCTAAGGTCTATGCTCAAACTTGGCAGGGTTATATTACTCATGTCATGCATGTTGTCTTGGATTTCTTAGTTTTTACATCATGTATGCGATTCCCATATTACTTGCTTACTATATAAATCATATATTTGAATTATATCATGCCATCATGTTTACATAGACAACATCTATCTGAATTATGGCATGCCAACTCATTTAATAAATACATCATATAGTTATATCATCTCATCCTGTTTAGTGTTTACAGTAATCATATTTTGAATTATGTCATTCTATCCATGAATTATATCACGCTATCATGTTTCCATAGGCGACATGTATATGAATTATGGCATGCCAACCTATTTAATAAACACATTATATAGTTATATCATGTCATCCTGTTTACATAGTCATCATATTTTGATCAATGTCTTTCCATATTTTTTAGTTAGCCATCATATATGTGTAATTGTGTCATGCTATCCTGTTTAGTTATCCATCATATATGTGAAATTGTGTCATGCTATCCTGTTTGGTTAGACAACATAAATGTGAATTATTTCATGCCCTCTTTTATTCCCCACTATCCATTGCACCTGTCTATCATAAAATGTCAGTACATTCAATTACTTTTCTTGTTCATTAGACATTTGAATTGGAGAGGGTGACGGCAGTATCTAAGGGAGTAACAACAGGGTCTTCAGAAAAGATAGTGCTACCAGTTGATGCAGATAGAAGCATAGTTGTACTTGCCCAAGAACCAGCCCCACCACACATAACCCAGACTCACGTAGATTGTACCCCTACCCAGTTGGACAAAGAACCATCTACACCCCTTCTAACCCCAACCCGAGCAGATAGTGTAAGTGCATTTAGTGCCACCCCTAGTTGGTTTTGGAGTATTGACGACAAACCTAGTTGAGGGACTAATGTGTTTGTGAGAATTGCAGGATAACACAGGTAGAAGTCCCTCATTGATTCGGTTTTACTACCAGAGATGACCCCTAAAAATGTATGAAGACATTGAAGCCAAAGGTGGTATATGAAGATATTCACATTGAAGACTATGACAAAAGAAGACACGTTATGAAGCCTATGGAGCTCGAAGACTTAGATCTTTCGTAGTTCTTTTTCTTTTGTGTTGAGTCATAGGAACCACCGCACTGTTAAGTGGGGTCCAGGAGAACCAGTCAAAATGACTGAAGTGATACCTAAATCAAAAACCTATGTCTTCGAGTGAAGACAATGAGAGCGAATCTTGTCCAGAGCCGGACAAGTCAGCTTTGCTTGTAGCCCAAGTAAAGTTGCCATGAGAGTTTGAAATCTGACCGTTGAGACACGTGTCAGTTCCTTAGTGACCCAGCGTCATTTCAGACAAATCAGGTCGGGTTGCCAAGTGGCTATAAATAGCCCACCCCCTACAACCATAAACGGTTGGCTGCTCAGATTTCAGTGCACGGCTTTTGTCGTTTGAGAGCAACCCACCTCGAAGCCTTTGAGAGAAAATTCCTAGCGAGGAGAAAAAGCCCTAACTACCCAGAGCCAGAGAACATTGGGCATCACTTAAGTCTTCTTGTCTGTGTGATCTGAAGACTTATTACACTTGAGGACTGTGAATCCTCCATACGGTTAAGCGTCGCGTTCAGAGCATCCAAGAGACATTGTGGATTGCCAGTAAACGAAGTTTGTGAAGGTTTGGGAGTCTACCTTGAAGACTTACCAGAGTGATTGGGCGAGGACTATGTGACCTTAGCTCAAGGAGAATACGGTGAGGACTTGGTGTCCTGAGCTGCGTGTTCAGGACTGGGTGTCCGGGACTGTGTGTCCTAAGGTTTAAATACCTAGCCGCTCCAACCAGACGTACAGTTGTCACAGCAACTGGAACTGGTCCAACACATCATTGTCTTCAACAAGTCACTGGTTTCATCTTCACTTCCTTTTTCTTACTGTTACTCATTGTGAAGCCATTGCATGCTTGCTCTATCTTTTGTCTTCACAACGTGAATGTATGATCTGTTTGGCTTCATAACTTCTTCCTACCTGATCCTTATTACACTGCAGCTGTTTGTCATTGTGCTTTCACTCTATTGAATACTTGACCATGGCTGGCCTAGTGTAATCTAACTTCCACTGCATAGTATTAGGCATAATCTTTGCTGTTTTTCTTCATAACTCCCACGTTTTGAAGACTTTCATAAAAATCGCCTATTCACCCCCCCCCCCCTCTAGTCGATATAACGCACTTTCAATTGGTATCAGAGCAAGGTGCTCCCTTGTTCTGTGTGATTCGGTTTAACCACCTGGAGTTTTAGCTATGTCGACTACAGGGATAATCAAAGTCTCCGCTGCGTGCCCCGTCTTCGATGGAACTGAATATCCCTACTGGAAGAATAAGATGCACATGCATCTTGAAGCCATTGATGTCGACCTATGGTATGTTGTCGAGAACGGCGTTCCCAAGGCTGGAGAAGGTGTCACTGCTGCTGATGTCAAGAAGTTCACTCAACTGGATTCCACTGCCAAAAATATCATCTGTGGTCATCTGACAAAAGAACAGTATGGCCGTGTGAGTGCCTTGAAGACATCCAAGCTGGTCTGGGACTGGCTCTCCAAGGTCAATGAAGGCATCTCAACCCAGAGAGATCAAAGAATCAGTGTTCTTCGCAACCTCTTCAACCGCTTCAAGCGAAATGACAATGAGAATGTCCAGCACACATTTGACCGGCTCACCGACATCACAAATGAGCTTCAAGCCCTCGGCGCCACTGAGATCACCAAACATGAAATCGTCAAGACGCTGCTGAGATCACTTGATAGTTCGTTTGACATCCTAGCCCTGATGATTCAAGAACGTCCTGATTTCAAGACACTCGATCCGTTTGACATACTTGAGAGGCTCAACACACATGAGTTTCAGCTTTCTGAGAAAAGAGATATCTACGGTCCAAACTATGGGCGAACTCGTGCCTTGAAGGCAAAAGCTGTTTCCTCATCTGAAGAAGAATCTGACAGCAGTTCTGATGATCCTGAAGACATTGGAAGGGAACTTGCAATGCTAGTGAAGAAGTTCCAAAAATTCACCAAGAAGAAAGGCTTCAGAAATCTTCACGATCAAGCTCAAGGAATGATGAAGCTTCTGCTCATGACTACAAGAAGAAAACATGTCACAAGTGCAAGAAAACTGGACACTTCATCTCTGAGTGTCCACAGTGGGACAATGAGAACAGAAGGAAGAAGAAGAGCAAGGAATATGATTCTGACGACGAGAAGAAGAAGAAATACTCAAAGTCTTCTTCCAAGTCTTCCTCAAAGTCTTCATCACACAAGAAGAGCTCATCTGGCAAGGCACGTGCGTTTGTTGGCAAGGAAATGGATTCAGAGGAGGAGTCCGCTTCTGAGGAGGCAGAGGTGGAGTCTGAGGAGGAGTCTGATTCTGGCATTGCGAGTCTGGCTACAGCATACGTCGCCAAGTCCATCTTCAACACTGAAGACAATGACTTCATCACCGACACTGATGCAAATGACAAGAACGACTCCACTCCTACCTACTACTTCATGGCACGCGGTGCCAAGGTAAACACACGCACTACTCGCTATCAAACATCTAGTGACGATGACTCTGATTGTGATTCAAAACCCAGCTACAAAACACTTGCTAAAATTGCAACTGGACAACAGAAAGCTATGGAACATATTCAAAAACTGTTAGACAGAAGCGATGATCTGTTGGGTGCTGAAATGACTCGATCTGAATCCTTAATTGAAGACATAAAAAATCTTCACATTAAGTATCAGGAACTTGAAGATCGTCTTGATACTCTCTCAACAACTCATGAAAAGCTTTCCTATGATTATCTTCAAAGGAAGCAAGAACTTGAGAAATTGAGAGTGGCTCATGAAGATCTTCAAAAGGAAAACGAGTCACTTCGCGCCGAACAGATCAGTTCCGCTCAGGAAGGATTTGAACCACCATGTCTTAAATGCATTGAGCGTGATAATGCTACTTCTGTTGCTGAATGTTCCACTGCTACTGCTGTTGCAATATCTTCAACTGTTGATGTGGTAACTAACCCCTCTGCTGAGGATACCACTGCTATTGCTGATGAGAATGCTAGGTTGAAGACATTGCTTGAAACAGGGATGTACAGAAGTCTTAAAGGACATCAGACATATGTGATGTCCTCAAGAAGCAGATTCTGAACCGAAACCCTAGGAAAGAGGGTGTTGGGTTCGTAAGGAAAATAAATGCAGATGGCTCTTACTGGAACCTGAGCAGTACCCCAAAACCACAGTGGGTTGCTGCAAAGGAACCTTCAGCAGATCCATCCAATTTATCTGGCTTCACTTGTGCTAACCCCGTTATCATTGATGAATCCTTTGATGTAAACTATAAACTGTTTAAGAATCAGAATGGTGAAGTGTTTGCCAGGTACATTGGTACTAACTGCAGGAATGGACCGCCTATGAAGAAGATCTGGGTTCCGAAAAAGTGTCTGGAAAATCTTCCTGTGAATGTCTTCATGACACCTCACTTGAAGAAGACAAACCTCAGACCAAAGGCTTCATACGGTCCAAAGGCTTCATACAAACAGAGGACTCACCTGAGTCACACTAACGCAAATGTTTTGCAGGGAAACCATACTCAGGCATATGAATATGAGAGCGGTTCATCAAACCGTCATGTTCATATGACCAAAAATTATTCTGCCTTATTCTATGAGTACTATTGTCCACCTGCAAGACTGTTTGCTAAGGCTTCAAAGCCAAAATTCTCAGATGCTGCACTTAGACTTATTGCTTCTAAGCCACCCTTGAAGATGTGGGTGGTTAAGAAAGCTTAACTCTCTTTTGCAGGGAAAGGTCTCCAGCAGAAAAACAAAATCTTCTGACGCTATTGCTGGGGACCTTAAAAATCTTGTAGGGCGCAAGATAAAATGCCCGAATGGCATCATTATGTACTTCGTTCCTGAATCGCATGCTACTCTCCCTATTAGTCCTAATCTGGATCTAAGTTTTCATAACCCACTGGTTCGTCAAATGTTTTTGCTTCACAATTCTCTTCGTGAAGCCTATCCCCCTAACTGCACTGTAGGGTACGACACCAGCGTCTTCAAAGTCTTCAGAATGGATTATTGACAGTGGGTGTACAAATCACATGACTGGCAAAAGAAGCCTTCTTATGGACTCAACCTTACGTCCATCCGACAAGAGCCACATCACATTTGCTGACACTGGTAAAAGTAAGGTATTGGGTCTAGGTAGAGTTGCAATCTCAAAGGATCAACACATGGATAAAGTCATGCTTGTTGAATCCCTTGGCTTCAACTTAATGTCTGTCTCAATGCTTTGCGATTTGAACATGATCGTAATGTTTGGAAAATATCGTTGCCTAGTACTAATGGAATCTGACAAGTCTCTAGTGTTTGAAGGGTATCGAAAAGATGATCTATACGTGGTAGATTTCTCAGCAGGGCCACAACTTGCAGTATGTCTTCTTGCAAAAGCTTCAGAATGCTGGCTTTGGCATCGGAGGCTTGGGCATGCTGGCATGAGGAACCTCCACACCCTTGCGAAGAAGAAGCATGTCATAGGCATCGAGGGCGTCAAGTTCAAGAAAGATCACTTATGCGGTGCCTGTGAAGCAGGGAAGATGACAAGGGCAAAACATCCCTCGAAGACAATCATGACTACTACTCGACCCTTCGAACTGCTCCACATGGATCTTTTTCGGTCCCACTCACTACTCAACTTTTACTACTACTGCTGCCTCTATGGCTTCGTCATTGTTGATGATTACTCTAGATATACTTGGGTGCACATAATCCTTTACAAGACTGAAGTGCAGGATGTCTTCAGACGCTTCGCCAATCGTGCTATGAACAATTTTGGCGCCAAGATAAAGCACATCAGAAGTGACAATGGCACTGAATTCAAGAACACTGGCCTTGATACATATCTTGATACCTTGGGCATCACACATGGAATTCTCAGCTCCGTACACGCCACAGCAGAATGGTGTCGTCGAACGCAAGAACAGAACACTCATTGAGATGGCCAGAACAATGCTAGATGAATACAAGACTCCAAGAAAATTCTGGACTGAAGCCATTGACACTGCATGCCATACAATCAATCGTGTTTATCTTCACAAGCTTCTGAACAAGACATCTTATGAACTCCTAACTGGCAAGAAGCCAAATGTCAGTTACTTCAGAGTATTTGGCGCAAGGTGCTGGATCAAGGACCCACACCACACCTCAAAGTTTGCACCAAAAGCACATGAGGGTTTTATGCTTGGATATGGAAAGGATTCGCACTCCTACAGAGTCTTCAATCTCTTTCATTACAAAGTGGTTGAAACAGTGGATGTGCGGTTCGATGAGACAAATGGTTCACAAAGAGAGCAACTGCCAAATGTGCTAGATGAAATTCCAGCTAGTGAATCAATCAAGCTAATGGGAACTGGAGAGATTATACCTTCTGAAGCTCATCCTGAAGAAGAACTTATCATCTCAGCACCTGATCAACATGAAGACAATGCTCAGCCTGAAGACATTCCTCCCAACAACAACACAGATCAGCAAGAGCAAAGTCTTCGCCCTGTACATCCTCGTGTTGCCAATGAAGTGCAGATTGAAGAATAATTGACAGCATCAATGCACCTGGTCCACTCACTCGTTCAAGGGCAACTCAGCTAGCAAATTTCTGTGGGCACTTCGCATTCGTCTCAATATCAGAACCCAAGAAAGTTGAAGAAGCCTTCATGGAACCTGAATGGATTCAAGCTATGCAAGAAGAGCTTCAACAGTTTGAGCTGAATAATGTATGGGAACTGGTTAAGCGTCCTGATCCACGGAAGCACAACATAATAGGCACCAAATGGATATACCGCAACAAGCAAGATGAGCATGGTCAAGTTGTCAGAAACAAAGCTCGTCTCGTTGCTCAAGGATATACTCAAGTGGAAGGCATTGACTTCGATGAAACATTTGCTCCTGTGGCTAGGCTTGAAGCCATACGCATACTGCTGGCCTATGCAAATCATCATAACATACTTCTATATCAAATGGATGTGAAGAGTGCCTTTCTCAATGGCAAGATTGAAGAAGAAGTGTATGTTGCACAACCGCCTGGCTTTGAAAATCCAAAACATCCTGACATGGTATACAAGCTCAACAAGGCACTGTATGGCCTCAAACAAGCCCCTAGGGCCTGGTATGACACACTCAAATACTTCCTGAAGAGCAAAGGCTTCATACCTGGTTCCCTAGATCCCACTCTTTTCACGAAGACATATGATGGTGAACTGTTTGTGTGCCAAATATATGTGGATGACATTATCTTCGGCTGCACCAATCAGAAGTACAGTGAAGAGTTTGGATATATGATGCAAGAGCAATATCAGATGTCCATGATGGGGGAGCTGAAGTTCTTCCTTGGTCTTCAAATACGACAACAACGCAATGGCATCTTCATATCTCAAGAGAAGTATCTCAAAGATTGCCTGAAGAAGTTCGGTATGCAAGACTGCAAAGGCTTCACAACACCAATGCCAGCCAAACATCATCTAGGTCCTGACGACAATGGTAAAGAGTTCGATTCAAAAGGTATACCGCTCCATGATTGGTTCTTTACTTTATTTATGTGCATCTAGGCCAGATATTATGCTTAGTGTTTGCATGTGTGCTCGATTTCAAGCGGCACCAAAGGAGTCGCATCACTTAGCTGTGAAGCGAATTCTTCGATATTTGGCTCACACCCCAACTCTAGGATTATGGTATCCAAAGGGCTCAGAGTTTGATTTGGTTGGATTTTCGGATGCTGATTATGCTGGTGACAAAGTTGATCGCAAGTCTACATCAGGCACATGTCACTTTCTGGGACGATCACTTGTATGTTGGTCTTCAAAGAAGCAGAACTGTGTATCTCTCTCCACTGCTGAATCTGAATACATTGCTGCTGGATCTTGCTGCGCTCAGCTTCTGTGGATGAAGCAAACACTCAGGGACTATGGTATTCATCTGAAGCAAGTGCCACTTTACTGCGACAACGAAAGCGCCATCAAGATTGCGAACAACCCAGTTCAGCACTCGAAGACAAAGCACATTGAAATTCGTCATCACTTTCTCAGAGATCATGTTGTGAAGGAAGACATTGATATCATACACGTCAACACTGAAGAACAATTTGCAGATATCTTCACCAAGCCCTTGGATGAGAAGAGGTTTTGCAAGTTACGGTGTGAGCTAAATATCCTGGAATCCTCAAATGTCCTGTGATCAGGCACACATCCTAACCCTTATGCATATTGATGACTTAGATGTGAAACACATGAAGTGAAGTATATCTTCAAATCAATGAAGATATACATTCTAAGTGTGAATACATTAATGTGGAATTTGACTTCGGAGCGCCACGATAATTGTGCGCCGCGTCTGGGTCTAATACTTCCTATACGGCGGGTAACGCCACCACCAAACGTTCTATTTTAAAGTGTTTCACTCATGGCATTACCTTGCAATGTCTTCACAGTTGATTTGGCTTCGAAAATCAACACATTTTCATGATTATCTTCAGTATATTGACTACAGATATATATATATATATATATATATATATATATATATATATATATATATATATATATATGCTAGTGTTCTGTCCTCTACAGCATTCACTTATAGCTATGTCTTCTTAGTTGAATCTTTTGAACTAAGTGAATGTGATCAGGCCCTAACCTCTCTATGCTTTCTATCTCAAACTCTATCTCTCCAAGTCATATGCATTCTATTGAAACTGTCGAATGTCTTCACTGCGTCCTTGTCAGCTGAAGATATAGAGGCAACCATAAAGTCCGCTTTAAATGCCCATTCCTCCACATAAAATCCAGAGAAGCAGGAACGACCGCCCGACAATCCAGGCGTGCGTGGGACGTGGAACAGACCCAAAACTTCTGCAAACTGGCCACGCGTTCCTCAGATGCGAATCGCCAGGGGCACCTGTGTAATAGCACAGTGCTGCCCCTGAGCCTATAAATTCACACTTACCGCGGTCATTATCTCCTTCTTCCACCCTCGCAAGAACCCTAGCGCCACCGCTAGCACTCGACGACGCCAGCGACGAAGCGCTTCGCTGCCGCAACCTCTCCGACGCCATCCTCACGCCAACCGCGGACATCGTTCTCTCCGTCGTCGCCGTAGGTGTCTTCCGTCACCAAGTTAGGGCACGGAGGACTGAACTGCTCGGCATCATCTCTCACTTCCGTCTAGCAGTTCCAAGTGTGGTAAATAAAACTTCTTTTTACAGCCCCTTTGATCTCATGGTTCTGTCACTTTCTACCATAAGAAGTTTATCTTCACACGAGTTAGATCTTTCAATCTGCATCTCATAACATGCCTAGTATATTCACTTGTGCTTCATGAAGTAGTTAGATTCCTCACTTGTACTGATCTGTGGGTTCGTATAAATCTGGAACCAACTTCTTATCTATGAGTGAATGTCTTCGCACGATGAGGTCAATGTCTTCTAAACTGATTAATCTTCAAAACCTTCTAAGAATGCATATGACCTCTTCCCCTTCCCTCGCACCTTAATGCTGTCACAGGTACATGTTCGTGGGAGAATCCTTCGGATCTCATAGTCTGCATTCATTTGCAGAATTCCTACAGCAACACATAAACTCTCCTGAAGCCAGTTCCTGTTGGTCCAGCAAAAGAAAGCCTTTAAAGCCTTTGAAAGTTTTGAAGCCTTTCAAGTTAAAGTTTATGGCTTCAGAAGCAGCAGCAAGGAAAGGGGGCAGACAGCGACGCGAAGGAACTTCCAAAGATCTGCCTGAAGACCTGGTAGAAATGTATAAAACAGATCCAGAAGAGAGTTATGGGCAGCGCAAGACCCGAATCCAATGGATTCGATGTTATTGGGCAGAACAATGGTTCAAATACCGCTTCATCACCCAGGAGTATGCTGAGAAAAGTGCCATGAAGAGACCATGGGGGGACGTCCTTTACAAGAATCTCGTACCTAGAACCAGAGATGAAGCCATTGCTCAAGGCTTCTACCCATGCATGGTCCGAGGACCACAGCCTGATGATGCACATCCATCGTCACTACTATGGTGTCGTGACGAAATCTGTTCAAGCGCAACTTCTAGTTTGCCCAACAATCAGCGAAGCAGAACAAGAAGAAATTTGGGTTAGACTTCAACCCTGGTCCCTCCACACCAAGGGAGATGGCAAACGCGACGTAGAACCCAATATCATCGGTCCATTTGCCAACCTT
The DNA here is from genome assembly GCF_018294505.1 of Triticum aestivum. Taxonomy (NCBI): domain Eukaryota; kingdom Viridiplantae; phylum Streptophyta; class Magnoliopsida; order Poales; family Poaceae; genus Triticum; species Triticum aestivum. Next base: position 311,845,029 of record NC_057809.1, read on the forward strand.
GAAGGCCTCATCACCCACATCTTAGTCTAAGGGACTGCTGTGAATGACCCTCTAGCTGACTCTGAGTCTGATGAAGGTCCTGCTGTACCGAAGCCAAAGCAATCAAAGAAGCCGAAAGCTTCAAAGCCGGCCCCGTCCTCAAAAATCTCAAGAGCGAAGCCATTGGCAACTGCACCTCCTGAAGACAGTGTGCAGTCTGAAGACGTATCCCGCGTCTCCAAGCCCAAGAAGGCCAAAGTGCCTCAGCCACACACCGGCAAAGAGCTCACAGCTGCTGCCATCCTGCACAGCGAAGCCATAGATCTGTCAAGTGATGAAGATCTTGGAGATGACGCTCTAGAGCAGCTCATCAAGAGCAAAGAAGAAGCTGAAATCTTCAACAATTTGCCTCTCTTTGATGTCGCAATCACCCACAATTTCATCGACGAATGGTTTGCCTCACCAGACATCAGCTTCGAAGATCTGCAGCTGCCCGTTGGCCTCAGCGTCGCATTTCAAGGCGCTATTGCTTCAGAACTTGCTATTGCCCAGCGCATAGTTGAACTAAAGCAGAAAATTGATCATGAAAAGGCTCAGTTCAAGAAGCATATGGCCAAGCTCAGCGTGCAAGAAGTGAAGAGCTTCAAGACCATGTTGCATGAGCTCAAGGAAAATTTTCTGAAAAAGCATGCAGAAGCTCAGGGCTCACGTGAGCGGATGAAGTCTCTGGCTGAAAGATGTGTACAAGCCTACAATGAGGCTGAGAAGCGCAAGGCACTTGGGCGTCCTGGCATCGACCCCAAGATGGCCGCGAAGAAGAAGAAGAAGCCTGCTATGGCTGAACCAGAGGCATCAAGGCAAGAAGCAGTTCCAATTGTCTTCCCAACTGCAACGACTGGCTCGAAGCCAAAGAGCTGCTGAGCTCAAGAAGACAAGATCTGCTGAGGCTGAAGCCAGGAAAAGGAAAAGCTCTGAAGCCTCTCCTACTGCCCCTAGCAAGAAGAAGAGAAAGATCAAGAAATCTCGGGCTGCTCCCACAGAGCCCTTGATTGTTGAACCTATCTCTATGGTTCGACCCAACACAGAACGACAACTGACAGTTCATGAGTCTGCTTACATAGAGGCTCCTGAAGCTGAAGACATACCAGCAGCCGACCCCATTGCTGCTGAAGACATTGGTCATCAGGACAATGTACAAGATGATGCAGCCCTTCCTCAGTATGAACAAAGCGAGCTCATCAGCATTGGTCGTCCTCTGACGCCAATTGCACAAGATGCGTCATGGGCGGATCGTCCTCAAGAGGAAGAAGACTCTGAGGCCCAGCCCACTCCAACCCCACAAGCGTCGTCTGCATTCCTCAGGCTTCGCAAAGGTCCAAGGCCTCAAGTCTATGCTGAAGACATTCCGGCTGCATCAGCCAAAGAAAATGAAGAAGTACCACAAGATCCCACTCCCCCGCTACACCAAGAAGCAGTTCTCCAGGAGAACGTGCTTGTGACTGACCCTCCAGCTAGTCAAGCGGAGGCTGAAAATGTTGAGGCTGCCACAACACACACTGAAGCCAATGTGGAGCCCTCCCCACCAAAAGCTTTAGCAGACAGCGAAGCTACTGATCCAAACACTTCTGTTCCTGAGTCTGCTGCTGGCCCTCAATTTGATTACCATGTTGAGCACAGGCCTCAAGTCTAGCAGCCAGTCCCAAGGCTGCCAAGATTCCCAGGTCCTGCATCAGCACCTGGCTCCTTTGACATCAATAGCTTCAGGGCAGACAATACGTTCTTCAACAGCTCCAAGAACCCCTATTCAAGGGAAAGGATTTCATCAGATAGGTTCTGGAGCTATCCTCAGCGCAGCTACTATTCATGCATCCTATACAACCAAGGTCGCATCTTCCCTCACAAGCGCCTTGATGTTGAAGCCATTGCTGGTCTGCCCTGCTTAGAGGAAGCGCTGGATTGCTTCAAGCAAGTGGGTCTGTTGCAGTTTATAACTGATGAAGAGCACTGGAATGAAGAGCTTCTGTTGCAATTCTATGCAACCCTACACATCAAAGGATACAACAGAGATCCGAAGACTTGGGCCCTGGAGTGGATGACCGGCAATGTCCATCACGAAGCCAATGCATTCGATATCATTGAGCTCACTGGCCTGCACACTCCTGGCGAACTCTTCGAGGAAGGTTGTCAACTACACACTGAAGCTCTTGAGAGCATATTCTAGAGGCCTGAACCAAATATGAGTCAGATGCTCTCCATGATGAAGCCACTGCCTCTTGATGCTCCTTATCCAATAGAGTTCTTCGTTGAAGACTTTGAGTACCTGCCCAGAACAATCTATCACATTATCCGGCGGACTCTCTGGCCTATTAAAGGGCACTCTCCAAATGCCAAGATCGAGGGTGCAATGAAGACTCTGATATTCTGTATCCTTCATGGCAAATGCTTCAACACACAGGATTTCTTCATACGCCAACTCGCTGCATCAGGCTCAGATCTGTTTGGTTTAAAGTTCTATGCTCCTTGGGTAATGAGACTGATCAAGCTTCACTCTGCGATCTCATATCAGCCCTCAGCCCGCAACCATCGGATCTTCTTGCCAGATGTGGATACCTCTATTGAAGCTATATATCCTGAGCCTGCCAAGCAACCGTTGAGTCTTCAGAATGCAGAACACCAGAGCTTCACTCAGAACGATGAAGGTGTTGAAGCCATCTCCAGGGTGTATCCTTTGGCTGGCACTACACGTGCGCCACACCCTGCTTCAACTGAAGCCACTGATAGTGCAACTACTTCAAGACCCAAGAAGCGTGCTCGTGTTCTCAATGACCGAGAGCTTCTTGTGGCCCTTCATCAAAAACAAGATAGGCATCACGACTGGCTAAAGTGTCAGATGAAAAGCCTCTTGGTGGATGTTAATCGTCTTCGAAATCTTGCCACCAAGAATGCTTTCGTCACTCATGAAACCTATCGTCGTACATGGAAAGGGCTCTCAATGATGTGTACTGAAGCTGAACTTGAAGAGGATGGCTTCACTGAGCGATTCAAGTTTGACACCACACCTCCTAGAAGGGCTATGATGCGCAACACACCATCACTTGAAGACTCTGAGTTTTCTTCATCTGCTGCCACAGTCACTGCCAGAATCATTGATGAAGAAGACGATGCTACATCACCGCCACCTGCTTCAGCACCTCCCAGCTCTTCTGCACCGCCAAACACCTCCAACGACCCTGCTGCTCCTGAAAACGAGTAGACACTCTATGTCTTCAAACCTTTTTGGTCCTTGCTGACAAAAGGGGGAGAAGCATATGGGTTGATAGTCTTCAAGCGGGTCCATATGGGCGGGTGCTTTATGTTTTGCTATATTTTGCTTCGTGCTTACAACTCTCGTTTTTACTTCATTTGGTTCTTTGAGTTGTAACACTAAAACTCGATGGTCGTCTGCTACTTGTTTGCCACCCTGTTTTGCGAAGATAAATTCCGCATGTGCGACGATAAATTCCGCACTTATCTCATTCCGCAGACGTCCATTTTCCATTATGCATGTCATTATCTCCATATACCTTCACATGCACAGTGGATTGTCATCATAAGCTGAAGTGGATCTCCAAGTACAACCTGCCATGTGCATTTGCATTCCAAAAGCAAATTAACTTATATGCACATCTTCAGGGGGAGACCTTGCAACTTATGAAGACAATTCCTTATCCTTTACAATTTCACAGACCATACTCCTCGTTGAAAACTTCAACTAGTTTGTCATCAATCACCAAAAAGGGGGAGATTGTAAGTGCATCTAGTGCCACCCCTAGTTGGTTTTGGAGTATTGACGACAAACCTAGTTGAGGGACTAATGTGTTTGTGAGAATTGTAGGATAACACAGGTAGAAGTCCCTCATTGATTCGGTTTTACTACCAGAGATGACCCCTAAAAATGTATGAAGACATTGAAGCCAAAGGTGGTATATGAAGATATTCACATTGAAGACTATGACAAAAGAAGACACGTTATGAAGCCTATGGAGCTCGAATACTTAGATATTTCGTAGTTCTTTTTCTTTTGTGTTGAGTCATAGGAACCACCGCGCTGTTAAGTGGGGTCCAGGAGAACCAGTCAGAATGACTGAAGTGATGCCTAAATCAAAAACCTATGTCTTCGAGTGAAGACAATGAGAGTGAATCTTGTCCAGAGCCGGACAAGTCAGCTTTGCTTGTAGCCCAAGTAAAGTTGCCACGAGAGTTTGAAATCTGACCGTTGAGACACATGTCAGTTCCTTAGTAACCCAGGGTCATTTCGGACAAATCAGGTCGGGTTGCCAAGTGGCTATAAATAGCCCACCCCCTACAACCATAAACGGTTGGCTGCTCAGATTTCAGTGCACGGCTTTTGTCGTTTGAGAGCAACCCACCTCGAAGCCTTTGAGAGAAAATTCCTAGCGAGGAGAAAAAGCCCTAACCACCCAGAGCCAGAGAACATTGGGCATCACTTAAGTCTTCTTGTCTGTGTGATCTGAAGACTTATTACACTTGAGGACTGTGAATCCTCCAGACGGTTAGGCGTCGCGTTCAGAGCATCCAAGAGACATTGTGGATTGCTAGTGAACGAAGTTTGTGAAGGTTTGGGAGTCTACCTTGAAGACTTACCAGAGTGATTGGGCGAGGACTATGTGACCTTAGCTCAAGGAGAATACGGTGAGGACTTGGTGTCCTGAGCTGCGTGTTCAGGACTGGGTGTCCGGGACTGTGTGTCCTAAGGTTTAAATACCTAGTCGCCCCAACCAGACGTACAGTTGTCACAGCAACTGGAACTGGTCCAACACATCATTGTCTTCAACGAGTCACTGGTTTCATCTTCACTTCCTTTTTCTTACTGTTACACATTGTGAAGCCATTGCATGCTTGCTCTATCTTTTGTCTTCACAACGTGAATGTATGATTTGTTTGGCTTCATAACTTCTTCCTACCTGATCCTTATTACACTGCAGCTGTTTGTCATTGTGCTTTCACTCTATTGAATACTTGACCATGGCTGGCCTAGTGTAATCTAACTTCCGCTGCATAGTAATAGGCATAATCTTTGCTGTTTGTCTTCATAACTCCCACGTTTTGAAGACTTTCATAAAAATCGCCTATTCACCCCCCTCTAGTCGATATAACGCACTTTCAGATAGTAGCCCAGTTCTAGTTGACACAACACTGTCTCCACCATAGAGCACCCAAACATGAGCAGTTAGTAAGGGAATTGCAGTGCCCAAAGCATGAGGACCACCACTCCGAATCCCAACTCAACTCTTAAAGAAGAAGAAGAATTGTTCTTAGGTCAGGTTCTGTATGTATGGTTCATACTCCTTTGTCTTGCATCATTGTATTGACTCATACCAACTATTTTCAAATTTGAAGGATGGAATTGAAACTCCAAAGGAACAACAGGTATGTTTTAAACCTGTTTCTTTAACTGGTTTGCTGTTGTAACTTGCTCTATGCTGATTTCAGTTTCAAGTGAATAAATAGTTACGTTCTCATGTCATGCACATTGCAAGTGTTGTTATTGCTCTGTAGTTTCCCACACTTATATTTTCTCTATTCTGCTTTGTCTTGAACAAATATTATTTGAACTGTGTCTCTATCTTGATTTGGCAACAAAAACTAGAATGATATAGACCATAAAGTGACCATGGTACATAGATATATGTTTGTTTCATCCTGTTATCCTATCCACTTTACTATTGGACCGATTTACCAAAATTACTTTCATATACAACATGGTAAACATGTGATGTGTCTACTTGTTTCTCTTTTAGAATGCGGACAAAATATTGGAGAAGAGTACCCCGTTATGCAATGGTAAAGGAGTAATGCAGATAAGCTTCAAGATAGTGAGACATCCCTATTGGTCTCCAAGAAAGCTGATAAAAACTATCTTAACGACAGTAGACAACCCAAAAGTCATGTCTTGATTTAGTGTTCGACTTATTGGCCACTACTGCTGGCACAAGCTCTTTGTAGCGATCCAACCTCAAATGGTCGAATCACTGTGCATAAGTGTCATCCCTCGATCGGTAATGCTGACACACACAGTACTTCGAAGGATTTATAACAGAGTAGCAATCACACACTTATTACATCGATAGTCTCAAGAGAGAACTTATTAAAATAAATACGGCTTAAGGCCATCTAAATAAGATAAAAGTGGGAGACTTGGAAGATAAAGTCAGCCCATCAACTCCAATGGCATAGCTGAGTGCACAACAACGACCTAGCGCACCTTACTCTTCGTCTAAAAAGTCTGCAGCATGATATGTCACAGCCGGAAACGGGTCAGCACATGGAATATGCTAGAAAGATAACACAGTAGAGCAATGAACAAGTAAATACTATCACTACATGCATATGAGGCTGGTGGAGGCTCTATGGTTTTAATATTTTTGCGAAAAGCCAATTTTTCCCTACAACAAAGGAGTATATTTTATTTAACTATCATGGTAGTTGTTAAACATTGAGAAGGTTCCTCCAACTCAATCCCAATTAAGCAGTATTAAACGCAAAAAACTAAGTAATAGAGTGATGAGATCAACATGATAATCCAAGAACCAGATACTCAAGATGTCCATAACCGGGGACACGGCTAACCATGATTAGTTTGTACACTCTGCAGAGGTTTGCACACTTCTCCCCACAAGACTCGATCTCCTCCATTGGATTTCTCGCACTACATGGTGTTTGAGAAACGGATGACCGAGACACAGTCTTTCAGAAGCATTAACTCTAACCCATGGTAGACCGTACCAACCTACATCCCCTACATCTGCTAGCCTACCACTGGAAGAGGTCATGCAACTTACTCCACTATGCTAGAGCCCATAATAGCTTGTGGCTGCACACGGAAGTTTCTAGCATGAATAAATCTTATGATCCCTTTGAGCCTGCGTGGCGAACCCTAGGATGATCACACGGGTACTCCGGGATATCCTAGGAAAACACTGGATTCTCCAGGTGCCCGCAACCAATCCACCCAGATGTGTATTTAAGTATCCACCTTAAGTTAACCATTAATTAACAATCTCACATCTGTCATGGATACACTAAAACCCAATCCATGTCTACGAGCATAGCATGGCGATATAAGCATAACGTAGAAGTAACTCCCAAGGGTTTGATAAAAAAGGGCAATAGGTTCTACCTCATCATCTACTTCCCAAAACCCACATGTTAAGAGATCCTACTCATGCAATGTTTGAGGGTTGTAACTAATGCATAAAAACTGGGTAAGAAAAGAGTATGATGAAAGGGTTACTTGCCTTGCTGATGATCCGCAAAACCTAGTGACTCATAGTAGCACGATGCGCACTCCGGGAATTGTATTGCAAACAAACAATAGCATACCTAAGCACTCAAGCAAATATGCATGGGCAAAACTTCAAATAAGAAGATCCAAACTGAAAGTTCAACTGAAGAGCCTCAATTTGCAAAAGAATCAATCGAATCGGAGCTATGGAATTGAAACTACGATCAAAAGAACTTCGAATTCAAATCTTCTTGAAACCAAATTTAAATTGTCAAAACCATGTTCAAGTTGGTTAAGTAGAAAGAGGGCTTAGAGACGAAGATTTTGGCGTTGGTTTCACCGGATTTGGACAAGCGGTTTAAAAACGGCGAGGGTTTGAAGTTCAGGGGCTAATCTGCGATAAAAATAATCGCAGATAGGTCCCTGGCCGAAAATAAAATAAAAAGAAAAGACTAACGAACGAATGTTCGCTGTCTGAACCTAACTGACGAACAACGTTCGTTGAAATGAATGAACGGACGAACGTCCTCTTAATAAAATAAACACACGAAAACCGATCTAAGAAATTAAACCAAAAAACTAAAAATCCGGGGTTAACCGAACAAAAACCGACCGGTCAAATTGGCGGGGTCAACGCTGGTGGCTCCTGCGAGATCCTTCATGGCGGCGGCGGCAACGGCACGGGTGGCGCGGGGCTGTGGGGTGGGGTGGCGGTGGCAGCAACGGCGTCGGCAGCGCGGGCAGTCGTGCGGCAGCAGTGCAGCGGCGGCTCGGCAGCGGCGGCGGGAGGCGAAGCGGGCGGCGGCGGCTTTGGCTTCGGGTCCCAGAGGGCCCCGAGCTCGGCTTTTAAGGGGGAGGGGAGTCGGCGACTTGCGAGAGAGGCCAGGTCCTCGGGAGGCATGTCCTAGGCGGAGAAGGCCTGCGGCGACGGCGGGGCGGACGCCCTATGCGGGGGAAGGCGGCGGCGCGCGCGGTTGGGCCGACTCAGTGGCCCTTCGACCCAGTCGGGCGAGGAGTTTTTTTTAAGATCCTCCCCAGAAAAAAAATCCTAAATAAATAAAAATAAAAATCGAAAAATGCCAAAACAAATTTTCACCCGTCTAAATAAAACATTTAGAACTTAGTGAACATTTTCTTGGCCTAAAAATGCAATTTTGAAAAATGCATAATTTCTAATTCAAATAAAATAGCAATAAAATCCAAATAAAATAATTTATTTGTCTTTAATGATTTTCCTCCAATATTTCTTTTGTTTTGGACAAGTCACATTATCCCCTCTCATATGTTTTATTATTGAAATATTTTTGAAGAGAAAAATAATTAACACCAAAGTGATCCACTTTTCAATATTTGAGAAAATTCAAATATGAAAACAATAAAATCCCCAACTCTCTACGTGGGTCCTTGAGTTGCTTAGGATTTTTAGGATCACAAAATCAAAATGCAAATAAAATATGATATGCAAATGATGACCTATGTATAACATTCCAAATTGAAAATTTGGGATGTTACAAACCTACCCCCTTAAGGTGAATCTTGCCCTTGAGATTCGGGTTGGCTAGAAAATAGATGTTGGTGGTCTTTTCGTAGATCATCCTCTCGTTCCCAGGTGGCTTCATCCTCGGTACTGTGGCTCCACTGAACTTTGCAAAACTTGATAACCTTGCTGCGGTTAACTCGACCGGCAAACTCGAGAATCTTCGCTGGTTTCTCCTCATAGGTCAGATCACTATCCAACTAAATTGCTTCCAGGGGCACTGTATCTGTCAGGACCCCGACTCAATGCCACATCGATCTAGCATGTAACACCTCATATCACTTTGCGGCCTCACGCACGGTATTCCCACGGGTGTCGCCTTACCTTAGCCCGGGACCGTTTGCGCCTTTTGGCACACGTATATGACAGTGTCGCTAGCATCCATATGATAAGGAGCCCGGGCTGACATGGCTAGTCGTAAACCCAAAGTGGCACAGACTTACAGGGACAGGCATCCATGACCCAGCATCGAACGTGTCGGTCATCAGCGAGTGAATCCAGGCTGTAGCACTGGGCTAGCAGTACTCCGGTGAACCGGGCTGTAGCGGGCTAACAGGACTCCGGTATTCATCGCGTGACATTTCCCCGAAGGGACAGACACAGGAACGAAGAAGGACACATGCCGGCCAGCCTAAGTGCTCCGGAGCAGTAGCAAGCTACCATGGCTCGGTGGAAACACTAGGAGACATTTCCCGATAAGAGAGGCTACCAAGGATAAACAACTAGGTTGTCAGATCCCACACATACCAAGCATTTCAATAACATACACACAATATGCTCGATATGTGCAAATACAACATGGCATCACAACATGACTCTACGACTCAAGTAATTTATTCAATAGGCTCCGAGGAGCGAGATATTACAAACATGGGTCTCATGACCCAACACTCAGAGCATACAAGTCAAAGCACAAGCGGAAGCTATCATGTCTGAGTACAGACATCTATAAATGAAAAAGGCTGAAAGCCTGACTATCTACCAGATCCTGCCGAGGGCACAAGATCGTAGCTGAGGTAACAAGCTAAACGTCGAAGTCCACGTGGAACTACTAGTGAGACTGAAGTCTCTCTGCAAAAACATAAAATAGGCAAACGTGAGTACAAATGTACCCAGCAAGACTTACATCAGATCTATCTACATATGCATCATTATCAACAAAGGGGTGGTGGGGTTTAACTGCAGCAAGCCAGCTTTGACTCGGTGGCTATACTAAACTACGACTGCAAGTAATTCTTTTGAGGTGGGGCACACGAGTCCACATATTCACCATATCAATACACCACTATGGATCCACTCCCGTCTCCCTGCGAGAACGCCATCCATAGCACTCACGCTTATCTTGCGTATTTTAGAGTATCCACTTTCACTTGTCTATGAACTGATATAAGCAACCCAGAAGTCCTTTTCCGCGGACACGGCTATTCGAATAGATCATATTAACCCTGCAGGGGTGTACTTCTTCACACACGCTCTCACCACTTACCGCCGTTTACACGACATGTACTCGGCAACCTTCAAGCGGAAGCCCAACGTGGGTGTCGGCCACGGCCTACCTAAACACTCAAGTCTCTAGTCTAGGTTTATCGCCTATTCAGGTTCCATCCATGAGGAGATCCGGCCGGAGTTTCGCTCACAGCCCCAAACGATGTGAACAGGGTTCCCGAGACACCAAACGGGCGCCCGGTACACCCGGCCACGTGCCTACCGCATCACAGCCCACCCCTACGGTCAGCGCTGTCCACGGCCTCCAGCATACTACAAACACCAGAAACTACTTGCAACTCCTGGACAGAGGACAAGGGTGATCAAGAAGCCGAGAGGGTCCATTGGTTTCGGGCCCAATGCGTGGTAGTAACTGAATCATGGATCACAAACACAGAACTCAGTTCCTGAGGACGGCTGCAATGAGACAACCCACCATGTACTCCTACATGGCCTCTCACCGCTACCATTACCAAATCGTGTTCACACACTTAGCTCACACACAGTAGGACATGTTCACACACCTCTGATTCATTCCCGATGAATCAGACCTGACTCAACTCTACGTAGTAGCAGGCATGACAAACAAACATGAATGAGTAGGCACAACAGGGCTCAAACAACTCCTACTCATACTAGTGGGTTTCATCTATTTACTGTGGAATGACAGGTCATGCAAAGGATAAAGGGGTTCAGCTACCGCAGCAAGTAGCAGATGAATCGGTGTTGTCCTAATGCAGTAAAAGAGAGCAGGAGCGAGAGAGTAGGATTGTATCGGAATGAACAAGGGGTTTTGCTTGCCTGGCACTTCTGAAGATAACGTTGAGTCTTCATCAGTGTCAACAATCACATCATCGGTATCACGTCTATCGAGAGGGGACAAATACCGGCAACACAGAAAGGAACACAATCAATGCAATGCACAATATGATGCATGCTCATGACATAGCAATATGAATGTGTTTTGAGCTAATGCAACTAGCAGCAGATTAAATGAAGTTGGTTTGAATATAAGATTCAAATTCAAACTCCATATGTGATTATTCAGATGCCATTTAATTGATTTGTGCTAAACAGCAGCTATAAGTTGTTCTAACATGCATGAAAATGGTACAGATGGATTCCTTGAATTTTTCTGATAATTTTTCATATATAAATTATTTAATTTGGAGTTACGGTTGAATTTCTATGAATTTTAGAAGTTTTAGGCATTTTCTGAATTTAATAAATCATTTAAGAATTATTTAAATTCCAGAAGCATTTATTACGTCAGCAGTGCGTCACCGTGACGTCAGCAGGTCAACAGACGTTGCTGCTGGTCAAACCTGACGTGTGGGGGCCACACGTCAGTGACACAGGGTTGTTTTAACTCACTGACAGGTGGGACCGGTCAACGGCCACGTCAGCTAGGTCAATTCCGACGTGTGGGGCCACTGTGGTTAACTTAAACTAAACAGGGGGTTAACCGTGGTTAGTTAAGGGCGTGGGGCCCACAGTCAGTGGCTAAGGCCTGGGTTAGCGGGGGTAGTTAGGCCCTAATGACCGGCCACATCAGCTCTCGCCGGAGTGTAGCCGGCGACGACCACAGAGCACGGCGGGGAACGCCGGACTTGCGCTAGGGGCATCGGATCGACGCGCCAAGGGTACCAGGAGGTAGCCCGCGCCTGTGCGCATCTAGGGGGACCAACGGAAGGTGCGGGGGTGACCGGGGTTCGCCGGAGTGGAGCCCGAAGAGGCGGCCGGAGTTCGGCCATGTGCGGGGTTGGGCTGCGGCGCGCTAGGAAAGAAACTGATGGTCCAGACGGCATCCGCGGGCCACCAGAAGCGCGCTGGTGCCACGGGTTCGAGCAGAGGGGCTCGGGTCAGGAGAGCTACGCGGCCATGGCGGACGGCGGTGCTCGGGAATGTGGCCGGGGTGCTACGGCACGGGAACGAGCAAAATGAAGGAGGGGAAACGGAGTGGAGCTCACAGGGGTTGCGACGGTGGCCTCGGGGAGCTCGGGGAGGCACCGGAGCCGACGAATTTGACGAAGATGGCCGACGGTCCCGAGGTTGAAGAAGACATCGAGGGCGGTGTTGCGGCACGTCTGGGGCCTCGTGGCTCGTTGAGGAGGTAGAGGGAGGACCGGCGGAGCTCTGGGAGGCGTCGGGGAGCCGTGGGGTGGCCGGTAGCCACGGTGGCTCTCGTCGGTGGCGGTGGCTCCGTTCGGGGAGGGAAACAGAGGAGGGGGAGAGTGTTCGGGGAAGAGAGAGGGAGCAGCGAGGGAGGAAGAGGGGCGAGGGGACACGAGGCGTGAGGGGGAGGCTCGGGAACGCCTCGGTGGAAGCAGGAGGTGGCCGAGGCGGCATCGGCGCTCGCCACCGAGCTGCTTCGGTGCGAGGGGAGGAAGATGACAAGGGGGAGGAGGTGGGCTGGGCCGGCCAGGTGGGGGAGCTGGGCCGGCTCTGGTGGGCTGCACGGTAAGGCCAGGTAGGCTTTCTGCTCCGTTTTATATAATTATGTTCTGTTTTTCTTTTATTTAATTCTTTTGCCATTGTTTTGAATTAAAATAATAATTCAAACAATGCCAAAGCTCCTCTGAATATTTTATATTGCTATATGGACTTTTCCAAAAGCTTATAAAATATTTCAGGGGGTATTTGAAATTATATTCTAATTATATGAATATAATTCAAATTCAAATAGCTAATGATTTAAATCCAAAGTCCCAAAAATAATTCCTTAAAAATGTTCAATATTTTGGTTGGGACCAGGACCCTTACCAAAAATTATCAAATATTTAAGAAGAGCATTTTGGAGCAATGAATGAGATTTCTAGGGTTTTTGCCCTTCTTTTATTTAAGTTTTTGAGGCTTCCAGAATTCCTCAGTTCAGGTTTCAAAAATATAGACATGATGCACACATGAAGCTAGCCTAGAGCACTACCAGCAGCTAGGGATGTGACAACTCACCCCCACTATACAAGAATCTCGTCTCGAGATTCAAGCGTAGGGTAAGGTGAAGGGTAACGCAGACTAGTATAATCTTCACGATCCAGGTTGCACTTCATAGGAACGTTGATTCGATCACCATTATTGTCTTGAAGTCTTGTTCTGAGAACTCCAACTAACATGACAACGAGAGGAAAGGAAAGACCCTAAAAGAATCGTTCTTCTCGAAGGTCGAACAACTCAGGATTAACTCACGGAATGAGACATAGAACCATCTCTCGGGTTGAGACACGAGATACTCTTCAAGAGGGGTGGAAAGAAACAGATAACGAAGGTTCACTAGGTAGACAACGATTCCACACCTAAGAAGGTGGTGAACGGTTGTCAACGTAGCGAGGAGTTGAATTGCCATGATACCATAACGATGCACCTTAGGGAAGGTGACTCATAGAAATATCCCCTTAAGTGGCAAAAAGAATTACCTTTGATCCAGAGATCATTGAGACTCTTTAAACCAACCTAAGGCAATTCTCGACCGATCGTTTGGAGGGGGTCGGTAGAATGGCATACTCGGACTTGGATGATGTGGATTACCTTGTTGAAGACAACGTAATGGATGAATTTGCTTACCACCGGAAATGGAAGAGACCCATGGTAGAATGGCACATTGGCGGTGCAAGCTGGAAACAAAATGCAAATGATGGGAATGATTCTGGTAACTGGGGAAGAACCCAACAATAGAGAGTGAATTCACTGTTTGAGAAGGTCATAGCAATGCCGAGGGAACTGAGAGGAATCCCAGTTAGTGCCGATGATAACACGTAGCGCTTGTGCGTGCTCTCAAGAACTTGAGCATTTCCATATTCATCAAGGTATCACCAACATCCGTGTCAAGGATCCTGGCAGCACAACATACCACCATGATGAACAACGATGGACGATGCAGATGCATAGGAAGATAACACTTCTCAGATTTCACCCTAGCGAGGCCAAGGAAACAGAATCTGGATGATCGACCGAGAGACATTTAGCACTCCGCTTCTAATGTTCTCCTTGACGTGCTAGTGTAACCCATTCATAGAAATGGTCTGGTATCTAGAACATCAAGTAAAGGTCGGACTTCGGGAAGACAAAAAAAATCATAAGGCACAACTAGGGAGTAAATCCTACGAAATCCTTATGGGGAGGTGGCCAACTTCCTCAAATCAGATACTATAATAATAGGTCTACCGGATGGGTATGTTGGCCATGACATCCACTTTACCAGTTACAGAGAGACCATTATTATAGTTCTTGGGAAATGTTCCAGCCATCATATCTGCCTGAGATTCAGACCTGGTTGGTGTCAGGATATTCCAGACTCATCGAGTCTAGGAAGAAAAACCAAAGTTTGCAACTCAAATCGACGAGATGACGTTGCGGGATTCTCAGGGAATGAGCTACGATAGTAAGCTCCAAAACATGAGCTGGTTCTGCTACACACATGTGAACACGTTGTCCCAGACAAGCATGGCCATGTAGTAGTCTTATAATTAAACACTACCGAGTTCAGGTGGGGAACCATCATCGAGGGTATCGAAGTCCTTACATAAGTCCGGATTAGCTCTTATGAAGAAACTCCTTCTCCTTGAACAAATCAATCAGTGGCTTGGTGTGCTAGGGATACATATAGATTGAAGGTTGCAAGTCTTCAAACCACAGCATTCTTCGCACGTGTGCATGACTGATTTGGAATGATTCCAAAGAAAGCAACATTGACTTTCTCGAATCCACGGCGGCAACTTGCATCAGATGCACATGAATTAAAGGAAGTCACTACCTTCATCCAAACATATGCTTCATGAGCTAGCATGAAGAAAATGCTTTCAAAAGTTTCCAACACTAGCTTAGTGTTCAATAAAATTATGGAGAAGACAAGGATGTTGTCAATGGGCACAACAACAATTCATCTGGGTTTCCTTTTAGAAGGAATTCCATAGTTAGGTGAACAAGTGATAGCATTGGTCAGACCCAAAGATATAATGGTGTATGCTCGAGGGATCAACCACGAGTAGAACAACATTACGAATATCGTTGGTTCTGGTCTAATTGGATGATAGCCCATACTCCAATCAAAGGTTAGATAAAAATGATAGGTCCAGCAACTGATCACAGGGACCAATCGAGGAAGATATCATCTTTCTTCAACACACACTACACAAGAATATCCCTTTGGAACGAACTAAGTCAGGCAAGCTTTTATCTTCCAACTCTCCAAGTTGTTGTCTAGCTTAACCAACTAGCTCAGGGATATCTAACACCGATTCTTGGAGAGAAGGTGGTTCACAAGAAACCAACTTGATCACGAGGTCAACATAACAGTCAGGGAACAACCTGGTAATACTTCCGAGAAGATCTTCGGAAAATCATGAACCACCGGTATGTTACTAAGCTCGAGAACAATCTTGCTTTCCAGGGCAAGACGATATGATCAAATGAGTGAGGACTTGAAATAATTCCTAACTCATTAATCGAAGGGTGCACCGAAATAAGGACTAGGTAGCACGATCAGTCTTAGAAGGATGATTCAAAAACCAACACGCTAAGAATGAAATTATTATCCTTTAACTACCAAGCAACGAGGTTGCTGGGAGTATTGATTTCACACATCACAATTCATTTGTCGGTATTCCGGTTGCATCAACACGAGGCCGAGGAATGACTAATGATGGCGAGAAGTATCACTACGGCAAAATTCATGAGAGTTGGTGCAGTTCTCATGAC
Source organism: Triticum aestivum (assembly GCF_018294505.1). Lineage (NCBI taxonomy): Eukaryota > Viridiplantae > Streptophyta > Magnoliopsida > Poales > Poaceae > Triticum > Triticum aestivum. The sequence goes on from NC_057809.1 coordinate 311,861,009, forward strand.
AATTCTGACATAAAGGGGGTAATACTCCAAGGTAGAACAGAACCAAAAGCTGGATTGGCATTTGATCTGCGGCATACAACTTCTTTGACTCAATCCTGGATATGGAAGAGGTACTGGAGTATGTTTCTCCTAGTCATTCCGCGATAGAATGGCTTGACGGACCACAAGAGTAATGGGTATCGATGAACGATTGCACGCATACTCTTGACTATCAATTGATAGGCGAGGGTCGGAAACAACTAAGATGGGATAACTCAAAAGAACATATGATTTTCTGAGTTGTGGATGCATGGATTAGCATGTCGAACGAAGTTCAACATATTTCTTCCGGATAACCCATGCAGAAAGGTGGAACTGGCAGAGCCACAATATATAATGGAGAACTCATCAAGAATAATCCTGTTGTGAGATTTCAGTTCAACGAGGAACTTCTGCCATAAGTAGTTCATGGTATTTGGAAGAAGAAGATACCACGGACTTCAAGGACTATCGCAAAGGTTACTAATATCCTAAAGGCACTAGCAATTACTATCAACATGAAGTAGGTAGGGTGAATCTCGGGTTCAAGAACCCAGGAACAGAATGCCTATTACTAATTAGCATCACGGGATGCTTTCGAGAATGATGGCCAGAATCATCACACTGGGAACACAAATCATGGCTAATTACTAGATGATCCCCTAAGACACCTAGGGTCATAATAATATCTCCAACATATATGTCAAGGTAACGGAGTACCTCAACTCACTGATTAGTGTGGTTAATCTGGCCAATGGGAACATTGAAACGGGAAGAAAGGATTTGCAAATGCATCAGACTACTTAGAAACCTAGAATGACTCGGACAGCATAACGGCTGTAAATGCTCAGAAAAGATTTGAGACATTCACAAAAATGGTGGCATAACCACTCAGAAGCACAATATCAAGGTTCCGAGATCAACAATTAACATACAGAAGTAATAGGTACTGAAACGAGGCTTAAGTCCAACAATTCTATAAGTCTACGGATTAGTAACACGTGATCCTGATAGAAAGAAGAGATAGCCTAGTTCTTAATCCCCGTAGAAGAGAAGATGATGACTCAGATCAGAAGGCCATGAGGTATAAGGAGTAAAAAGAGCCTTACGTTCCATCCCACAATCAATTCCCTTATATAACTAAAGAATTTCTAGACTCAACTTCGACCAGTTTGGCTTGGTAATCCTACAGGCAGTCAAGCTCTGATACCAACGCTGTCAGGACCCCGACTCAATGCCACATCGATCTAGCATGTAACACCTCATATCACTTTGCGGCCTCACGCATGGTATTCCCACGGGTGTCGCCTTACCTTAGCCCGGGACCGTTTGCGCCTTTTGGCACACGTATATGACAGTGTCGCTAGCATCCATATGATAAGGAGCCCGGGCTGACATGGCTAGTCGTAAACCCAAAGTGGCACAGACTTACAGGGACATGCATCCATGACCCAGCATCGAACGTGTCGGTCATCAGCGAGTGAATCCAGGCTGTAGCACTGGGCTAGCAGTACTCCGGTGAACCGGGCTATAGCGGGCTAACAGGACTCCGGTATTCATCGCGTGACATTTCCCCGAAGGGATAGACACAGGAACGAAGAAGGACACATGCCGGCCAGCCTAAGTGCTCCGGAGCAGTAGCAAGCTACCATGGCTCGGTGGAAACACTAGGAGACATTTCCCGGTAAGAGAGGCTACCAAGGATAAACAACTAGGTTGTCAGATCCCACACATACCAAGCATTTCAATAACATACACACAATATGCTCGATATGTGCAAATACAACATGGCATCACAACATGACTCTACGACTCAAGTAATTTATTCAATAGGCTCCGAGGAGCGAGATATTACAAACATGGGTCTCATGACCCAACACTCAGAGCATACAAGTCAAAGCACAAGCGGAAGCTATCATGTCTGAGTACAGACATCTATAAATGAAAAAGGCTGAAAGCCTGACTATCTACCAGATCCTGCCGAGGGCACAAGATCGTAGCTGAGGTAACAAGCTAAACGTCGAAGTCCACGTGGAACTACTAGTGAGACTGAAGTCTCTCTGCAAAAACATAAAATAGGCAAACGTGAGTACAAATGTACCCAGCAAGACTTACATCAGATCTATCTACATATGCATCATTATCAACAAAGGGGTGGTGGGGTTTAACTGCAGCAAGCCAGCTTTGACTCGGTGGCTATCCTAAACTACGACTGCAAGTAATTCTTTTGAGGTGGCGCACACGAGTCCACATATTCACCATATCAATACACCACTATGGATCCGCTCCCGTCTCCCTGCGAGAACGCCATCCATAGCACTCACGCTTATCTTGCGTATTTTAGAGTATCCACTTTCACTTGTCTATGAACTGATATAAGCAACCCAGAAGTCCTTTTCCGCGGACACGGCTATTCGAATAGATCATATTAACCCTGCAGGGGTGTACTTCTTCACACACGCTCTCACCACTTACCGCCGTTTACACGACATGTACTCGGCAACCTTCAAGCGGAAGCCCAACGTGGGTGTCGGCCACGGCCTGCCTAAACACTCAAGTCTCTAGTCCAGGTTTATCGCCTATTCGGGTTCCATCCATGAGGAGATCCGGCCGGAGTTTTGCTCACAGCCCCAAACGATGTGAACAGGGTTCCCGAGACACCAAACGGGCGCCCGGTACACCCGGCCATGTGCCTACCGCATCACAGCCCACCCCTACGGTCAGCGCTGTCCACGGCCTCCAGCATACTACAAACACCAGAAACTACTTGCAACTCCTGGACAGAGGACAAGGGTGATCAAGAAGCCGAGAGGGTCCATTGGTTTCGGGCCCAATGCGTGGTAGTAACTGAATCATGGATCACAAACACAGAACTCAGTTCCTGAGGACGGCTGCAATGAGACAACCCACCATGTACTCCTACATGGCCTCTCACCGCTACCTTTACCAAATCATGTTCACACACTTAGCTCACACACAGTAGGACATGTTCACACACCTCTGATTCATTCCCGATGAATCAGACCTGACTCAACTCTACGCAGTAGCAGGCATGACAAACAAACATGAATGAGTAGGCACAACAGGGCTCAAACAACTCCTACTCATACTAGTGGGTTTCATCTATTTAATGTGGAATGACAGGTCATGCAAAGGATAAAGGGGTTCAGCTACCGCAGCAAGTAGCAGATGAATCGGTGTTGTCCTAATGCAGTAAAAGAGAGCAGGAGCGAGAGAGTAGGATTGTATCGGAATGAACAAGGGGTTTTCCTTGCCTGGCACTTCTGAAGATAACGTTGAGTCTTCATCAGTGTCAACGATCACATCATCGGTATCACGTCTATCGAGAGGGGACAAATACCGGCAACACAGAAAGGAACACAATCAATGCAATGCACAATATGATGCATGCTCATGACATGGCAATATGAATGTGTTTTGAGCTAATGCAACTAGCAGCAGATTAAATGAAGTTGGTTTGAATATAAGATTCAAATTCAAACTCCATATGTGATTATTCAGATGCCATTTAATTGATTTGTGCTAAACAGCAGCTATAAGTTGTTCTAACATGCATGAAAATGGTACAGATGGATTCCTTGAATTTTTCTGATAATTTTTCATATATAAATTATTTAATTTGGAGTTACGGTTGAATTTCTATGAATTTTAGAAGTTTTAGGCATTTTCTGAATTTAATAAATCATTTAAGAATTATTTAAATTCCAGAAGAATTTATTACGTCAGCAGTGCGTCACCGTGACGTTAGCAGGTCAACAGACGCTGCTGCTAGTCAAACCTGACGTGTGGGGGCCACACGTCAGTGACACAGGGTTGTTTTAACTCACTGAAAGGTGGGACCGGTCAACGGCCACGTCAGCTAGGTCAATTCCGACGCGTGGGGCCACTGTGGTTAACTTAAACTAAACAGGGGGTTAACCGTGGTTAGTTAAGGGCGTGGGGCTCACAGTCAGTGGCTAAGGCCTGGGTTAGCGGGGGTAGTTAGGCCCTAATGACCGGCCACATCAGCTCTCGCCGGAGTGTAGCCGGCGACGACCACAGAGCACGACGGGGAACGCCGGACTTGCGCTAGGGGCATCGGATCGACGCGCCAAGGGCACCAGGAGGTAGCCCGCGCCCGTGCGCATCTAGGGGGACCAACGGAAGGTGCGGGGGTGACCGGGGTTCGCCGGAGTGGAGCCCGAAGCGGCGGCCGGAGTTCGGCCATGTGCGGGGTTGGGCTGCGACGCGCTAGGAAAGAAACTGATGGTCCAGACGGCATCCGCGGGCCACCAGAAGCGCGCTGGTGCCACGGGTTCGAGCAGAGGGGCTCGGGTCAGGAGAGCTACGCGGCCATGGCGGACGGCGGTGCTCGGGAATGTGGCCGGGGTGCTACGGCACGGGAACGAGCAAAATGAAGGAGGGGAAACGGAGTGGAGCTCACAGGGGTTGCGACGGTGGCCTCGGGGATCTCGGGGAGGCACCGGAGCCGACGAATTTGACGAAGATGGCCGGCGGTCCCGAGGTTGAAGAAGACATCGAGGGCGGTGTTGCGGCACGTCTGGGGCCTCGTGGCTTGTTGAGGAGGTAGAGGGAGGACCGGCGGAGCTCTGGGAGGCGTCGGGGAGCCGTGGGGTGGCCGGTAGCCACGGTGGCTCTCGTCGGTGGCGGCGGCTCCGTTCAGGGAGGGAAACAGAGGAGGGGGAGAGTGTTCGGGGAAGAGAGAGGGAGCAGCGAGGGAGGAAGAGGGGCGAGGGGACACGAGGCGTGAGGGGGAGGCTCGGGAACGCCTCGGTGGAAGCAGGAGGTGGCCGAGGCGGCATCGGCGCTCGCCACCGAGCTGCTTCGGTGCGAGGGGAGGAAGATGACAAGGGGGAGGAGGTGGGCTGGGCCGGCCAGGTGGGGGAGCTGGGCCGGCTCTGGTGGGCTGCACGGTAAGGCCAGGTAGGCTTTCTGCTCCGTTTTATACAATTCTGTTCTGTTTTTATTTTATTTAATTCTTTTGCCATTGTTTTGAATTAAAATAATAATTCAAACAATGCCAAAGCTCCTCTGAATATTTTATATTGCTAGATGGACTTTTCCAAAAGCTTATAAAATATTTCAGGGGGTATTTGAAATTATATTCTAATTATATGAATATAATTCAAATTCAAATAGCTAATGATTTAAATCCAAAGTCCCAAAAATAATTCCTTAAAAATGTTCAATATTTTGGTTGGGACCAGAACCCTTACCAAAAATTATCAAACATTTAAGAAGAGCATTTTGGAGCAATGAATGAGATTTCTAGGGTTTTTGCCCTTCTTTTATTTAAGTTTTTGAGGCTTCCAGAATTCCTCAGTTCAGGTTTCAAAAATATAGACATGATGCACACATGAAGCAAGCCTAGAGCACTACCAGCAGCTAGGGATGTGACAGTATCTCTTAGAGGAATATCGGCCGTCTCAGCATGACACTTCTTCAACTAGGAAACGTGAAACACATCATGAACTCCTGATAGTCCTTCGGGTTACTCTAACTTGTAGGCCACCTCTCCCATACGTTCCAAAACTCGATATGGTCCTTCAAATCTCAGGGCTAACTTTCCCTTGACTCCAAAACATTTAACTCCTCGCGGAGGCAACACACGAAGATAGGCTCTGTCTCCGATTTCATAGACTACCTCCTTACGTTTTGAGTCTGCATAATTCTTCTACCTGGACTGAGCTACCTTCAGTCTGTCTCGAATCAACTTAACCTTCTCCTCTGATTCTTTAACCAAATCTGGTCCAAACAACTGGCGGTCTCCAACTTCATCCCACATCAATGGTGTCCTGCACCTTCTCCCATACAAAGCTTCGAAGGGTGTCATCTTCAGACTAGCTTGATAACTGTTGTTGTAAGAGAACTCTGCGTAGGGAAAATTATCATCCCAACTTGATCCATAATCGAGCGCACAAGCTCTCAACATGTCCTCCAGAATATGATTGACTCTCTCGGTCTATTCATCCGTCTGCGGATGAAAAGCTGTACTGAACTCTAGCCTGGTGCCCAAAGTCTGGTGCAGCTGGTGCCAAAACTTTTAAGTAAACTGGGTCCCTCTATTTGATACGATGGTCCTCGGAACTCCATGCAGACATACGATCCTGGTCATATATATCTTGTCCAACTTCGCACTCGTATAAGTGGTTTTCACTGGGATAAAGTGAGCCACTTTGGTCAGATGGTCCTCTACTACCCAAATAGAATCGTTTCCCAATCGGGTCCTGGGTAATCTGGTGATGAAATCCATGCCAAGCTTGTCCCACTTACATTCAGGTATCGGCATAGGCTGCAGTAATCCTGCTGGCTTCTGATGTTCTGCCTTCAATCTCTGACATACATCACATACGGTACATACTCGGCAATATCCTTCTTCATACCAGTCCACCAAAAACGCAACTTCAAATCCAAATACATCTTGGTGTTTCTGGGGTGTATCGAATATGGCGAGTCATGAGCTTCCTGAAGTATCAACTTCCCGATCTTTGCATTATCGGGCACATAAACATGGTCCTCAAACCATAAGGTGGCATCCTCATCTTCACGGAAACCTTTGGCTTTTCCTTTGCTCATCTTCTCCTATATCTCAGCAATTTCCTTATCATCCTTCTGAGCTTCTCGAATCTTTCCCAATAATGTCGATTGAATTTCCAATGCTGCAACAAAACCTCTAGGGACTATCTCCAAACGTAGCTCCCTGAGATCTTCGGCTAACTCTATTGGTAATCCTCCTCTTCCGAGGGTATTGGCGTGTCACACCCTGATTTTCATGCCACAACACTTAAGCTAATAAATCTTGATAAAGTGTGGTTTGACAAAAACTTTTGCATTATTTGGCTTTTATTTGGAGTTGGTTTTCTCTTTGTGTTTTCAAGTGCTCTTTAAAGTCAACACAACTCCACCTTCTATACTTCATCTCCTTGCTCCAAACTTCTGCCCAATGATCATGCCATGTGTATAGTGCAATATAGTATTTTCTTACAAAAATAATTTGGCCAAAAAGTATTTTCAAAAATTAGTTTTCCAAAAATCCCTGGATTGAAGTTTGCACTGCAAGTACCTGATTTGGGGTATGAAAAATCTTTCAAAAGGTATATTTTAAACCTATTAGATATAGGATACCCAGAAACCACAAAAATATAATTTTAAAAGTTATTTTCCTATTTTATTTAAAAGCTTTTTCTTAAGGCCAGAAATGGTCTTTAATAGGGAAAGATTATTTTATTGTTTTAAAAATATTTGACAAAAATCAGGGAAACTCAATGGACATATATTGACCATATATAAGAGTTTCAACACATGGTCATGTTCAAAATATGGGTCAAATCCCTCAAAAACCATTTCTGCCCATTTCAAGGATTTGAAATATTTCTACAGGAAATATTTCCCAACAATTCCAAGAAAATTCTAGCATGTCACATATGACATGTTTGATGATCTTGCCAAGTATCATGTCATGGAGAATAGTATAACCCCATGAAATCTCCCCAAAACCATTTCTGTCCATTTTGAAGTTTGAGCAACTTTACATTGCCAAACATCTCCAAATGTTCTCAAACCTTGTGAACATGCTCAAATGGTCTAATTATTCACCTAGACCAAATGGCACAAGTTGGAGAGAATGTTATCTTGCTCAAAGTACCCCAAAACCCTTCCTGTTCAGAACCAAATTTGAACAACTCTACATTGGCAACTTTCTCCTTTTGATCTCAACTTTTGTGGACATGTTCATAACCTCAAATGATTACACTACACCAATTGGTGCATCAAGGAGAATAGATTTGCATGACTAAATCTTGGTAAAGCCATTTCTGTTGATTTCTAGGGTTTACCAAAGTTACATTGGCTACTTTGGCAAAATGAGCTCAAACTTGGTGGAACATCCTACTACTATGTGCCATTCCATCCTGTTAATTCTCATGGCAAGTGGAATTAATTTTCTTGCCCAAACCAACAACAAACACCTTCTACCATTTTCCCAAAATCATCATTTTGACCTCTTCCACTAATCTCCTTGAGCTCAACTTTTTACCACAGCTCCTCCTAGACCTCTTCTACCTCCAGTAGCAATGGCTGCATCTCAGATCAATAATTGAGGGGTGAAACCACCTCTTTTACCTCTCTGGACAGCCCTTGCACCCCTCTTCCTCTCCTCCCTCCTCACTCCAGTGGCCACCCAAGGCATCCAAGGCTTTCCCCACATTCTTTACTCCTTCCTAGAGCTACCAGACATGCTTGTCCGTCCCCAATTTGCCAAAAAAATGGCATGCCGGCCATTTGCATGCTCTGGAGCGGGCTACAGTGCGCTCCCGCACTGTAGCCGCCCCCTGCCAAGCACCTCCGGCCACCTCGGGCCTCCCCAGTGCGCCCGACGATGCTCCTCGACATCTGCGTCACGCTACAATGTCGGCCCCCTCCTCTCTCTCCCTCTCCGGCTCTCCTCGCATGCGGACAGAGCGCCGCCCGAGCGCGCCAGTCATTGCCCGCGATGGGGACCCGCTCTGCCGCGTTCCCCACTCCCTCTCTCTACCTCACCCGACATGGTCGACGTCCAGGAACACCCGAGACACCACGCCTGCTTCCCCCGAGCCCTGCAGCGACGAGCGTGAGCTCGCCGGCGCACGGGTCTACGGGACCTCACCGTTCGCCTATTTAAAGGCCTCCTCGAGCCCTTCTCTCCTCACCACTCGCTCTCTGCACCACCAAAACCTCCCCCTGCACCCCCAGTTCCTCTCCAGAGCCGCCCGAGCTCGAGATCGAGCTCGAGCTCCGCCGCTTCGGCTCGCTGGAGTTCACGAGGTATAGGCCTCCCCCGCTCCTCCTTTGCCTTGATCTGGAACCCCTGCACCCCTCTGATCATTTCCCCCTTCTTCCCCGCTTCTTTTGCAGCCAGAAACGGCCGGAACGACCACCACCCGAAGCTCCTCCGCCACAAGACCTCGTCGCCGGCAAACCAGGCCACCCCAGCGACCAACACCACCTCCATCCGAACGGCGAATCCTCCCTGAGCACAACGGTACCACCCACGCGTCCTCCTGTGCCCTGTTTCGCCGCCGGTGAGCTCGCCATCACCTCTGTACAGAGGTAGACGACGACGGCCGTGGGCCCTATCCGTCAGCCTCACGCCCTGACGGGTGGGACCCACCCGTCAGGTGTAAACACGCACGCGCGCGCACCGGTTCGCTACATCGGCTGGAGCCATATTTTCCAAATACACCTTCGATGTGGCCGCCCTGCGCGGGCTGGATTCCCTCTGGGCCTGCTGCACTGTGGCCCTTCTGTCCCAGTTGCACAGTGCTGCTTCTCCTTTTTTCTTTTTCTGGAAACTTGCAAAAATTCCACAGGATTAAATATTAATCCAAATGCAATAATTCCAACTCCCATATTTTTCTAAAAATCCCACCTATTTAATGGTGTAACTTTCATAAATATCCATCAAACTTTTCCGCACTGTTCAAATTTAAATTCAAATTTGAGCATTTATATTCCCCTTTGAAAATCCATTTCTCCTATTATACAACTCCAAATCCATAACTAATAATTTTCCCCTTCTTAGAGTTCCCCCTAGTATTTATCAAAAATAAGTTGACATTTTTCGGAGCACTTTGGTTTTTCTGTTTTACTATTGCCTTATTTTCTTGTTATTTTCTTGCGACGATTAGATCCCGTATTAGGCGAAGTTGCTGAAGAAGAAGAAGGAGAAGGATTTGAAGAACTTGAAGACTTTGAAGACCAAGGCAGACTGCCCTTTGACCATGATGAACCATTTTTTCATCACAATAGCATTTTCGTTGTTTCATCGAGTGCATGATATATATCTTGAATGGCAACCTTGCTAGGCTTGCCTCCGTTGCATACTCCATTGATACTTGCATTGTTCATGACTCTACCCTTGCTTAGAGTTGTGTTGGTGGGTTGTAGAAATATGCTATAGTAGATGGCTACGCAAAGTGGGTCAGGGTTATGCATGGAAAGAAACAAGTGTGTGTTGACATACTTGCAAACAGCCTAGTGGGTGCCACTAATGCCCCTGGGAGATGATGATGAACTATGTCACTACTTGGTGGAGAGGTAGTGTACCGAGGCTCGATAAAAATGTTGTTTACAGAGGCGGATTAGATTTAAGATTTGTCGACTGTCCCAACCTTACATGCACAACCACTCTACCCTTGTATGGGAAAGGGCATTATTGATTACCTAGGCCGATACTAGCTTGGAGCCCGCATTACTAGTGACGGGAGAGTTGTCGGTGCGCTCTCTCGGGACGGGGTCGTGCTAGGTAGTGCGGCCATGACTGTTTTCACAGGGCACCGGATACACCGTTGTGTCCCCTCTCGGATGTTACGATCTCGAGTGAGTCTCGTATGATGTACATCAGGAGGATACGAAACAACGAGTGGACTCCTTGTTAGTGTCGTCTAGGGAAAGATAGTGATCGGGTGCTTACCCCGGCTACTTGAGGTACTGCGGGTCGTGGATGACACGGAAGTTCCCCGGATCTTGTGGGTAAAGTGTGCAACCTCTGCAGAGTGTAAAACTATTCGAATAGCCGTGTCCACGGTCAAGGACAGTTGGGTGGTGCTGCTTAGACTACGTCCATATGTTTCTGACAAACAACACGGTTTGGTAAATCTGTTGACGTGATTCGTGAGGAAGTCACGATGAGCTTGAGTATGAGTTGTTCACAACTCTATCCCGATGTTGATGTCTGTAACCTCCTGATACTTGTTGCAGACGCATTCATATCCTTCATAAATGTTGATCATACTTGCATGAGAAAAACTAGCTTTCCGCAAAAATGCCAAATGAGTAGTAGTGCCTTGCATAATTATTCTGTTATCACCCTTGGGTTTCTTGCGAGTACATTCAAAGTACTCATTGGCTTGCCACTGGTTATTTTATTGGCCAGGCATGAAAGAACAAGATATAATGAAGAGTACCTTGGTGACGAACATGCGAGCTAGGACGCTTCCTAGTCAGAATGCCTGTAGGGTTAAGGCAGATGGCATTGGTCCAAGTTGTTATTGAAGAGTTCCGCTGCGATGATACACTCAAGACTTGACCATAAAGGTCCTATTTGTGTAAAACGGTATGTATGGATATAATAATCTTGTTATTCAGCTTCTGTGTGTTCAGTGAGCATTGATCTCTGGGATCACTGTACACGTGCATTCGATGATCTCGACTTATGAGTTGGGGTCCCCACAGAGCTGGTATCAGAGCCATCCTGACTGTAGGAAGCCTTAGTTAGCATGGCCGTTAGTTACGGTCAAACTATTTACAAAACTATTACAAGTTTTCAAAACTATCTATACTTCTCTTCCCTTCTCAGTTTTTCGAAAACTAAGGTATACTTTCCCCATCGAACTCTTCCCTTCAAAACTATTGCAAACGGTCGCTAGCACCCTCAAGCCCCTGACCACGGGATTCCTTGTAATCCTCGTGGATAGCCTAGAAGGATTACATCTTGCCAAACACTCACCCACCTCTTCTGAACACAAGATTGGAAACACCACAGCAAGACGATGCCAACAGAAGATACGCCTTTGGAGAATGAGGACGTGAAGACCCAGAGGATGGTGACACCTTTGAATTTGCCCAGGATGATGCAACGTTAGCCTATGATGATCATGGCATAGGATATGCGAGATCATGATATACATCGCTAATAGAGTAACCCTGTCACTACCGTTGTTGTATCGGCAACCACCGGTGGATGAGAACCTCGCCATTTGGTCCGCCTCACTATAGTGAGAAGGAAAACGGTTCTCTTCATCCCCCGCTCTTGGTGTCGATGTTCTCATCAACGTAATCGACATGTTGGATCTCTACTATGCCTTGTTAATGTCATTGCATAAAGGATTACCTACCTGGTACCATCGACGCCTTAGAAGACAAAACGGGATCGTCATGAATAAGAAGACAACAAAAGACCGACTCAACGCCTGCTACGAGGAGCCACCTTCACCCCATCACTTCAACAGGCGAGAAGTTGTTGAAGAATCTTCAGGCTCAACCTGGATCATTTCATCGAACAACTACAAGAGACGTAGCAACACCTGAGGAAACTCAGAAGACTGCACGAGGCTCAAGGCACGATTACTGAGTCCGAGAACCCCTAGGGTAGGATGAGTCGTGTACCCCCTATGCGTAGTCGAGTCCGTATGATGGTTCGAATAGAACCATGATTGTGTGTTGCTTGTTTTTATTTGTTTGTGTTTTTATATAGGTCGCACTTTTGCCATAGGCAACAAGTATGCGACTATATCACCTTCCTTACCTTCTTTCTTTTGTTTGGCCTTTTTGCCACCCGTTGTTCGCACCTGCACTATAGAACCCCCTTTAGGCATTCCCCTCATCTATGCTACTTTTCCCCTGCATCTCTTTCATCAACTGAAGATCAGCAAGACAAGATGCACCAAGGATTCTACCTCGGCAACCAACTGGCAATGAAGACTTTTGCTACCGTCTCCTCGACCAAGTGAAACCCCGTAGAGTTATATTTAACCCTCCAGACTAGAAACCCATTCCTAGACCCTTCAGGACTTCACAAGATACCCCAGCTCGAGTCCTTAACCATGTGCTTAACCCACATAATTGCAAGAGAACCAGTTAAGCCTCTGTAAACCTTGCACAACACTGGGTTCATCATGGAACTAGTGGACATAGTGAACGAGCACATTGTCATCCTAATATAGCACAAGAGTTGATGCTTTCGGTGGTATAAGGTTATTTGTTTAAAGGACTAGATAGAACAACTGGCATCTCAGGAACCGTGCTTAAGGATAAGGTGACAAACGTTCGCTCGCACACTAGATCCTTGAAACCCTTACGCCTTACCAAGCCACAACATGGTCGGATCCTGACCTTGGGCCTTGGCCCTAGATCGATAAGACCTTGGCCAATGCTTAACCGTGACCATCACCAATGCCTCAGCCCACCTTATGTACCCCATATACTTCATGGAGTGCTTGGACAAGTTAGTTGTCATCCTTCCTTGATGACATACTTGTCTACCCGAAGATGGAAGATGAGCCATTCAGCTAGTCAAGGAACATTTGAAGACCGCCATGTCAAGGAGGAAGAACTACACCAACCACCATCGTCAAGGAGTGAAACTTCTCATCAAAGACCAGGTGTATCTGCAAGCCACTTCTCTCAAAGGAACCAAGCATTTCCATCTCAAAGGGAAGCTCACACTAAGATTTATTGTCCCTCTCCAAGATCACTACAAGGCGAAGAATAGACGGCTACCAGCTAGAGTTATCACCTGAGTCACCCACTGTGCACAACGTTTTCCACGCATCACACTCCGGAAACGTTTCCAACTTCCTAACTAGCCCGGTCTCTACAAGGACATCGACCACGAGCCATCGACCTCCAGCCCAATATGACCTACGGGGGAGACCCCAATTGCAATCTGGATCAAGCAGGACGACAAACACGAAGCCACGCCGTCGAGTACTTCAGGGTTCAGTGGAGCACCAAACGGAAGCAGAAGCAGTATGAGGATGTGAAGACTACCCCAAATCAAGTTTCCGTATTCCTTTCCGCGCCTAGTCTGGTAATCTCGGGGACGAGATTCTTGTAAGGGGGGTAGGTCTGTCACACCCTGATTTTCATACCACAACACTTAAGCTAATAAATCTTAATAAAGTGTGGTTTGACAAAAACTTTTGCATTATTTGGCTTTTATTTGGAGTTGGTTTTCTCTTTGTGTTTTCAAGTGCTCTTTAAAGTCAACACAACTCCACCTTCTATACTTCACCTCCTTGCTCCAAACTTCTGCCCAATGATCATGCCATGTGTATAGTGCAATATAGTATTTTCTTACAAAAATAATTTGGCCAAAAAGTATTTTCAAAAATTAGTTTTCCAAAAACCCCTGGATTGAGGTTTGCACTACAAGTACCTGATTTGGGGTATGAAAAATCTTTCAAAAGGTATATTTGAAACCTATTAGATATAGGATACCCAGAAACCACAAAAATATAATTTTAAAAGTTATTTTCCTATTTTATTTAAAAGCTTTTTCTAAAGGCCAGAAATGGTCTTTACTAGGGAAATATTATTTTATTGTTTTAAAAATATTTGACAAAAATCAGGGAAACTCAATGGACATATATTGACCATATATAAGAGTTTCAACACATGGTCATGTTCAAAATATTGGTCAAATCCCTCAAAAACCATTTCTGCCCATTTCAAGGATTTGAAATATTTCTACAGGAAATATTTCCCAACAATTCCAAGAAAATTCTAGCATGTCACATATGACATGTTTGATGATCTTGCCAAGTATCATGTCATGGAGAATAGTATAACCCCATGAAATCTCCCCAAAACCATTTCTGTCCATTTTGAAGTTTGAGCAACTTTACATTGCCAAACATGTCCAAATGTTCTCAAACCTTGTGAACATGCTCAAATGGTCTAATTATTCATCTAGACCAAATGGCACAAGTTGGAGAGAATGTTATCTTGCTCAAAGTACCCCAAAACCCTTCCTGTTCAGAACCAAATTTGAACAACTCTACATTGGCAACTTTCTCCTTTTGATCTCAACTTTTGTGGACATGTTCATAACCTGAAATGATGACACTACACTAAGTGGTGCATCAAGGAGAATAGATTTGCATGACTAAATATTGGTAAAGCCATTTCTATTGATTTCTAGGGTTTACCAAAGTTACATTGGCTACTTTGCCCAAATGAGCTCAAAGTTGGTGGAACATCCTACTTCTATATGCCATTCCCTCCTGTTAATTCTCATGGCAAGTGGAATTAATTTTCTTGCCCAAACTAACAACAAACACCTTCTGCCATTTTCCCAAAATCATCATTTTGACCTCTTCCACTAATCTCCTTGAGCTCAACTTTTTACCACAGCTCCTCCTAGACCTCTTCTACCTCCAGCAGCAATGGCTGCATCTCAGATCAATAATTGAGGGGTGAAACCACCTCTTTTACCTCTCTGGACAGCCCTTGCACCCCTCTTCCTCTCCTCCCTCCTCACTCCAGTGGCCACCCAAGGCATCCAAGGCTTTCCCCACATTCTTTACTCCTTCCTAGAGCTACCAGACAAGCTTGTCCATGCCAACTTTGCCAAAAAAATGGCATGCCGGCCATTTGCACGCTCTGGACCGCGCTACAGTGCGCTCCCGCACAGTAGCCGCCCCCTGCCAAGCACCTCCGGCCACCTCGGGCCTCCCCAGCGCGCCCGACGATGCTCCTCGACGTTCGCGTCACGCTACATTGTCGGCCCCCTCCTCTCTCTCCGTCTCCGGCTCTCCTCGCATGTGGACAGAGCACCGCCCGAGGGCGCCAGTCATTGCCCGTGATGGGGACCCGCTCTGCCGCGTTCCCCACTCCCTCTCTCTACCTCACCCGACGTGGTCGACATCCAGGAACACCCCAGACACCACACCTGCTTCCTCCGAGCCCTGCAGCGACGAGCGTGAGCTCTCCAGCGCACGGGTGTACGGGACCTCACCGTTCGCCTATTTAAAGGCCTCCCGAGACTTCTCTCCTCACCACTCGCTCTCTGCACCACCAAAACCTCCCCCTGCACCCCCAGTTCCTCTCCAGAGCCGCCCGAGCTCGAGATCGAGCTCGAGCTCCGCCGCTTCGGCTCGCCGGAGTTCGCGAGGTATAGGCCTTCCCCGCTCCTCCTCTGCCTCAATCTGGAACCCCTGCACCCCTCTGATCATTTCCCCCTTCTTCCCCGCTTCTTTTGCAGCCGGAAACGGCCGGAATGACCACCACCCAAAGCTCCTCCGCCACAAGACCTCGTCGCCGGCAAACCAGGCTACCCCGGCGACCAACACCACCTCCATCCGAATGGCGGATCCTCCCTAAGCACAACGGTACCACCCACGCGTCCTCCTGTTCCCTGTATCGCCGCCGGCGAGCTCGCCATCGCCTCTATACAGAGGTAGACGACGATGGCCGTGGGCCCTGTCCGTCAGCCTCACGCCCTGACGAGTGGGACCCACTCGTCAGGTTTAAACACGCACGCGCGCGCACCGGTTCGCTGCGTCGGCTGGAGGCATATTTTCCAAATACGCCTTCGACGTGGCCGCCCTGCGCGGGCTGGATTCGCTCTGGGCCTGCTGCACTGTGGCCCTTCTGTCCCAGTTGCACAGTGCTGCTTCTCCTTTTTTCTTTTTCTGGAAACTTGCAAAAATTCCACAGGATTAAATACTAATCCAAATGCAATAATTCCAACTCCCATATTTTTCTAAAAATCCCACCTATTTAATTGTGTAACTTTCATAAATATCCATCAAACTTTTCTGCACTGTTCAAATTTAAATTCAAATTTAAGCATTTATATTCCACTCTGAAAATCCATTTCTCCTATTATACAACTCCAAACCCATAACTAATAATTTTCCCCTTCTTATAGTTCCCCCTAGTATTTATCAAAAATAAGTTGACATTTTTCGGAGCACTTTGGTTTTTCTGTTTTACTATTGCCTTATTTTCTCGATATTTTCTTGCGACGATTAGATCCCGTATTAGACGAAGTTGCTGAAGAAGAAGAAGGAGAAGGATTTGAAGAACTTGAAGACTTTGAAGACCAAGGCAAGCAGCCCTTTGACCATGATGAACCATTTTTTCATCATAATAGCATTTTCGATGTTTCATCGAGTGCATGATATATATCTTGAATGGCAACCTTGCTAGGCTTGCCTCCGTTGCATACTCCATTGATACTTGCATTGTTCATGACTCTACCCTTGCTTAGAGTTGTGTTGGTGGGTTGTAGAAATATGCTATAGTAGATGGCTACGCAAAGTCGGTCAGGGTTATGCATGGAAAGAAACAAGTGTGTGTTGACATACTTGCAAACAGCCCAGTGGGTGCCACTAAAGCCCCTGGGAGATGATGATGAACTAGGTCACTACTTGGTGGAGAGGTAGTGTACCGAGGCTCGATAAAAGTGTTGTTTACAGAGGCGGATTAGATTTAAGATTTGTCGACTGTCCCAACCTTACATGCACAACCACTCTACCCTTGTATGGGAAAGGGCATTATTGATTACCTAGGCCGATACTAGCTTGGAGCCCGCATTACTAGTGACGGGAGAGTTGTTGGTGCGCTCTCTCGGGATGGGGTCGTGCCAGGTAGGGCGGCCATGACTGTTTTCACAGGGCACCGGATACACCGTTGTGTCCCCACTCGGATGTTACGATCTCGAGTGAGTCTCGTATGATGTACATCGGGAGGATACGGAACAACGAGTGGACTCCTTGTTAGTGTCGTCTAGGGAAAGATAGTGATCGGGTGCTTACCCCGGGTACTTGAGGTACCGCGGGTTGTGGATGACACGGAAGTTCCCAGGATCTTGTGGGTAAAGTGTGCAACCTCTGCAGAGTGTAAAACTATTCGAATAGCCGTGTCCACGGTCAAGGACAGTTGGGTGGTGCTGCTTAGACTACGTCTATATGTTTCTGACAAACAACACGGTTTGGTAAATCTGTTGATGTGATTCGTGAGGAAGTCACGATGAGCTTGAGTATGAGTTGCTCACAACTCTATCCCGATGTTGATGTATGTAACCTCCTGATACTTGTTGCAGACGCATTCATATCCTTGATAAATGTTGAGCATACTTGCATGAGAAAAACTAGCTTTCTGCAAAAATGCCAAATGAGCAGTAGTGCCTTGCATAATTATTCTGTTATCACCCTTGGGTTGCTTGAGAGTACATTCAAAGTACTCGTTGGCTTGCCACTGGTTATTTTATTGGCCAGGCATGAAAGAACAAGATATAATGAAGAGTACCTTGGTGACGAACATGCGAGCTAGGACGCTTCCCAGTCAGAATGCATGTAGGGTTAAGGCAGATGGCATGGGTCCAAGTTGTTATTGAAGAGTTCCACTGCGATGATACACTCAAGACTTGACCATAAAGGTCCTACTTGTGTAAAATGGTATGTATGGATGTAAGACTCTTGTTATTCAGCTTCTGTGTGTTCAGTGATCATTGATCTCTGGGATCACTATACACGTGCATTCGGTGATCTCGACTTATGAGTTGGGGTCCCCACATGGAGTAACTCTTCTGGCTCAAAGCGTCCGCTAAAACATTGGCCTTGCCTGGATGGTAGTGCAGCTTCATATCATAATCCTTTATAAGCTCCAACCATCTCCTTTGCCTGAGATTCAACTCCTTCTGTGTGAAAATGTACTTCAAAATCTTATGATCTGTGTACACGTCACAATGATTTCCAATAAGAAAATGTTTCCAGGTCTTGAGCGCATGCACTACTGCTGCTAACTCCAAATCATGCATGGCATAATTCAACTCATGCGGTCGAAGCTGACGTGAGGCATATGAAACAACCCTTCCATCTTGCATAAGCACGCCTCCAAGTCCTAAGTGAGATGCGTCACAATACACATGGAAATCCTTGCGCATATCCGACAGAATCAGCACTGGGGCTATAACCAAATGTTTCTTCAACTCCTGGAAACTTGCCTCGCATTCGTATGTCCATTTGAACTTGGTGTCCTTTTTCGACAACTCCGTCATAGGCTTCGCAATCTTAGAGAAATTCTCGGTGGATCTCCGGTTATATCCCGCGAGTCCCAGAAAACTGCGGATCTCTCCAACTGAGGTGGGTGCCAACCACTTAGTGACTGACTGAACCTTAGTAGGGTGTACTGATGTACCTTCTCGTGATATTACATGTCCAAGGAATCCAACTTCCTTCAACCAAAACTCACATTTGCTGAACTTGGCATATAACTGATGTTCCTCGAGCTTCTCGAGAACTAAATGCAAATGCTCCTTGTGTTCCTCTTCATTCTTCGAGTATACCAAAATGTCATCAATGAACACCATGACAAATTTATCCAAGAACTCCATGAACACCTTATTCATCATACTCATGAAATAAGCTGGGGCGTTTGTCAGTCCAAATGACATAACCATGTACTCATATAGCCCATACCTTGTGGTGAAGGCTGTCTTAGGTATATCCTATTCTCGAATCTTCAGTTGGTGGTATCCTGATCAAAGATCAATCTTGGAAAATACTTTAGCTCCTTGTAGCCGGTCAAACAAATCATTGATCATCGGCACTGGGTACTTGTTCTTGATCGTCACTTCATTCAATGCATGATAATCAACTACCATTCTCAAAGACTTATCTTTCTTCTCAACCAAGAGCACTGGGGCTCCCCATGGTGATGAACTTCAGCGAATGTAACCTTTCTCCAATAACTCCTTAATCTCCTCCAGATCATTTGCGGGCATCCGGTATGGTCTCTTCGATATTGGTCCCGTGCCTAACAATAGCTCTAAAAAAAACTCAATGTCCTGATCCGGTGGCATGCCTAGTAGCTCCTCTAGAAATACATCCGGATAATCCCTCACTACAGGCACCTCCCCTTGAACAACGCCCGTGAGGGAGTTTACGTGAGTCCTCTTTGGGGTATGCCTGGATACATACTTAATCCTTTTTCCCTCCGGCGTGGTGAGCAGAATTGACCTACTAGCACAATCAATGTTTCCTTCATACTTCGATAGCCAATCCATACCCAGTATCACGTCCAATCCTTCTGACTCCAGAATTATTAGGTCTGAGGGGAAAACATGGCTGCCAATGTTTAATGGTAACCATTCACACCATCGGCTGGCCATACTCTGCACCTAGTGACCTTACTAGCAAGGATGTCCTAAGGGCTAACATGGGTAACTTAAACGTGTCCACAAATCCCCTTGAAATGTATGAATGTGATGCACCAGTATAAAAAAGAACGAGAGCGGTAAATGACTTAACCAAAAATACACCAATAACTGCATCTGGCTGCTCTTCAACCTCCTCCACGTTCACGTGGTTCACTTGTCCCTTGTTGAAAGGGTTGGGCTTCTTCCCAGATCTTCCATTGTCATTTCCATTCTTTGCTTCAGGACATTCGGTGGCGTAATGTCTAGTCTTCCCGCACTTGAAACAAGTAACATGTCTTAGATCCCTCTTGGCGGGTGTGGCTGGGTTTGAGCGGTTCTGATTACTGCCTGCTCCATTCCTGTTTCCATTCTTTGGGCCACTGTGGTTATGCGAACTTGTTCCATTGTGGTTATGTCCTCCATGGTTATGGGTATATCCTCCCGAGTTCAGGGTGAAACGAGGTTTCTGGTGAGCTCCTGATTGTACTTCCCTTGTCCATTCTTCCTTTTGCTTCTCTCAATCTGCTGCTGCTTCCCTTCAATCTTAAGAGACTTATCTACGAACTCCTGGTAGTTGTTAAATGTTGACACCATTAACTACATACTCATCTCATCTTTCAGCCCTTCCATAAACTTCTCCTGTTTTGCGGCATCTGTGGCCATGTCATCTGGGGAATAACGAGCTAACTTGCTAGACTCATCCACGTACTGCCCCACAATACGGTTGCCCTGGTGTAAGTTGCGAAGCTCACGCCTCTTCATGCTCATAGCTCCAGTTGAGACATGAGCAGTGCGGAACACTTGCTGAAACTGCTCCCAAGTAACATTGGCTATGGGGAAAGTTGTTGTGTAATTCTCCCACCATGAGGCTGCGGGTCCATCCAATTGATGTGCGGCAAAATGCACCTTCTGAGCATCTGTGCAACCTACGGTGGTCAACTCTCTTCCAATCCTGCATAGCTAGTCATTAACAACTATGGGCTCGGTGCTACTAGAAAACACCGGCGGTTGTAAACTCAGAAAATGGGCTAAGTTGTCAACTGGAGGGGGTGGCGGTGGGTTGTTGTTATTATTGTTGTTTTTGTTGCCTTGATTCTAAACTGGCAACTACATCAGTGTATTCTGCTGTTGGATCAACTGTGTGAGCTCCGGTGGGAAGACCAATCCGAGGTCACGTCTTGGAGGCATCTGATGGGTTTAGAGGGGAGAGATTAGAATAGAATGACGTCTAGTGAGAAAGCACTACCCATATGCACATGAAACAAGCACAAACATATCACACCAAAACAATTTCAAGCAAGGGCATGCAATCGATCTAACTATCGTTAAAGTGCTCAGACTACTACCATATACATGGGGGAAATACTACTAATAATATGGCGGTCTACTAAAAATTTTGATTGGTAGAAGACTCCTTGATATCTGCTCCAACTTCATCTTCATAATCATCATCACTATTGTCGTGGTCGGAGTCGGAGTCGTCGATGATGATGTAGTCCTTGGGATGGTTGACATCTCCTCCTGGCGTAGGGTCTCCCATCAATACTCCTAGCTTCCTTGTCAGGTCGTCATTCATCTCCATAAGTACGGTGATTTCCTCCTTATATCCGTCGTGTGTAGACTTGAGTTACTCCTCCAGCTCCATGTTCCAAGTCATCAACTTCTTCAGATATATCATGCTTGCGCACATTTGGTTCTCCTGGCAACGAATGTGTTGGTTTAACTGCTGGATGTAAGCTGCAATGGACCTATCCTTCCTGGTGATGATCATCTCCCAGTGCTCATCTCAGCGTCCACATATCTGGTAGATAGTGTCCTTAAGATCCTTGTGATAAACTTTGCCGATGCGTCCTATGGCAATCTGGGCTGCCATGCTCTTAACTAGACTCCATGTTGGTGCATCAAAGGAAAACTCTATGGGCTCAGTTACTAGCGTGAATGTCCTTCCTGGAACATGAACTCGAATCATCCAACGCTCCTCTTCTGGTAAGGTGGCGGTGTAGGTCCCGGTGAAGCTTGGTATTCCAATGTTCAGGTACCTAGTGACTTCCTTCAAGTGTCGTACAAAAGGTGTTTCTTCATCCGGCTGTGCAAACTTGTTCCTTGTGTCCGCCATCCTATAGAGTAGAAGATGGAGAGAAGTCAAAAATGAGTAGAGAAGAGTGACCTATGGCTCATCTTAGTGGTCGTGTCCTACATTCAGCGTGTGCTATGATACCATCTTGTAGCGATCCAACCTCAAACGGTCGAATCTCTGTGCATAAGTGTCATCCCTGGATCGGTAATGCTGACACACATAGTACTTCGAAGGATTTATAACAGAGTAGCAATCACACACTTATTACATCGATAGTCTTAAGAGAGATCTTATTACAATAAATATGGCTTAAGGCCATCTAAATAAGATAACAACGGAAGACTTCAAAGATAAAGTGAGTCCATCAACTCCAACGGCATAGCTGAGTGCACGACAACGACCTATCGCATCTTACTCTTCATTTGAAAAGTCTGCAGCATGATATGTTGCAGCCCGAAATGGGTCAGCACATGGAATATGCTGGCAAGATAACACAGTAGAGCAATTAACAAGTAAAGACTATCACTAAATGCATATGAGGCTGGTGGAGGCTCTATGGTTTTAATGTTTTTCGAAAAGCCAATTTTTCCCTAAAACGAAGGAATATATTTTATTTAACTATCATGGTAGTTGTTAAACATTGAGAAGGTTCCTCCAACTCAATCCCAATTAAGCAGTATTAAACCCAACAAATTAAGCAATAGAGTGGTGAGATCAACATGATTATCCAAGAACCAGATACTCAAGATGTCCATAACCGGGGACACAGCTAACCATGATTAGTTTGTACACTCTGCAGAGGTTTGTGTACTTTTCCCTACAAGACTGGATCTCTTCCATTGGATTTCTCGCACTACATGGTGTTTGAGAAACGGATGACTGAGACACAGTCTTTCAGAAGCATTAACTCTAACCCCGGATAGACTGTACCAACATACATCCCCTACATCTGCTACCCTACCACTAGAAGAGGACATGCAACTTACTCCACTATGCTAGAGACCATAATAGCTTGTGGCTGCACACGGAAGTTTCCAGCATGAATAAATCTTATGATCCCTTTGAGACTGGGTGGCGAACCATAGGATGATCACACGGGTACTCCGGGATATCCTAGGACAACACTGGATTCTCCAGGTGTCCGCAACTAATCCACACAGATGTGTATTTAAGTAGCCACCTTAAGTTAACCATTAATTATCAATCTCATATCTGTCATGGATGCACTCAAACTCAATCCACGTCTACGAGAATAGCATGGTGATATAAGCATAACGTAGAAGTAACTCCCAAGGGTTTGATAAAAAAGGCAATAGGTTCTACCTCATCATCTACTTCCCAAAACCCACATGTTAAGAGATCCTACTCATGCAATGTTTGAGGGTTGTAACTAATGCATAGAAACTGGGTAAGAAAAGAGTATGATCAAAGTGTTACTTGCCTTGCCGATGATCCGCAAAACCTAGTGACTTGTAGTAGCACGCTGCGCACTCCTGGAATTCTATCGCAAACAAACAATAGCATAGATAAGCAATCAAGCAAAGATGCAAGGATAAAACTTCAAATAAGAAGATCCAAACTGAAAGTTCAACTGGAGAGCTTCAATTTGCAAAAGAATCAATCGAATCGGAGCTACGAAACTCAAACTATGATCAAAAGAACTTCGAATTCAAATCTGCTTGAAACCAAATTTTAAATTGTAAAAACCATGTTCATGTTGATTAACTGGAAAGAGAGCTTTGAGACGAAGATTTTGGCGTTGGTCTCACTGGATTTGGACAAACGGTTTAAAACACAGAGTGTTTGAAATTCAGGGGCTAATCTACGATAAAAATAATCATGGATAGGTCCCTAGCCGAAAATAAAATAAAAAGAAAAGACTAACGAACGAATGTTCGCTGTCTGAACCAAACCGGCGAACAACGTTCTTTAAAACGAACGAACAGACGAACGTCCGCTAAATAAAATAAACCGACGAAAACCGATCTAAGAAATTAAACCGGAAAAAACTAAAAAACGCGGGGTTAACCAAAGAAAAACCGACCGGTCAAATGGGCTGGGTCAACAACGATGGCTCTGGCGAGATATGGCGCGGCGGCGGTGACGGCGTGGGTGGCGCGGGGCTGCGGGGTGGGGTGCCGGCAGCGGTGTCGGCGTCGGTGGCTCGGCCAGCAGCGCGGCAGCGGATCAGCGGCAGTGGGAGGCGAAACGGGCGGTGGCGGCTTCGGCTTGGGGTCCCAGGGGGCCACGAGCTCGGCTTTCAAGGGGGAGGGGAGGCGGTAACTTGCGGGAGGGGGCACGCCCTCGGGAGGCGTGTCCGAGGCGGACAAGGCCGCTGGCGGCGGCGGGGCGGACTCCTGCTGCGGGGGAAGGCGGCGACACTCGCGGTTGGGCCGGCTCGGCTGGGCCTTCGGCCAATCGGGCGAAGAGTTTTTTTAAAGATTCCGCCGAGAAAATAAATCCTAAATAAATAAAAATAAAAATCTAAAAATACCAAAACAAATTTTCACCGTCTAAATAAAATATGTAGAACTTAGTGAACATTTTCTTGGCCTAAAAATGCATAACTTTTCTAATTCAAATAAAATAGCAATAAAATCCAAATAAAATAACTTATTTGTTTTTAATGATTTTCCTCCAATATTTATTTTGTTTTGGAGAAGTCATATTATCCCCTCTCATATATTTTGATATTCAAATATTTTCGGAGAGAAAAATCATTAAAACCAAAGTGAACCACTTTTCAATATTTGAGAAAATTCAAATGTGAAAACAATAAAATCCCCAACTCTCTCCGTGGGTCCTTGAGTTGCTTAGGATTTGTAGGATCACAAAACCAAAATTCAAATAAAATATGATATGCAAATGATGACCTATGTATAACATTCCAAATTGATAATTTGGGATGTTACACTCTTCGAACTCGCTGCCTGAATCAGTTTGTCTTCTTGAGTCTCAACTTCAAGTTGAAAGACATCGATCAGATGTGCTGCAATAGGGAGCTAAAGGACTGAGGAAGTCCCTTCTGAATTCTGATGCATACTTTCTAGTGCAACAGCAAGCACTAGAGGATTTAAGCGCCAAACAAGAGAAAGTTAATAAGCTTGCTAACCATCTTGCCAGCATTATGGGTACCCAGGATATTGTTTCTTGAGATCTTCTGAAGTGGCTTCAGTTCTGGACTTGTTTTGCTACGATGTTTATTTGCACTGGTTGCCAACTTTGACAACCTATGTATATGATATGCTACTTTGTTCCACATATTTGTACTGGTGGCAAACTTTGATGCCCAATGGATGTAATATGTGTAATAGCCGTGATAGCCTAGCGTAAGTTGCTTGCTTATTTATTTCCTTTTTGTCTTGATTATTTGTTTGCTTGTAGTTAGTGCAGTTCTTTTCCGCGGTTTGCTAGTGGCCGCAATAACCTATTTTTTAAAACTAGGCCACAATAACCATGGGCTACATATTTACTGTAGTTACCATGGGCCTCATGTGGGCCGTAGAAACAATGGGCCTTCAACGGGCCATAGAATCAATGGGCCTTCTACGAGCCATATGATCGATCGGCCAAACATGGGCCAATAACAGACCACATTATGGGCGGTAAATGGGCTAGAGTTGGAATTGTCCATTCATGGGCCGAGCATAACTGGCCGTCGTTAATCAGCCATATTTGATGATACTATGAAAATGGCCCAATGGATTAATGGGCGACAAATGGGCCGATTGTAAACACGGGCTGAATTAGGCCCACAAGAAGAAAAGGCTAATAATGGGCCGTAAGTAACTGGATGTTGGAGATGAGCCCAAGAATATATGGGCGCTGAGAAGGCCGAAAGGTAACACGAGTTGAAAACGGCGCAATTAATGGGCTGTTAATGGGTATAAAGCAGTGCATTGTTCATTACGGGCCAGATTCACCACAGGCCCTTGATGGGCGAAGAGTTACAAAGGGCCTCATGTGGGCCGAAAGACATCATGGGCCATACATGGGCTAGAAGTTACAATGGGCTGGAATTTATATTGGACGGCCCATATGAACCTACTGGGCTTAATTCTGATAGGCCGTAACGGGCCGTGAGTTAGCGGGCCGTAAATGGGCTATATATGAATAAGCCATTAACGGGCTTTCCATGGGCCGTCTCGTTACCTTTTGACCAAGTCAAACAGGCCGGCCCATTACCTTTTGACCAAGTCAAATGGGCCGGCCTTTTCACCAGAATGGGCCTTTGTTGGGCCATGCCACATGTCGACGTATCATAGGCACCTCCAGTCCCAATGGTGAGCCAACACGTGTTTCCTCTGGCCAATGAGAGTTTTACACGTGGAAAATTCCCATTGGTCCGGGCTGTTAATGGGTTATCGGAACCAAAACCGGACCCGATAGCTTACGGCGACCCGTTAGGGTGGATGCCACGTGTCGGTTACCCTTGACGAAAACACTTCCATGACGCATCATTTATCGTCATGAAAGTGGACACTTCCGTGATGATAAATTTGGTAATGTCTGGAATACTTCCACGACAACACATGTATGACTATCTTGATTCTGTCATAAAATCGTCATGGATGTACATGCATGATAGAAAATGTGACCTATTGTGACAAACACGTATCATCACGCCTTCGTTTTGGGGGAAGAGGACTGAGGCCACTATAAATATAGCTTACCCACCGTCGTAGGAAGGAGAGCTGGCTGGATCGAATCCACACCTCACTATATCACACATGCACCAGAGCAGATCTCGTGAGGTTGTTCTTCCCTTGTACTAGTTCATACTTAACCCCTCGTGAGGCTAATCCACCACAAAGCAGGAGTAGGGTCTTACACCGCAAGGTGGCCCTAACCTGGGTAAACTGCCATGACCCTCTTCTTCCTTGTTCATCAAGCTAGGCCATGGGGGTGACGAACTGGTTGGCTAGAGAGTTTTACTTCTTCGCACATGCCCTAGAGTTCAAACCTTTCTTGGGTCTATGGAGCCCTAAATCCGACAATGATCTCATCACCAGCCGAGCCATCCCCGAGTGGTCCTCGAATTTCTTTGAGTCGGACCATCCTCCAACTAGCTTCCCGACTGAGAAACTCTTTCTCAAGGAAAACCCTGTTTCGAGCAACAAACAACTTGTTCTCTTCCCGGTTGTAGAAGTTATATCCCAAGGTTTGTCTCAGATATCCCACGAATATGCATTTATCCGACTTGGGTGTAAGATTGTCTGACATAAGTCGCTTGACAAATGATTCACAACCCCAAATCTTTAGAAAAGACAAACTAGTACTCTTCCAGGTCCACATCTCATGTGGTGTCTTGTCTATGAATTTTGATGATACCCTGTTAAGTGTGAGAGTTGTAGTTTCTAGAGCGTATCCCTAGAATGACATGGGTAAATCTGATTTGCTCGTCACTAACCGAACCATGTACAAGAAGGTCCTATTCCTCCGTTTCGACATGGCTTTTCTCTGTGGCGTACCCGAAGGTGTGAGCTGAGGTAATGTACCTCGGCTTTTCATATGATCATAAAACTCCTGGCTCATGTACTCACCTCCACGATCTGATTGTAGAAGCTTTATAGTCTTGTCGGGCTAACTTTCAACCTCGTTCTGTAACTGTTTGAACAATTCAAAAGTTTCCGACTTGTGCCTTATCTAATAGATATATCCATATCTACTCAAGTCGTCGGTAAAAGTCATGAAGTACTGATAGCCGCCTCTGGCAGTTGTGCTCATTGGACCACACACATCACTGTGTATAAGCTCCAACAACTCGGGCGCCCTCTCGCAACTCTTTCCAAAAGGAGACTTAGTCATCTTGCCGAGCAAGCATGATTCGCATGTCTCGAATGACCCAAAGTCGGACGAAGTTAGGAGTCCATCATCATGGAGCTTCTTCATGCATTTCAGACTAATGTGTCCAAGCCGGCAAGGCCAAAAGTATGTCAGATTTATCTCATTTGGCTTATCCCTCTTGACATTCACGTTATAGAACTGTTCCATTTCTAGATTCAATACAAATAGCCCATCAACAATGGGTGCATAGCCGTGGAACATACCATTCAAATAAAACAAACAAACATTGTCCATTAAATTGAATTCATAACCCTGACTCATCAAGCATGAGGCGAAAATAATGTTCCAACTAAGTGCAGGAATGTAATAACAATTATGCAATTCCAAAATAAATCCAGAAGGACGCTGGAGCTGCATCGTGCCGACCTCCAACGTAGCAACTCTTGCTTTGTTGCCAACCTTGATGTCAATCTCCCCTTGTGCCACATGCCTAGTTCTTACCAGCTCCTGCATCGAGTTGCAAATATGACCAACCGATACGGTATCAAATACCCAAGAGCTACTAGGTATGCTAGCAAGGAAAATGTCTGTAATATATGCAACAAGTGTACCTTTGCCTGAAGAAGCATTTCTGGCCTTCTTGCCATGCTCTGCAAGCCACTTGCTATAGTTCCTCTTCCAGTGACTGGTCGCCTTGTAATGATAGCAAATGGTCTTCGAGTTCGGTCCCGACTTTGGCTCAGTGGCGGAGGTTACCATCTCCGTGCCCTTTGCCTTAGCCTTTTTCTTGGACCAACACTTCTTGAAGTTGGACGACTTCTACACCATCAACACTTGGTGCATGCCTTTCTTAATATCCTGCTCTACCACTTTGAGCATCCCATGCAATTCAGTGAGCTTCTTATCCATGCCATGCATATGATAGTTCAAGATGAACGTCCCATAGCTGGGCGGACGAGAACCCAGGACTGCATCAATAGCCATCTCATCCAAGAGCAGGAAGCCCAACTGATCCAAAGCTTGCACGTATCCGATCATCTTGATCACATGTGGGCTTAGTGGATCACATTCCTTCAGCCTGCAATCCATCGCCAGACGTTGAAGCTTTCAGTCCTAGCTTGTGTCCGACACATGCTCTTGAGACTCTTGATATATTGTAAGCCTCTGCATTTTGAAATGTTGTTGCAAATCGGGCTCCATACAAGCCAGCATTAGATAGCTAATGTATGTTCATGCATCAACGAGTTTCTGGTAGGCATTCTTTGTTGTGGCATTAGCATTATCGGTAGGTTCCTGTGGAAGTGGTTCTTCTAGAACATGTTCATTTTTATCATGCTTGAGAACAATTCTCATATTTCAATACCATGTGGTAAAGTTTGTTCCATTGTTTATCCTTTTCTATAATTGATTTCAATGCAAAGTTGGGTTGAGCAGGTGGTGCCACTGATCTACAACAGAAAATATGCAATCACTAAGCAATGCGTTTACGTAGAGTAATTCAGGCCTTAAATATAAATACCCCCGCTGAGTCGGCATCTGAAAGCACAAGTGCTCCCTAGGTGGTTTTGATAATTGATGACAACATATCTCTTGTTGGACTAACACTTCTATCTAGCATGTTTCAGATAAGTTCAACAATGGCATGGCATGGATGTGAAAGTGGATCCCTCAAAATGCTAAGGACAAAGGATTGGCTCAAGCTCAAAAGCTCAAGACTCTTCATTTTATATTCTAGTGATCCAAGATCACATTGAGTCCATAGGAAAAGCCAATACTATCAAGGAGGGATGAGGTGTTGCTTAATGAGCCTCTTGCTCCATGTGCTTAATGATATGCTCCAAAATCCTCAACTACTTTCCCACATCCACATATGACCTAAACTCTAAGCCAAACTCGGTCCTACCGATTTTTCCTATCCGGCGCCATCGAGTTTCAATTGTCATTAGCCACTGCCAAACCCTAGCAATTCGGTCCTACCGATAAGGATCTCGGTCTCACCGAGATGGGATTGCAAACTCTCTGTTACCTATTGTAATATTCTCGGTCCCACCGAGATATGCAATCGGTCCCACCGAGATTGCAATGTAAACTCAGTGCTTCCCCATTGTAAATTTTCGGTCTCACCGAGTTCGACTCGGTCTCACCGAAAGAGCAAATCGGTCCCACCGAGTTTGCCTGACCAACTCTCTGGTTAGCTAATTACCAAAGTCGGTCTCACCGAGTTTGTGTAATCGGTCTCACCGAGATTACGTTATGCCCAAACCCTAACTGAATCGGTCCTACCGAATTGCATGTCAGTCCCACCGAAATTCCTAACGGTCACTAGGTTTACCATTTCGGTCCGACCGAGTTTTCTGATTCGGTCCCACCGAGATTGGTAAATTGTGTGTAACGGTTGGATTTTGAGTGGAGGCTATATATACCCCTCCACCTCCTTCTCATTCGATGAGAGAGCCACCAGAACACACACATCATTCCTACTCATATGTTCTGAGAGAAAACCACCTAATCATGTGTTGAGATCAAGACATTCCATTCCTACCATATGAATCTTGATTTCTAGCCTTCCCAAGTTGCTTTCCACTCAAATCTTCTTTCCACCAAATCCAAATCCTATGAGAGAGAGTTGAGTGTTGGGGAGACTATCATTTGAAGCACAAGAGCAAGGAGTTCATTACCTACACACCATTTGTTACTTCTTGGAGAGTGGTGTCTCCTAGATTGGCTAGGTGTCACTTGGGAGCCTCCGACAAGATTGTGGAGTTGAACCAAGGAGTTTGTAAGGGCAAGGAGATCGCCTACTTCGTGAAGATCTACCGCTAGTGAGGCAAGTCCTTCGTGGGCGATGGCCATGGTGGGATAGACAAGGTTGCTTCTTCGTGGACCCTTTGTGGGTGGTTGCTTCTTCGTGGACCCTTCGTGGGTGGAGCCCTCGTGGACTCGCGCAACCGTTGCCCTTGGGTGGAGCCCTGTGTGGACTCGCGCAACCGTTACCCTTCGTGGGTTGAAGTCTCCATCAACGTGGATGTAGGATAGCACCACCTATCCGAACCACGGGAAAAACATCCGTGTCTCCAATTGCGTTTGAAATCTACAAACCCTTCCCTTTACATTCTTGCAAGTTGCATGTTTTACATTCCGCTGCTTATATACTCTTTGCTTGCTTGCTTGATATGTATTGTGTGTGCTGAAATTGTGCCTAAACTTCACTTAAACCGAAAAGGCTTAAAAATTGCAACTTTAGCATGAAGTGTCTAATCACCCCCCTCTAGACACATCTACTTCTAGATCCTACAAGTGGTATCAGAGCTTTGGTCTCCATTGCCTTGGTTTAATCACCATTGGAGGAAGATGGATGTGTCTACTCTAGGGAGTCTTAGACATAGAGTGCCTATTCTTGATGGAAAGTATTTTCATGAGTGGAAAAATGAGATGCTTGTAATCTTCAATCAATATCATTTGAACAAATATATTGCTAGCCCTTGTGCACCCCATATTGATCCCTTGCATCCTACCCTAGATGAAGATATTGACATGATTCGCAATATTAGAACTATTGAGCTCATCATTAGAGGATTGCCCAAAAATCTGATTGCTAGTTTGCCTACTCAAGATTGTGCCTATACTATATGGAAATTTCTTGAGGATCGATTTCCCAATCATTCCTTGAAAACTTTGGATGAAATTCTCCATAAATCCATTGCCTTGAGTAAGATGAACTCTAGTGATCCTAGTTTTGGTAAATGTCTTCTTGAACTTGCCAAACTTAAGCATGCTAAAGGGGATGTTGAAATCATTAATGATATCATACTCAAAACCATAAGAATTCATAAAAGTGACCACTTTGATGATCATTTGTCTGATAAATTACCCTCTCTAGGAAATGATGAATCACAAGATCATGGTGAACAGGAATATTATGATGATGATGATGATAGTGACTTCGATCTCGACGATGCAATGAGACATTTTGGTCTTATGGCAAATCTTCGGGGATATGAATCAGGAGGAAAGGAATGGGTTCTTGATAGTGGATGTACTGATCATATGACCGGAGATGAAGAGATGTTTCATGAGCTTGCTGAAAACAACGGCCCTCAAAAATATGTCACCTTTGGTGATAATTCAAAGGGTAAAGTGGTTGGCCTTGGTAAGGTGGCCATCTCACATGATAGTTCCATTCAAAATGTCATGCTCGTTGAATCTCTTGGCTACAACTTACTTTCAGTATCTAGACTTGCTGATTTTGGTTTGAACGTCCTATTTACTGAAGTAGATTGCCAAGTATTTCGTCGGGACAATCATAAAATGGTTTTTACTGGTATGCGTAGAGGTGATCTTTACATTGTCGATTTCTCTAAAAAGGCACAACCTAAAACTTGCTTTGTTGCTAAATCCTCAAAAGGTTGGTTGTGGCATAGACGACTAGGTCATGTTGGCATGAGAAATCTTGACAAACTTATTAAAGGAAATCATGTCCTTGGAATTAATGATGTCATATTTGACAAAGATAGACTTTGCAGTGCTTGTCAAGCAGGTAAACAGGTTGGAGGAAGACATCCAGTGAAGAACATCATGACCACAAGGAGGCCACTTGAGCTGCTTCACATGGATCTTTTTGGTCCCAATGCCTACAAGAGTCTCGGTGGAAATTCCTTTGGTCTAGTTATAGTTGATGATTTTTCAAGATTTACATGGGTTTTTTTCCTCAATGACAAATCGCAGGTCCAGAAGATCTTCAGAAACTTTGCTAGGAAAGCCCAAAATCAGTTTGATGTGAAGATCAAGAAGGTTCGGAGTGACAACGGAACGGAGTTCAAGAACGCAAATGTGGACACCTTTCTTGACGAAGAAGGGATTTCACACGAGTTCTCGGCTACATACACACCTCAACAAAATGGAGTTGTTGAGAGGAAGAACTGGACGCTCATCGAAATGGCAAGGACAATGCTTGATGAATACAAGACGCCAAAGCACTTTTGGGCAGAAGCGGTCGAGGCAGCTTGTCACGCAACAAATCGCTTATATCTTCACAAGCTACTCGGCAAGACGGCATACGAGCTCCTCACCGGTAACAAGCCTCAAGTTGGATACTTTCGAGTATTCGGCTCAAAGTGCTACATTCTTGATAAGCATCGTCGTTCAAAGTTTGCTCCCAAATCTCATGAAGGTTTTCTACTTGGTTATGGCTCAAACTCTCACACTTACCGTGTCTACAACAGTTTCACCCGAAAGGTTGAAGAGACGGTAGATGTGAAGTTTCATGAATCTAATGGCTCGCAAGTAGAGCAATTGCCAATTGATGTAGGAGACAAAGACCCTTCAGAAGCAATTCAAGATTTGTCCATTGGCAAAATTCGTCCAACGGAGGTGAAGGAGAGTACTTCATCCATCCAAGTGGAAGCTTCTACTTCACAACAAGGTGAACCAAGAATCGACATGGAAGCATCCACAAGTGGGCCACACCAAGATGAAGAAAACGAGGAAGTACGTCAAGATGAACATCAACAACCTCCTTCTCCACCACGACAAGAGAACGACGACGTCAACAATGAAGAAGGCCAAGAAGAAGAACAAGATGAAGAAGATGCTCAACAAAGACCCAAGCAAAAGCTCTCACGAGTCCGAGCAAGAATTGCCAAAGATCATCCCGTCGAGCAAATTCTCAATGATATACAAACCGGGAGAATCACTCGCTCAAAAAATCGTTTAGCTAACTTTTGTGAAAACTATTCATTCATCTCGAGCATTGAACCAATGAAGGTTGAAGAAGCATTGGAAGATCCGGATTGGATAAACGTTATGCATGAAGAGCTACATAATTTTGAGAGGAACCAAGTTTGGACATTGGTTGGGAAGCCCGACAACAACCACAACATCATTGGTACCAAATGGGTGTTTCGCAACAAGCAAGATGGAGATGGACAAGTGGTCCGCAACAAAGCATGTCTCGTCGCCCAAGGATACACACAAGTCGAAGGTATGGACTATGGTGAGACATAAGCTCCCGTTGCTAGACTTGAGTCCATTCGCATCCTACTTGCCTATGCTAATCACCATAATATCACCTTGTACCAAATGGACATTAAAAGTGCTTTTCTAAATGGAGAAATAGAGGAGGAAGTTTATGTCAAACAGCCTCCCGGCTTTGTCAATCCTAAGAAACCAAATCATGTTTACAAACTTCACAAAGCCCTTTATGGTCTTAAACAAGCTCCTAGAGCATGGTATAAATGCTTGACCAAGTTCCTTACTACAAGTGGTTTTGAAATTGGTAAAATTGACTCTACTCTTTTCACTAAAAAGGTTAATGGAGAAATTTTTGTATGCCAAATTTATGTTGATGACATCATATTTGGTTCAACTAACCCTCTCTTTAGTGAAAAGTTTGGAAAGCTAATGTCAGAGAAGTTTGAGATGTCTATGATGAGTGAACTAAAATTCTTTCTCGGGTTGCAAATCAAGCAAACTAAGGAAGGTACATTTGTCTCTCAAACAAAGTACACCAAGGACTTATTCAAGAAGTTCAATATGCAAGAATGCAAAGGTATGTCTACACCCATGCCTACTAGTGGACATAATGATTTGACCAAAGATGGTGAACCTGTTGATCAAAAGGTTTATCGCTCTATGATTGGTTCATTGTTATACCTATGTGCTTCACGTCCCGATATTATGCTAAGTGTATGCATGTGTGCACGATATCAAGCTGCTCCTAAAGATTGTCATCTTAAGGCTGTGAAAAGGATAGTGAGATATTTAATCCATACACCAAATTTTGGCATTTGGTATCCTAAGAGGTCTTCTTTTGATCTTGTTGGCTATTCCGACTCAGATTATGCCGGAGACAAGGTTGATAGAAAGTCCACTTCGGGTACTTGTCAATTTCTTGGTAGATCTCTTGTGTCTTGGTCTTCCAAGAAACAAAACTCGGTATCCTTATCCACCGCCGAAGCGGAATACATTGCCGCTGGTTCATGTTGTGCTCAATTACTTTGGATGACCCAAACTCTTAAAGATTATGGGATTTATGTGAAACATGTTCCACTGCTTTGTGACAATGAAAGTGCTATCAAAATTGGTCATAATCCTGTACAACATTCTCGAACTAAGCATATTGAAGTTCGTCATCATTTCATTCGAGATCATGTTGCTAAGGGTGACATCAATCTTAAGCATGTTCGCACCGATAAACAATTAGTGGATATATTCACTAAACCGCTTGATGAGAAAGTGTTTTGCAGGTTGAGAGGAGAATTGAACATCATTGATGCTTCAAATTTGGAGTAGAAACTCCATTGGATACATGCAAGACATGAGCTTATGACTAATCCATGATATATCTCTTATGATAACTATCTTCTGTCTTGGATATATTTGTAACTTGCATGTTGTCTAACCAATGTAGGTGCTTGGTTGAATCTAATTCCATGAGATTGCGACTCACTCACATCTTGAGCAACCTCTATATCACCAAGACTCTACACAATGGTGGTTGAAGACAAGGAAGCACAAAACCATTCAAACATATCCTTTGATAAATTCTATGTTGAGCTTCATAATTGTCATTTTTTTAAGTGCTCTTCCTTGCAAGAACTAACCCATGTAGGTAGATGAACTCAAACTCCAAGTGGTGCTCCCAACTCTTGATGAGCTACATCAACCTTGAGCACCCACACAAGTTCAACTACATGAGCAAGAACCACACCACCACCCAAGGTATGTTATTCCATCTTAGAGAAGCTTTACTCCAAGACATGAGTCAAAGCAACTCAACAAGATGTGAATACATCAAGATGCTTAAACGAAAAATGGTAACCCCATTTTGAGCTTAAACGATGAGTATGACCTATGATCAAGTGTTCTCACTTGACTCCTAAGTCAATATACTCTAACATAGGTGACTATGTCACCGCCCAACTCTAGATGAAGTTCTCTTGTGTTCTTTTCTGTGTTATTGCATTTGTCTCATGCATGTTTAGTTTCTTTTCTTTAACACACAAAAAAACTTCATCTAGATCTTTCAGTTTCTTCCCTTTTCTCTTTGTGTTTGTTCTGCATTTTCTGCATTTAATTCCTTGCAAATCCTTCAGGTAATTCATTGCAAATCCTTGTGAGATCTTACTTGTCTAGTGAGCTGAGGTGACAAGTGTGTTTCTATGTGTAAACTCGGTTTCACCGACTTGCAAATTTCGGTCCAACCGAATATTTTCGGTACCACCGAAATATGCCACTCGGTGCCACCGACTTTACAATCAGAAAACCAATTTGCCGCTTATTCAACATTTCTTCTGTTCCAGCTCCACTCAATGAATATTGTCCTCTACAAGCATCACAATTTTATCCTCTGCCTTGTGCTGAATCTCAAGGACCAAACCTATTTGACGGATTCCAGGAAAAACCTTCTTGGAAATTGATGTCAAAGGGGGAGAGAGAGATCACATCAAAGCCTGTAGGAAAGAGAGATCACACCAAGAGGGAAAAAGTATTAAGGGGGAGAGGAAGTCTCAAGGATCCTAGATGGTGTTAAGGGGGAGAGAAAAATACTCAAGGATCCCAGATGTTGTTAAGGGGGAGAGAAAAATACTCAAGGATCCCAGATGCTAAATGATCAAGAGGAGAGATGCCACATGTCTTTTTGGGGGAAAGACATGTTCATATGAACTCGTTTGAACTCATTTGAATTTAGTTCTATTCAGCTCTGATTTTCTGTCTCCTATCTTCTCCCAATATCCCATGTAAGATTCAGGGGGAGCAAGACACCTAAAGGAGAAGAAATCAGCCAAATTCATTGCATATCTTTATTCTTGGGGACATGTTGAATCCAATGTTATCACTCTCTACATGTCATCCCAGTCTTGGCATTCTTGTGGTTTCTTTTGTTTGCTCTGGCTAGTGGACGTACCTGTGTTATCTAACCTTGTTTGCAGGTCCATTCCATCCTAAGCCAACTTGAGACCACAAGGTAAGTATATGCATCAAGATCATGAGTATGAGGAGTTCTTGCTTATGTACATACTGTTTGCAAGAAGGACTCATGAGCATGAAGGTATTTTTCTTGATAATATTTTTCTCTGATGCATATGGCCAAGATACATGTAACACATTGCCTACTCTGTCATGTTTATGCTCTCACATGCCTCTATATTTCATATCTACATGAGTGCATACATGTAGGGGGAGCCTATGCTTGCTACATGTTCTTCCAAAGCTTTACTTGTTGTTCTTTATATCTTTATCTAAAAGCTTTCATGTATGTTGCCATCAATTACCAAAAAGGGGGAGATTGAAAGCACAAGTGCTCCCTAGGTGGTTTTGATAATTGATGACACCATATCTCTTGTTGGACTAACACTTCTATCTAGCATGTTTCAGATAAGTTCAACAATGGCATGGCATGGATGTGAAAGTGGAACCCTCAAAATGCTAAGGACAAAGGATTGGCTCAAGCTCAAAAGCTCAAGACTCTTCATTTTATATTCTAGTGATCCAAGATCACATTGAGTCCATAGGAAAAGCTAATACTATCAAGGAGGGATGAGGTGTTGCTTAATGAGCCTCTTGCTCCATGTGCTTAATGATATGCTCCAAAATCCTCAACTACTTTCCCACATCCACATATGACCTAAACTCTAAGCCAAACTCGGTCCTACCGATTTTTCCTATCCGGCGCCACCGAGTTTCAATTGTCATTAGCCACTGCCAAACCCTAGCAATTCGGTCCTACCGATAAGGATCTCGGTCTCACCGAGATGGGATTGCAAACTCTCTGTTACCTATTGTAATATTCTCGGTCCCACCGAGATATGCAATCGGTCCCACCGAGATTGCAATGTAAACTCAGTGCTTCCCCTTAGTAACTTTTTGGTCTCACCGAGTTTGACTCGGTCTCACCGAAAGAGCAAATCGGTCCCACCGAGTTTGCCTGACCAACTCTCTGGTTAGCTAATTACCAAATTCGGTCTCACCGAGTTTGTGTAATCGGTCTCACCGAGATTAAGTTATTCCCAAACCCTAACCGAATCGGTCCTACCGAGTTGCATGTCAGTCCCACCGAAATTCCTAACGGTCACTAGGTTTACCATTTCGGTCCGACCGAGTTTTCTGATTCGGTCCCACCGAGATTGGTAAATTGTGTGTAACGGTTGGATTTTTAGTGGAGGCTATATATACCCCTCCACCTCCTTCTCATTCGATGAGAGAGCCACCAGAACACACACATCATTCCTACTCATATGTTCTGAGAGAAAACCACCTACTCATGTGTTGAGATCAAGACATTCCATTCCTACCATATGAATCTTGATTTCTAGCCTTCCCAAGTTGCTTTCCACTCAAATCTTCTTTCCACCAAATCCAAATCCTATGAGAGAGAGTTGAGTGTTGGGGAGACTATCATTTGAAGCACAAGAGCAAGGAGTTCATTACCTACACACCATTTGTTACTTCTTGGAGAGTGGTGTCTCCTAGATTGGCTAGGTGTCACTTGGGAGCCTCCGACAAGATTGTGGAGTTGAACCAAGGAGTTTGTAAGGGCAAGGAGATCGCCTACTTCGTGAAGATCTACCGCTAGTGAGGCAAGTCCTTCGTGGGCGATGGCCATGGTGGGATAGACAAGGTTGCTTCTTTGTGGACCCTTTGTGGGTGGTTTCTTCTTCGTGGACCCTTCGTGGGTGGAGCCCTCCGTGGACTCGCGCAACCGTTGCCCTTGGGTGGAGCCCTGTGTGGACTCGCGCAACCGTTACCCTTCGTGGGTTGAAGTCTCCATCAACGTGGATGTAGGATAGCACCACCTATCCGAACCACGGGAAAAACATCCATGTCTCCAATTGCGTTTGAAATCTCCAAACCCTTCCCTTTACATTCTTGCAAGTTGCATGCTTTACATTCCGCTGCTTATATACTCTTTGCTTGCTTGCTTGATATGTATTGTGTGTGCTGAAATTGTGCCTAAACTTCACTTAAACTGAAAAGGCTTAAAAATTGCAACTTTAGCACGAAGTGTCTAATCACCCCCCTCTAGACACATCTACTTCTAGATCCTACAGCATCCCTTCCACAAACTCTCAGTGATTCAGGATCCGACTAGCACATGCGACTAATGAGCTTTAGCATCACTGCTAGACAACATGCCTGTCCGGTAAGCAACTCCTTGCTAATCGTATCTCTATACGACTCCTGTCGGTCCGGAAGGTATCTCGTACCCTGGCCCCCAACTTTCTTTGCCACAAGGCCCAAAACCGTATTGAAAGCCTTGTTAAGTTAACTTGATGCAGTGCATGTCCATGTCCGACACGAACCCTTCAGTTCAAGGACACCTAGTAGCATCCAATTTTATGAGCCCACCACTATACTGACTTGACGTGCGAACGTGCAACATTGGGAATGGAAAATTTCTTGATATTAATGAGGGATATTTTGATCATTCTAACATGCATAGAAAACAAGAAGCAGAACAATCACAAATAAATATATATATTGGGAAATAGTATGGCTCCTTCATGGATATTCTTCCAGTTCAGCTCCGACTCTGATGACCATCTAGGAACTCCATCTTGTTTGTCACGCCGGGACGCCAAGCCACCAACCCGATCTCTATTATCGAACGACTATAACTAGTAATGAATTTTACATATAGTCACAAGTCGACACGCAGGTCGTTATACGTTATAATGACAGCACTCTGGCTCCTGCCGGCTGACAAACATGACACACAGGCAATGTATAATTTACTCACATGCATCACATAGACATGAGCCATACTATTCACATCAAACCCTACAAAATAAAGTTATGTGTATAATTACATTCTACGGGTTTGAGTGATCGTGTACGAAATACAAGGTGCTACGCGCATGGCGGTCCCTTCTGCACTCCGATCACGCCGAATTTTCTGATCTGACCGCAGACATCTTCCAGCACTCGCCTTTGGGTGATGTGCTAAACTCATTAAAGATCATGTCCTTGGCGGGGGACTCAAAGCCGAACTCCGTCCGGTTCGGACTAGGGGCTGACGATCGAGAATTTTGCTTCCCACCCGCCACCCACTTCATAGCCATTGTCTAGGATTTAACCAACATGCTTGACTATGGCTCCGAAGACATCGCCATCATGGACGACGATGCCGACAAGGAGCAAGGCCAAAACCCGCCATTCACTGGACGACGGACGACCACTTCTTCCTACAACGTATACATGGTGGACACGCCTGAAAAAACAAACAATGATAACAAAGAGGATCTAGTCGAGGATAAACCTCCTGAGAGACAGCCCAAGCGCCAACTTCCTCGACGCCGTTCTAAGTCACGTCGTTCCAAAGACTGCAGTACGGGCACTGGAAAAAATAATACTCCAGACGATGCCAAAAATAATGAAGACCCCATCAAGGTAACCTCCGAACATGGGGGATAGGAAAATGGGTAAGTTAGCCCTAATGAACAGGCCATACACGGAGACTCGGAGGACAGTAATTATCTTCTGCTCTCCGAGGAAGAGGAGAGCCTCGGCAACGAGAATTTCATCGTGCCTGAGGAACCTCTCGAGCGGGAGTGCTTCAAACACTGGCTAATAGCCACTGCAAGGAGCCTGAAAAAGACGCAGCTGTAGCTTCAAGCGAACCAAGATCTGCTCAATGATAGATGGACCGAAGTCCTCGCCGCCGAAGAATATGGCCTTAGTAGCCCAGCCAAATGCTACCCGAAGCGTAGATTGCTACCTCAGTGCGACGACAAGGCGCTGGAGCCCGTACCATCATCGCACAATGCGACAGGTCGACCACAACTTGGTCTGGATAAAGCGGCAACTCAAGCCAAACACCAGACCGCCCCACCTCGCCGTAAAGGCAAGAATAAAACAGCTCGGGGTTGTACATACGACCTTCAACAGGACTTGGATAGTAGAGCACGACATGCAAGATCGACCTATGGATCGCGAGGACATGCCTCAACATGCGACGACAGCCACCTATTCGGACATGACAAACCCAGTCACGCCCGGGCCGTAAACCGCAAATGGACTCCATCGGAGGTACGTCGTAGTGTGGCCCAACATAGAGGCGATATAAACCATCTTTGCTTCACAGATGAACTAATGGAGCATGAATTCCCAGACGGTTCAAACCCATGAATATCGAATCATACGACGGAACAACGAATCCTGCGGTATGGATCGAGGACTTCCTCCTCCATATCCACATGGCCTGCGGAGACGACCTTCATGCCATAAAATACCTACCACTAAAACTCAAAGGACCCGCTCGGTACTGGTTAAACAGTCTGCCTGAAAATTCTATTGGCAGCTAGCAAGATTTGGAAGATGCCTTTCGCGAGAACTTCCAAGGAACATATGTCCGGCCATCGGACGCTGATGACTTAAGTCACATTGTCCAGCAGCCCGAAGAGTCAGCTAGGAAGCTCTGTACTAGGTACTTAGTTAAAAATAACCAAATCGTCCACTGTCCGGACGCGGTAGCCCTTGCGGCCTTCAAACATAGTGTCCGAGATGAATGGCTTGCACGCCACCTCGGTCAAGAAGGACCTAAATCCATGACAGCCCTTACTGCTCTAATGACCTGCTTTTGCGTGGGAGAAGACAGCTGGCTCGCTCGTAGAAGCAATGGCGCCCGCGACTCGGGCACTTCCGAAATCCGAAATGGCAATGGCAAGCCATGACGAAGCAAACACAACAGTCGCAACGATAATGAAAGATCACGAGACACAGCGGTCAATACCGGATTCAACAATCTCAAACCCGGTCAACGGAAAAAGCCATTCAAGGCAAACAGAGATGGACCATCCAACATAGACAAGATACTGGACCGACCATGCCAGATTCACGGTCACCTGGATAAACCAGCTAATCATACCAATAGAAGTTGTTGGGTCTTCAAGCAGGCCGGCAAGCTCACCGCCGAACACAAGGGAAGGGGCCGCCAGGCAATATGGACGATGGAGTGGTTCACCAGCCAAATACCGGGGGTTAAAAGCAATTTCCCCCCGAGGATCGATCAATCCCGGCGCAGAAATAGCAGTTCGGCTTCCGCTGCCCACCTCATGTACCCGCAAAATTTGTACCGCGCATATATCACTACACACTTAAGATACCGTGTGCATTGGCGGCAGCATAATACGGACAAGCCTGCAAGCACTCCCGTAACATTTTTTATCTACTTTCCTTTTTTCTTTCTTCATTATCTCTTGAAAATAGGTGGCACAAGGGACAAACATCTAAAACTGACACTGTCGGAGTTCGGATCCATACACTCACTTACGGGGCTACTTCCGTCAAGGATTCCCCTCACCGAGGACAGGTGGCGCAGACGTGTGACAGGAGCTCCAAAGTAACTTTTTGTAGACTGCACTCTTTTTCGAGCATGTAACATGTGTTTTTCCTTCGCCTTCGACCCCGGGCATATCAAATAGCCGGGGTTGTGGCCTTTATATATATCAAGTAATCATTGGCATATTGCTCAGGTCCCAGTAAACATTATCCGAAGTAATCATTCGCGTCTTTTCACAAATGAATATGGCTCTTATGGTCGTTTCACAGATATACCTTGGCATAACCTACTAGGGGCTCGGTATGGGGACAAATGAGTTGCCAACAAAGTCCGAACATCTTTACAGCGTACTTCAGCGTCGCGAGTTTGGCCTTATATGCATCAGCTCCGAATCATGTCTTGGGTCAATGGTTGGGTTGCCCGGCTCCTGTACTTGCTACCTTACATTGCGCTCTATTGGCTAGGGTAGTGAAGGGAGAACTACTGCGATTGTGCTTCCAGTTCATCTGGTCAAGCACCTCAGTAGAGAAAGCCGAAAACCGATTATCATGATGCTGCGCGATCTAGTCAACCACTCGATGACTTATCGGAATCTGTCGCGATTCCCTCCGTATCACACGAAGGACCTTTTTTAGGTCATATATGTAACGCACCATATTGGAATAAGCCGTATACACA
Source organism: Triticum aestivum (assembly GCF_018294505.1). NCBI lineage: Eukaryota > Viridiplantae > Streptophyta > Magnoliopsida > Poales > Poaceae > Triticum > Triticum aestivum. Next base: position 311,903,552 of record NC_057809.1, read on the forward strand.
CCAGGGGCTATATCTTAGCCCCCCTATAAAACTCCTATGGCTAAGTGAAAGTGTTAATGCCCTATAGTCTGATTGCCTGGTTCACTGCATTATCACCTCCTTCATGGACCAAGACATTGGATCAAGAGTGATTAAATGCTTTTGCGAACACCCCCGTACTTCCTACGAGGGGGCTGAAGCCGACGACTGGAAAACTTTCAGATCATATTAAAATGGCTGCACAGGAGGAACACAAGCTTTCGAGCAAAACATAAAAATAGATTAACTATAAAATTGTCTTTTACAATTCTCATACACCTCACTCGAACATTATGTCTTTCGAGCATTGACCCTCTATCAAGTGGGCGGCCTCTAGGACGTCTTCAAAATAATACTCTGGTTCGTAACGGTCCTTGCCCTTGGGTGGACTCTTCACCGCAACATCGATGGCCTTCATCTTCCCTCAGAATGTCTTGACTCAGGCAAAGGCCATCTGTGCACCCTCAATGCACACCGACCGCTTCACAGGGTTGATATGTGGCACCGCATCAACAAGACGCTGCACCAAGCCAAAGTAGCTATTCGGAACAGGCTCAGTTGGCCACAACCGGATTATGACGTTCTTCATGGCAGCACCGGATATCCAATGAAGCTTGGCCTATTGGGACATTTGTTCATTCAGCAACAGAGGGCACTTCGACGCGCCAAGTTGTGACCACAAAAGCTTCTCCGTTGCATACCCCTCTCGCGCCCGGTAAAACTGTGCCGCATCAGAAGAACTCTTCGGCAAGTATAAAAACTCATCCGGAGAACTGCACACTTGGTTAAGCTGAGCATAGTTAGGATCCCTGAACTTAGTCCGTAGCAAAAAGGGCTTGCCAGCCGCAGTCTCCCCAGCTTGCTGGATCTCCTCACGGGCTGCTCTGGATTCAGACCGTGCTTCTCTCGCCTCTCGTAAGGCCTTGTCAAGTTCAGCCGTTTTGGCTTCATTCTCCTTCTCAATAAGTTCACAGCGGCTAGCAGCATTTTTTAGTTCGAGCGCCACCGTGGATATCTTCTCCTCGTCTTGGCACCGAGCAGCTTGCTCGCCTTTTAACTCAGTCGATGCCTTTTCGACAGCCGCATTACTAATTCGGGCCTGCTCCTTGGCCCGGGCTAGCTCAGCTCGAAGGATCTCGACTGTAACCTTTTTAACCGCCGTGCACATCAAGGTACGCCTGCCGCAGTATGTTCGTCAAGATATCCGGCACCTCTGGGTCTCTGGAGGCTGCTGTAGGAGTACGGACACCCTTTGAAGGATCCCTTTATTCGTATCTGGATGTATACCGGATTGTTCGGGGCCCTCATTATTGGTCCCCGGGCCTAGGGCCGCCGAAGTATCACCTACGGGTAATGTCTTCATCATCCCTTGCACCACCTATTGGTTGGGGGAGACCCTCCGTGAAAACACCTCGAAGTCGTCCGCCCTATTGGGCAAAGAAGCCGGTGGAGGCGTCTCGCTTTCCATCATCTCGGGGAGAATGTCCCTCGAAGAAGAGGATTGTTGTAGAAGACTGCGTGCCGAGCTGCAAAAAACATATATTCCAGGCATTACAAGAAATGAACGGGATATGTTTAAAACATCCTTTTTCACTTACAATTTGGCCTGAGTCTTGTCCTCGTCATGAGACTATACTTCGACGTCCTCCAAGCCTGAGCCACCCAATAGAGGCATCTTGCCTTGCTTAGGAGCCTGTTTCTCCAAATCTTCGGAGGCAGCCCTTTTCTTCCCATGAGGGGAGGAGACAATGGCCTCCCTTCACTTTTGTCTTCGGATGAGGGAATTTTTATTCCTCCGGACACAAGTTCTGATGTACCCTTGGGATAGGGGCCATCTTTGGTTCTCCCACTTTCCGTCTCGCCCTCCTTCACAGGCATCTGGTATGGTGCCAGGGCTAGCATCCTTGTTAGAACAGGATTCGCGGGGCCTTTAGGAAGAGGGGTCGAACACATAATTTGTTCCGCCTTCTTTATCCAGCCCTAGAAGAAGATAGCTTGCTCAGTAGCATATTACGGCATGCGTAATTACAAAGTGTTCGGAAGACAAGTGCTTATCGGGGTATCCAGACGGTTGCAGTTAAGGCCAGCGTCCTCAGTAGTGTCCGGCCAATGTTTTCGCTTCCCAAAAAACAACTTCCACATCCCTTCGTGCGTAGTGCCGAAGAAGTGTTGGAGGGTCCGTGATCCTTCTGGATTAAGCTCCCACATACGGCGAGACCTGTGCTGGCATGCCAGGATTGGGCGAACTAGCATCACTTGAATCACGTTGACAAGATCGATGTCTCTCTTAAGGAGGGTTTGGATGCAGCTCTGTAGAGTTTGCACTTCATCAACTGATCCCCAGTCTAGCCCCTTGTTAATCCATGATGCAAGCTGTGGCGGAGGGCCAGAACGGAACGCAGGTATAGCTGCCCACTTGGTACTACAGAGTTTCGTGACATAAAACCACTCTTGCTGCCATTGGTTGGAGGTTTTGGTGAAAGAGCCTTTTGGCCAGGGAGTGTTGGTAAGTTTTCTCACTACAGCACCACCTCACTCTGCCTGTTCCCCGTCAATTACCATCTGCTTCACACTTAAGGTCTTGAGCCATAAGCCGAAGTGTGGGGACATTTGGAGGAAGGCCTCGCATGTGATGATAAATGCCGAGACATGGAGGAAGGAGTCCAGAGCTAGATCGTTAAAATCTAGTCCGTAATAAAACATTAGCCACCGGACAAAGGGGTGAAGAGCGAACCCTAGCCCTCGGAGGAAGTGGGAGATGAATACGATCCTCTCGCCAGATCTAGGGGTCGGAATAACCTGTCCTTGAGTAGGAAGCCTGTGGTGTATCTCAGCAATCAAGTATCTGGCCTCCTGAAGCTTTGCAATATCCTCCTCTGTAACGGAGGAAGCTACCCATCGTCCTCGAGGGCTGGGCCCGGACATAATGGGGAGGCTTGAAGCAATGAAGTCGAACCTTGGGTGCTAGAACTCGAGGTTGGGAAGGCTGAGGAGAAGTTTGGCATAAAAAAGACGACCCTTGGTTCCTTTATAAAGGCAGCGGGTATTGAACGCCTTCTCCTAAGCCTAAGACCCTGCCTATTCCTGAGGAATCTTTCCCGCAGGATGGTTGGGTTACCCACACTCGTATTGATGAAAATCCCGCAATAAGGGGACATGATCTCTACTTCGACAAGACGTGCCAATAAAAACCATGCCCCGAAACATGGAACGGCGGGACGGGAAATGGTTTGAAATAATGACTGGGAAAGCATGATGTCACATTACTAAAGTTGTCAGCAGATCAGATTCGTGAAATAATATACTCTCTACGGCTGTGTGTTGCAGATCTGGACACATTTGTTTCGTCCGAAGACTATCTTGGAGTTCGGTAGGAGGAACCCGCCTTGCAATGCCGAAGACAGATCTACGCGCCGGATACCTTGTCATTGAAGCCTAGTTCAGGGGCTACTGAGGGAGTCCTGGACTACGGGGTCCTCGGGTGTCCGGCCTGCTAGCCATGGGCCAGACTGATGGGCTGTGAAGATACGAAGACCGAAGACTGCACCCGTGTCTGGATGGGACTCTCCTTCGCGTGGAGGGCAAGCTTGGCAACTAAATATGTAGATTCCTTTCTCTGTAACCGACCTTGTGTAACCCTAGATCCTCCCGGTGTGTATATAAACCAGAGGACTTAGTCCAGATAGGGGAGATACTCATTACCATAGCCATACAAGCTAGACCTCTAGGGTTTAGCCATTACGATCACGAGATAGATCAACTCTTGTAATACTCGTATTCATCAATATCAATCAAGCAGGACGCAGGGTATTACCTCCATATAGAGGGCCTGAACCTAGGTAAACATCGTGTCCCCTGTATCTTGTTACCATCGACCTTAGACGCACAGTTTGGGACCCCCAACTCGAGATCCGCCGGTTTTGATACCGACAGTAGGTTGTGTCAGGACTCAGGACCTCATCTATTCAGAGGATCAGAAAACATAGCCACATAGATCCCCTTGTGCAGTTAACCTCATCAACTGTGCACATAGCCGATTTAAAAAATGACGACAGATCTCATCTGCCACCTCCACATATCTAATATGCATATGATCTGAATCCAAATCCTATAGCAGAGGTTGTGATACCACTGTTGGGTTCCAAGATATGGTGCGTCGACTGCAAATAAAAAATTTCCTACGCGCAGAACAACCAAGAACATGCTACGGGAGATGGATCACAGATCATTACCACTAGACGCACAGTGCCGTGCAGCGGAAGAAGAGTTGGGGCAGTGCGTCCGCGTGGATCGTCTCCTCCTCATCCTATCTCCGTCGAATAGCCGGTCATCGGATCCCACGTACAAGTTCGCTGGAGCGGCACAGGTGCCACGTCTCTAATGGTATCCACGCATGCAGGAGGAGCACCATGAGGCGGACTTCTAGGTCCAATCACACAGTCGGCGGCGAGTGGAGGTAGCTATATTCAACACATGTAAACCCTAGTGATAGCGGCGAAGCGATCAACCAAATGAGTTTGCCGCACCCCCACTTTATATAGGCGTCCGTCGCAGGCTCAACACTTTGTTCTCGCACGGTTCTCGTTCGCTTGGTCGCGGTTCGGATCACACCCAACTCGGCTAGTCGGTAGCAGCCTCTAGCAAAGTGTGTCGACTCCAAGTGTCCGATGAAGCTGGTTAGGCGAACCTATACATCACACTTTTGTTCCCTTTGCCACACGATATATTTTGTCGTGCTCAAGGCGAGTCTATCATCCTTGTGCTAGCCCGACCTCTTTCTCAATCCGGTGATGCCGACCACAAACCGGATTATCTCATAGTCCTAATCGTATGGCCATGCTTATCTTTGTCGGATCACACGAGGGGCCCAGAGTATATCTCCTAATTGGAGGGGCAAATCCCATCTTGCTCGACCATGTCTTGCAGCATGGGTCTGGACAAGCCCGAAACCTACCTTTGTAACTACCCAGTCACGGAGTAGCGTTTCGTTGGCCCAAAGCAGGTCTTTCACCATCCCGAGTACATGTGCCTACTCAGGTCTTAGGACATAGAATGTATGTTGTACTAGAGACTCACAGATGACATATCGCTGCATCTCTTAGTTGGGTCTGTCCAACTCGGACCTTATCTCAACAAGGATCCAACTACGTCGAATCCGACCAGATCCTTCCGAGTCCATATTATCCGGTTAGCATCCAATGATCCATGGCTAGTGAGAACAAGCCTTCGACCGTGTCATATGCTAGTCTAGTTGGCCGCACATCCACACAACCCTTTCGACTAGGGACCTTTTAGGATAGTCATCATACAATACATAGTCCCACAAACAATTCATGTACTTGTTGATACACATCCAAGGACTATTTTTATTCATAAACACATAGGAAATATCATCGTACATGATTGCCTCTAGGGCATATCTCCAACACCTGACTCCTCCTTTGCATCTTCGACACGGACATAAAACACCATTCCCTTGTTTTCATACATGTCGTCCACCGGGGGTTGCTTGTATCGTTCCACCATCCTTCCATTGACCTTCATGATCGCCTGCGTGGAGCAAAAGAATTATAAGCATGTTTGCATGCATGCATCAAATTCATACAAAAATTCGACATGAACTTCGCTAAACATAGGACATTTTGAGTTTGCACAAAATTCGCCGAAACAGAAATGAATCAACATTTCAGAAAACCTTAGGCAACTCATGTCACCAACATTTCAACAAATACACAATATAGGCAACTCACATGCCACACACAATTCGGTATCATACCATGCATAGTTTCGGTCCTATCGCGTGCGCGCACAAACACACACACACGTATATATTTCTATTCTTGCATAACTCTTGTTTTGCTCACCTATGTTGAGAGAGATTGAGCACACATTGAAGATATTCAATTCTCCTTCTTAATAAGCTAGTATATCTAGATAGTGAGGTACCTTGATATGGATCTAACTAGGGAGAGAGATGGAGAGAAAGCTAGCTAGTGGAGATGGGTGGATATCCGATGGGCAAAGAAAGAGAGAGAGGGAAGAGGGAGGCCATTACTAAAAGAGAGAGGCAAGGAGACCATTACATAGAGAGAGGGGGAGGGAGGCCATTAATTAATAGAGGTGGTGGAGGGGGAAAGAAATAGAGAGGGTGGAGGGAGGGCATTAATGAAGGGGATGATGGGCAAAGATGAGAGAGGAAGGCGGGGGAGCATTGAGGGAAGAACCAACAAGCAAACTAGAAGAGGAGGGGGAGAAAGGAAGGGGTGGGAGAACAAGGGGAAAAGGTGGTATAGATATTATGGCTGGCGACCATAGCAATAGCGCTGGTCAAGTAAAAGCGCTACTGATAGTTACCCTAGCTGTAGCGCTGGGCGGCAACTAGCACTACTGCTGTAGGGGCACACAAGCTTACACATAGAGGAATAGTAGTAGCGCTATGGGGTGTGGTGTGGCACACATAATAGTCGCACTGTCTACGCTAACCAGTGCTACTGCTAAGTTGTACCAGTAGTGCTTGATACTCACAGTGCTACTGGTATTTAACAGTGGCGCTATGGCCTTAACCATCACTACTAGTAAAATTCTACCTATAAGCTTTTTCCTAGTAGTGCAAGCAGAAAAAAACAACTGGCACTAGGCACTAGGTTAATAGGTTAGTCCCAGGAAATGATATAAAATAGCACAATAAGCCATATATAATATCCAAGATTGGTACTATAATAGCATGGAATCGTAAAAAATATAGATACATTGGAGTTGTATCAGATAGCTAGTAGGAATAGAGGGTTGTCTCCTTAAGGGGATGCAGAGTCGCACGGGCGACCCACACGAGGGCGTCGTTCGACCGCAGTACTACTGCCGTGAGAAGGTAAGGCTTGTTTTTCTCTTTCTTACTGTGTTTCTTTTCTTAGACCGGTGTGATTAAAGAGCAGCCGCCCCTTTGTTGCTAGCCCGAAAGGTTCAAGCACCGAAGGTGAGGATGTGGGTCCTTGTCTCCCTGTGGGCATGGCCACCAGTGGGCCTGTGCCAAGACTTAGGGCTTCAGCATCATCTAGCGCACTCTTTGATATGGCGCCCCTGGCTTCGTCTTTCGCCTGTCGCTTACCGAGGAGGCAGTGGCATGCCACTGACATGTGAGTTCTGAGGGCTGCCCTTCTCTTGTGTTGCCCTTCGAGCGGTCTTCTTATCTTCTTTGGATGTGCAGCCCCCAGACCACAATCCCATTCTTGGAGATAAAGGCTGAGAGGACAGAGCCGCCTGAAGAAGCCAGGAGGAAGACAGCTTTGGCCCTGGCGGAGGAGGTACCCCCAAGAGACTCTGGCCATGGTGGGGAGTTAGATGATTCGGGATTGCGCCGGGGCTCCAAGAGAACAGGTTAGTCTTCTCGCTCCAACTTGGCCTTCATCCGTTTTGCTTAGCCAAGCTTTTCTTATAAGATCTTTCTTCTTTTCCGTAGGTGGTTCTACTCATGCCACAGAAGAGGTGTCTGTGGTGATCCAGAGCACCGTCGGGCTTGGCACCCATCCTTCCTCACACCAATTGTCTATGAAGGTCTCGATGAAGGTTCTCGATGGAGACTCGTTAGATATAGATGCCCCATAGCCTATGGCCGATCGATGAGCCATGTTTGAAACTCCCAAGAAAGAGATGTCTAGAGGAGCTAATGAGGAAATTGTCCAAGCTTCTGGAGCTCCGGGAGCCACTCGAGTTAGCGCATCCCTTCCGCCAGAGGGCCGTATGGGCCTTCTCTATCTGGAAGCACTTCTACTTCGGTACACCCCCCCCTAAACACAAGGACGGCTCAGATTAGCCCATACCTCTTCATAAGTAAGGGCATGATGGTCATAATTTATAAACTCTTCACGTATATGCTGTTTTTTTGACAAACACGTATACGGTATACATGAACGGATGTGCATGCCCTGCCGCGGGCTGGCCCATTCAGCCTTCCATTTTTATGAAACCGCAAAAAATCGTGCGTCCTACAGAACTCGAACCTATGTCCTCCAGGAATTAGCACACCCGCACTAACCACCTCGGCAACGGGAGGTCACATGTTGTGTATATTTTTTAATACTTAAAATAGGACACTTGAAAAGCGGAACATTTTCTGTTTGGTATTTTCTTTTTGTTTTTTGTTTCTTAAATGCATGAAGTTTTTATAATTAGTGTTTTTTTTCGAAAATGACGACAAAATTTCAAATTCTTGAATTTTTCTTCCAAAACAGTGAACTTTTTTCCCCAAAATTGATCAGTTCTCTTCTCAAATTCGTGAACTATTTCGCAAATTGGCGATTTGTTTTTGAAAATTGTTGAACTTTTTTATAAAATTGACGAACTTTGTTTCTAAATCAATGTTTTTTAAATTTGTGATTTTTTTCCCAAATCAATGAACTTTCCTTCAAAATCGATAAACTTATTTTGATTTTTTGATGAACTTTTTTCAAAATCAATAAAAGAAAATAAAAACAAAATAATATAAAAACCCATGTAAAAACCGAAGAAAAAACCAGCCTGATTGAAAAGGAAAACCAGAGTCTTTTTTTAGTGTTATATTTGACGCACTACAAAAGATGGAAAAAGAAAAACTTAGACCATGATCAACAGAGGTGTTCTAGTAGGCGAGATGGCTCCATATAAGAGCACGTCGTTTCCCGACATGCTTGAAATGGCCCATATTTTTTTTGATGCCTTGTATGACCAATTCAAGGCACCATGCCAAGTTGTTTTGCTTTTCCACAAGTTTTGCATTTTTTTGAGTTTTCTCGGTCAAAAACGCCCAATAAATGGGCGTACGTGTCACAACTTGCATACTGTGTCAGAAATCGTTCAAACCTGGCATGGATGACTACCATGGTCATGCCCACCAGGTTGGAAAGGTTGGGGTCATTTTAAGAATGTCTAAAAGTAGACCATGTTTAATGGAGGATGTTCGGGTTGGCTAGAAGACTCTACCTGAGGGTACATTGTTTCACAACATCCTTCAAATGGCCTAATTTTTCCCACCTCCTTCTATGATTAAATCAAGGCACCATGTCAAGCTGTTTAAGTTTTTGATAATTCTTGCATTTTTTAGAGTTTTCTCGGTGAAAACTGGCTTATAAATGGCCGGACGTGACACAACATGCATATGTTGTGGGAAATTCATTCAAACCTAACATGGAGCCTACCATGGGCATGCCTGCCTATTGGAAAAGGTTGGGGTCATTTCATGCATGTCCAAAAATATATCATGTTCAACAGAGGGTGTTCAGGTAAGCGAGAAGCGTCCATTTGAGGGCATGTTTTTGCAGCATCCATTAACTCACCCTAAATCTTTCCATGATCTTATATGATCGATTAAATGCACCATGCCAAGTTGTTTTGGTTTTTGACAAATTTGATCTTTTCTGGACTTCTCTCGGTTAAAAAAGACAGCTAAATGATAGGACGTGTCGCAACTTGCATATTTTGTCGGAAATCGTCCAAACCTGGCATTGATCCTTACCACGGGCATGCCCCCTGCCTGCAAAAGTTTGGGTCATTTAATTTTTTTCAAAACTAGACCATGTTCAATGGAGGGTGCACCCGGATGGGCATGCCCATGGTAGGCAACCATGCTAGGTTTAACAATTTCTGACACCATATGTAAGTTGCGACTTGTTCGACCATTTTATCGGTCTTCTTTTACTAAGAAAACTCCAAAAAATGCAGAACTTGTCGAAAACCAAATCAACTTGGCATGGTGCCTTGAATTGCTCATAAAAGGCCATGGGAAAATTAGGTCCATTTCTTCTTCTTTTTTGCTGGGAAATTGGGGCCATTTCGACGATATTGAAAAATAATGTGCTCTCAGACGAACCATTCTGACCTTACCGAATAATCTCCCTTAAACATGTTGTTTTTTGGACATCCTTGAAATGACCCCAACTAATAAATACAAAGGGATAAAATTGAAAACCATAAGTATTTTTTAAAAGCATTTAATAAATAAATAGAAAAATAAATTTGGAATCATTAGTTTAAAAAGTTAGTTAAAACATGTATTATGGTATTAAAAAAAGAGAAAAGTGAATTAGTAAAATAAGAAATGAAATGAAAAAGATAGAAAAGAAAATAGAACGCTTAGGCCTTGGCCTAACTAGGCGACGACATTGCTCTTATCGGGCGCGTGTGGTCCCGGTCCAAGAGCTCACGGATTTGAAAAAAGTTCATCAATTTTTTTACAAAATATTCATGGATCTGAAAATTTTCAAAAAAAAAGGTAACTAAGGAAATTTGCCAAAAGGTTTTCTCAGTTTTGGGAACCTCGGCTTCTCAGCCATTTTTTCCGGCTTTGGGACATTCTCGAAGGTCGTGAACCGTGTTTTTTCTTTTTCTCTTTTTATATTCTCTCTTGTTCATTTTTTGTCTTCTTTGACTTTTCGTTTATTCTGTTTATTGTTTCTATTTCTCATAAATTAAAAAAATTAGGAATTCAATTTTTTTCATATTCTTCTGGAATTCCAAATTTGTTACTGTTTTTTTTAAATGTACATGTTCAAAATTTTGTTCTTTTATAAAAAATTGTTCGTGTTTTGACATTTTGAGCAAGTTTGAAAGGCATGAACTTTTTTTTTGAAATTTATGTACAATTGAAAAAAACAAATATTAGTCTTTTATGAACAAAACAGGAAAACTAGAAACCGTAACAAAAATCATGCAAAAAAACATAAACCAAAGAGTGAAGGTGCTGTGTTTTTTTCTTGGCGTTGTGTCTCTCGAACTAAGAAGAAGAAAACAAGGTTAGTAAGCATATCAGATATGCTAGCCTAGATGGTTTGTGCGGTTACACGTATTGCATGAGGGCTGTAGTTCGAAACCAGCCGATGACATCCATTTTTGATGATTAAAACCAAAAAAGCTAAATGGGATAAGTAGAAAAGTGAGTACAATTTGTGAAAAGTCTATACTACCCTTTATACGTTTTGTGAGGGGGGTGTACCGAAGCATTGCTCATTCGGAAGTGGACTGGGGACGTCCCTAGACACCCTGGTTCCCTTAGGTCCTTTTAGCAGTGTCGGGAAGTCTCTTTGTGAACTGCTTCTGCAACCTTTGGTCTCTAGGGCTAGCTATGTTCAAGGCCCAGTGTTGACCTTGAGCGGCTATAGTGGTGGACACACATGCACATCACTCAACGACCCCTTCAAAGCAGCGCATCTGGCGATTGACCGTCTTGGCACCGGTCTGGCAGCTAAGAAAGTAGATTTAGCCCGGGGCCACCACCTCCTGTGTGAAGCTTGGAAGACTTATTTCCTTCTCTTTGAGTGTGCCCGCCAGGAGAGTGAGGCCATCCGCCCGTGTGTTGCCTTGGCTTTAGTGGATGCTAGGGGCCCCTTGGAGCAGATCATTGGAAGAAACTATCCATCTTCAAGCCTTGTTCATTAGTCATCTAAGGATGTGACTGTCCATGCTACCGGTGCCTCCCGGTGGAAGCGGAGTCTTTGCTTGAGGGAGTCTTGTCTTGTTGCCAGCAGGATATCTTGGACGACCATGAGGCAGCCATTACCGAGCGAGAGGTCGATGTCGAAGCGCGTTAGGTGGAGGCTGAGAAGACAACATTGGACCTTCGCACCGAGTGGAAATGGCTAGAGATGCTTCCGGAAGTGCTGCAAGCCCGGGAGGTGGAGCTTGACAACCACGAAGCTGCCGTTTCGCGTCGGGAGGCCCACTCATGAAGCCAACATTGAAGTTCTCGAACACAATTGAGGGATCATCGTGATAAGCACTGATGCGGCTTGAAGCTACGTTGGTACTTCCCCAAAGAGGAAGGGATGATGCCTCACAGCGACGGTAGGTATTTCCCTCAGAGATGAAACCAATGACATCAAATCAGTAGGAGAACCAAGCAACAAAACGCAAATGGCACCTGCACACAAATAACAACTACTCGCAACCCGACGTATTAAAGGGGTTGTTAATCCGTTTCGGGTAATGGTGCTAGAAATTGGCAAAACGAACGTGAATAAATTGTAGTAGATTGATAGATCGAATGCCAAATAAAATAAATAAGGATAAATTGCAGCAAGGTATTTTTTTTATTTTTGGTTTAATAGATCTGAAAATAAAAGGCAAATAAAATAGATCACGAAGGAAAATATATAAAGAAGAGACCCGGGGGCCGTAGGTTTCACTAGTGGCTTCTCTAGAGAAAAATAGCAAACGGTGGGTAAACAAATTATTGTTGGGCAATTTATAGAACTTCAAATAATCATGACGATATCTAGGAAATGATCATTATATAGGCATCACGTCCAGGATTAGTGGACCGACTCCTACCAGCATCTACTACTATTACTCCACATATCAACTGCTATCCAGCATGCATCTAGTGTATTAAGTTCATCGGGAAATGGAGTAATGCAATAAGAATGATGAAATGATGTAGACAAGATCTATCTATGTAGAGATAGACCCCATCATTTTATCCTTAGTAGCAACGATACATACGTGTCAGTTCCCCTTCTGTCACTGGGTCAAGCACTATAAGATCGAACCCACAACAAAGCACCTCTTCTTGTAAGATCAAGTTGGCCAAACAAAACCCAAATATCGGAGAAGAAATACGAGGCTATAAGCAGTCATTCATATAAGAGATCAAAGAAGATTCAAATAACTTTCATGGATAAATAGATAGATCTGATCATAAACTCAAAGTTCATCCGATACCAACAAACACATCGCAAAAAGAGTTACATCATATGGATCTCCAAGAGACCATTGTATTGAGAATCAAACAAGAGAGAGGAATCCATCTAGCTACTAACTACGGACCCGAAGGTCTACAACGAACTACTCATGCATCATCGGAGAGGAACCAATGGAAGTGGTGAACCACTCCTTGATGGTGTCTATATTGGATCTGGTGGTTCTGGACTCTAGGGCGGCTAGAATTGATTTTCGTCGACCCCCCTAGGATTTCTGGAATATTGGGGTATTTATAGAGCAAACAGACGGTTCAGGGGGCACCCAAGGTGGGCACAACCCACTAGGGCATGCATGGGCCTCCTGGCGTACCCAGGTGGGTTGTGCTCCCCTCAGAGCAACTCCAAGGTGCTTCTTCGGCCCATTGGTTGTATTCTGCTCCAAAAAATCTTCGAAAAGTTTTGCTGCATTTGGACTCCATTTGGTATTGATTTCCTGTGATGTAAAAACATGCAGAAAACAACAACTAGCACTTGGCACTATGTCAATAGGTTAGTACGAAAAACGTCATAAAATGACTATAAGATGATTATAAAACATCCAAGATTGATAATATAACAACATGGAACAATCAAAAATTCTAGATATGTTGGAGACATATAAGGCACGAGGCCTAGAACCAAAAGACCCTTGTGGACGCCCTTCTCAAGAAGAAGGAAGACGACTGTTCTGAATACCAACACAAATTGACCCTCCAGGAGACTCGCTTTACAGAGAAAAGCAAAGCTCTTGGACTGCTGGGAAGAGCTATCACTTCTCGAAATACAAAATGCTTAGCAGGTGAGGAATCTCATAGACCTGGGTGAAGAGATGGATCAGCTTTCGGGTCTCCCGGAAGCTCTTGATGGCCCACTCGGGGTCTCTTAACTTTCAAGCTGATGACATACGGTGCTGGAGGCGTCCGTGAGGGAGTTCCCGAAACCATTGAGGTTGAAGCTCGGGCGGTGTCCATGCTAGTCAAAGAACACAGCCCTACAAATCTTCATCTCATCGACCAGGCCTTCCCATTCGTAGAGCTAGTGAAGCCTCTTGGGAAGATTACATGGGCCAAAGCTTCGAGGACGACAATCACTAGCTTTATTGATGAACTTGTTGGTGTGTTTGCACTTGACGACGGTGAAGACGCCCTGGAGGATTCTATGCGCATCGAGGGCTCTCTGGTCGAGGATGTTGACTATCAGGGGTAGAATCTCCAGACAAGACGCAGAGCATCCTTCGGTCATCCCCATGGACCAACCTTTGCCTACTCAAGTGCCAAGTGGACCGATGACACAACCAAGTGCAAGAGCTCTCGAGACCGAGGTGACATCTCTCCTTAGTGATATTCCATATGACCCACGTGAGACATGGCTACCACCTAAAGTCAAAATACTATGTGTGATTAGGTATGAAGAACATCCTCTTGGATATGCTCGTGATGATGGACAAGTCCCTAATTACATGGATGAAGCAGCACCACGGAAGGAACTAGAGAAGGCCTACTGCCCCGGACATCCGGCCCCTGGAGATGTCAACCACAGCAATAGCTCAGCCGAAGACCACATACATGCACCGGACATCTGGCTTAGCCATCGACATACGACCCGACCAGCATGGACATCCGGCCCAGCCCCGAAAATACGGAACCTCCTATGCAGAGAGCACCCAAAACTAGCCTTGCCAGCCCGGACACCCAGACCGATGTGAAGGTCCGCACATTCTGTACGACGCCCGGACATCCGGCCCCTCCTGCCTACGCGTACTATATCTGGGCCGAGGCCCAGGTACCCCTTCGCCCCTGGACTATATATACCCTTCCCTACCTACATTTTAGGGTTAGCATTTTGATAGCTCATACTAGAGATAGAGCTTTGCTCATTCACTTGTACCCCTACTGCCATGGATATCAATGCCTCCATGTCAGAAAATCCCCAAAGTGGATTCAAGGCCCCGTCATGGGATGATCCTTCAGGGATTCAAGAACTCATTTCTCCTAGGATTGAGATGAACCAGTGCCCCTTTTGTATCCCCCTTTGTTGTATTTGGACCATTGTTACCTCTTGGTGTATGTGGATCTAGCACATGTGTGATTGGATCAAATCTATTTGAGAGCTCTTCTTGCGTTTCTCTTTGATTTGCCCTCTTTCCCACTCCAAGTGTGAAAAGATCAACCTATTACGTTTCCACACTACATCATGTTGGTATCAGAGCCATGTTGATTCACACCTTGGAGTTCTCCCCCTTCATTTTCTAGCCTAATTTTGTGTGTTTTTGTCCTATTTCAAAAATTCCCACAAAAATAGCCCTACCAATTTTTTGTGATTTGTTGGTGTGATGATGTTTTGTTATATTTCATCCATGGATTTGTTGTGTCACTAGTGGATCTAGCTTCCCTCCACTTTTCCCCAATTTCCATCCATGAAATTCCACGAATTTTGCCCTGAAAGTTTCTTTTTTCCACCAAGTACTTCGAGTTCGTCCATAGATTTGGCGCCCCGGATATCCGGCTAGACGCCCGGACATCTGGTACCTGGTAGTAACTAACGCCACCAACACCATTGTTCACCAAATTTTGCCATTTTTATCGGAGTTTCCACCATTACTTCCGCATACTAGCACCGCTTTTCGCAACCACCACCGACAATATTGACACCTTTGTTTTAAGAATTTGAGTTGTGGGTTATATTTCCTCACGTGTTTCAGCTACTTAGGGACGGTTTTACATCGACATCACAACCACTCATCTTCACCACAGATTCATGATCAATAAGAACCACTTTACCATCATGACATGACCAACTGTAAACACGGGCGATAACCTCGACGACACCTTCGTATACTCTCCCTTCCCATTGCATTGTTAACCCCAAGCCCATTTTGCATCACTTGCCTATCGAGACTAGTCGTCAAGTATTGCTGGGTGACCCTACTTGTGCACCTTAGTGATAATCAACCCCGCACCATCCATTGTGTGCATATATCATCGTATCATCTGTTGTGTCATAAGATTGTTCCCGAATATACAAAATTGTTATCTTGGTTTGAGGATTCCGCATAAGTGGTTATATATAAGAACCTTTCAAGCAAAGAGAAAAGAAGTGCTTGTCAGCAATAGCCATAGCATAATGCCACATTACATATCATATTTCTAGTGATCATCTTGGATCATCGTGTGAGAGAATCTGTCGGCGTTCTGGGAATGGGGGTCCCCAGAGTTGCCTACCTGCGGCCTGCGGCGTGGCTCAAAGGGGGGCCTAGCGCGGCCCATCTTCACCAACACAAACCCAAGACCCTCGCGAGGGGCCAAGCCTCACGGGGCGGATGACGCGGAGCTTCCTCAGGCGCGGCCTCGTCAGGCTGGCTCATGAGGAGGCGGAGAGATCAAGGCGGGGTATCTCACGAGGTGCCCGTGACGCAAATCATGATGACCGGGGGTGCCAGGCGGGTGCCAGCCCGCGCAGCGTCCTCCCTTCCTCTTTAGTGCAAAGGGGGCAAGCACAGCCGCGGAGTACCGAGGCATTAGGCAAAGGTTGCCATTTCAGTGCAACGAGACCAAGACCAGGAGGACTACGAGAAGGAGGTCACCGTGGAGCCCAAGACGGCGTCATCACCAGAGCTTTGCGCAGGCGAAGACTGCTTTTGTCAGGATAGTTGATACTAGCTGTCCCCCTTCAAATTAGCCCGCCATTGTTGGCTCCCTTCCCGCTCGATATTCGGGAAGAGGACTAGGGCCTCTATAAATAGGACCAGCCACCCACAGAGCAAAGGGAGGCTGGGAAGAAAGAGCTGGCCAGAGAGTTGGAAAGGTAGGGAAGATCAGGTAGAGAGAGAGAGAGAGGGGTGACTGAACTCCTCCTATCAGTTCATCGCCCCGGCCAAGAGCAGACCCTCGCGAGGCTGTTCCTCCTTGTATTGTTCATCATCATCAGCCCAAGAGGCAATCCACCACCCCACACACTATAGTAGGGTATTACACCACAACGGTGGCCCGAACCAGTATAAACCCTGTGTCTCTTGTGTTGTTCTTTCCTTAGTTTAGATCCTAGTAAGGCGGAGGAGTGCAGGTAGGTAGGAGGCGAAATCTCCGTGCGCACCCCAGTGTTCGAACCTCAAGGGTCTGTCGGAACTCGAAATCCGACATTTGGCGCGCCAGGTAGGGGTGCGCCGGGATTCGTCTCCCACCACCCCGTTCTCCTCCGACCATCACGACCATGTCTGACGTTCGTCGGGCCCGCTCCGAGCGCCGGGCCGCGCTCGCTTCCCGCGTCGCCCAGACGGCCCCTGTTGGCGGGCGTCCTCGCCGTTCCCCATCACCTGCCGTCAATGCCGCCACCGGCCCGGTGGGGGACGAGCAGCGAGCATCGTCCCATCATCTGCCCGTGCGGCAAGACGGACGCACCGCAACTCCCTCGCTCACCCCAGCTGGTTCTTCGTCCCGCGCGCTCCGCGCGCCCATGGAGCCCTGCAACCTCTCCCTCGCCCATCGCGCAGCGCCAACACCCCCGGTCGTCACGACCCTCTTGGGCGGCTCGCAGGCGCCGCCTACAAGTCACCACATCAAGCCGTTCATCCGACGAGTCAGCGCTTCTTCCACGCGGCAGGGGGCTCCCCTGGACCGGGCGGCGCCTGAGACCGGCCTGACCTTCATCTCGGAGGACCACCCCTCCAACTCGGCCTGCTCAGGTGCGCTCCCCATGCTGTGCACCCCCACCATCTGCCAGGTGGCCGTCACCAGAACCCTCATTGATGGCGGCGCGGGCCTCAGCATGCTCTCGGTCGAGGTCTTCAACCTCCTCTGCATACCCCTGGAATGGCTGCAACCCAGCCGGCCCTTCTCAGGCGTTGGGAGCAAGTCGTCCAGCTCCATGGGACAAATCCGGCTCCCAGTAACCTTCGGCACCTACGACAACTTCCGCATGGAGCTGGTCGACGTCGACATCGCCCCCATCGGCCTCCCCTACAATGCCATCCTCGGCTACCCAGCGCTGGCCCAGTTCATGGCCGCGACGCACCCAGCGTACAACCTTATGAAGATGCCCGGGAGTAGCGGTGTCCTCACTATGCATGGGGACACCGGGGACGCGCTACGGGTGCTCAAGCTCGCCTTCAAGACGGCGGCGTCGGCACAGCCCGCCAACTTGGAGACCCCCGGGCCCAAGGGGGCTGCACCCGCCAAGAAGAAACAGTTGTTCACCCAAGACAAGGCAGAAACCAAGCATATACCCGTCGATGAGGACGGATCCACCAACGCCACTTTCACCATAGGCGCCCACCTCAAACCCGAGCAGGAGAAGGCCCTGGTCGGGTTCCTGCGCGCAAACAAGAAGGTATTCGCTTGGGACCCCGACCAGTTGGTAGGGATCCCTAGGAGTGTAATCGAGCATCACCTCAACGTGTGCCCCAACGTGCGCCCTGTGAAGCAGAAGGCCAGGCGGCAGTCCACAAAAAAACAGGCCTTCATCGTCCAAGAGACCCGCAAATTGGAAGCCGCTGGGGTCATTCGCGAGGTCCGATACCCGGATTGGTTGGCCAACCCTATCGTTGTGCCAAAGAAGGGAGGGAAGGAGCGCATGTGTGTCGACTTCACCAACCTCAACAAAGCATGCCTGCAAGATCCGTTCCCGCTCCCCCGCATCGACCAGATTGTCGACTCCACTACGGAATGCGACCTGTTATGCTTCTTGGATGCCTTCTCTAGGTATCACCAGATCAAGATGGCGGTAGAAGACGTCGAGAAGACAGCCTTCCTAACCCCGTGTGGGGTGTACTGTTACACATGCATGCCATTCGGGCTGCGTAACGCAGGGGCGACCTTCCAGCGGCTGATGCACATCACCCTGGGCCTGCAGCTCAGGAAGAATGTTGAAGCTTACGTCGATGACATTGTGGTAAAGTCTCGGGAGGCCGGGACCTTGATACCAGACTCGGAGGAAACCTTCGCGCGCCTCAACGCAGTGAACCTACGGCTCAACCCAGTGAAGTGTTTGTTCGGAGTCCCCTTGGGCAAGCTCTTGGGTTTCCTCGTGTCCCACCGAGGCATCGAGGCTAACCCGGAGAAGGTCAAGGCGGTGGAAGACATGAGCCCGCCAAAGACACTCAGAGAAATGCAGAAGCTCGCGGGGCGCGTGACCGCGCTAGGGCGCTTCATCTCCAAGTTGGGGGAGCGAGCACTGCCCTTCTTCCAGCTAATGAAGAAAAACGGGCCCTTTGAGTGGACTGAAGAGGCCGACAAGGCGTTCTAGGATCTCAAGAGATACCTGACCAGCCCACCGGTCATGGTGGCACCGCGCCCTCAAGAGCCCCTGGTGCTTTACCTCGCCGCCACTCCCTACTCCGCCAGCGCAGCCTTGGTGGCAGTCAGAGAAGAGCGCCGAATCAAAACCGCGGCAGCAGCTCGAGACAAGGCAGAACAGGGACAAGGAAGGCCTACCGAAACCGCCACCGTGGCTGAGGAGGATCAGCCGCCACAGAGGGGCGCACCAGAGGCGGAAGAGGCCCCTCTTCCAGATGGCCAGTCTCAGTAGGCCTCATTGCCTCAAGAGGCGCCACGGTCTCTGAAGGGAGCCACCAGCACTGACACACTCCACCTTGTTGAGCACCCAGTGTACTTCGTTAGCACGGTGCTGCGGGATGCAAGGGCACAGTACCCCATGCCTCAGAAACTCCTCCTCGCGCTACTGATGGCCTCGCGCAAGCTGCGGCACTATTTTCAGGGTCACCCCATCAAGGTCGTCTCGTCATACCCCCTGGAGAGAGTACTCAGGAGCCCTAATTCAGCTGGAAGGGTAGCTGAGTGGAACATAGAATTGTAAGCGTTTCAGCTCGAATTCAGCACGACCAGAGTCATCAAGGGAGCAGCGTTGGCGGATTTTGTGGCAGAATGGACGGAGGCGCCTGGCCTCAAGGCCGACGAGGATCAGTCCCTGTCCCCGGGAAGCGAGGCGCCAGAAGGCTGGGTCATGTATTTTGACGGGGCGTTCTCCAGGCATGGCGCTGGGGCTGGGGCGGTGCTTATATCGCCCGCTCAGGACAAGCTCTATTACGCCGTGCAGCTCTGTTTCCAGCAAGGTGAAAAGGTCTCCAACAAGATAGCAGAGTATGAAGGTTTAATAGCGGGCTTGAAGGCCGCGGCTGCCCTGGGGGTGAAACGCCTCACCATCAAGGGCGATTCACAGCTCCTTGTCAATTTCTCCAACAAGGTGTATGAGCCGAAGGATGAGCACATGGAAGCCTACCTAGCGGAGGTCCGCAAGATGGAGAAGCAGTTCTGGGGGTTGGATTTGCAGCATGTGCCCCATGGCACCAATCAGGAGGCCGACGACATCGCTAAACGGGAGGAGCTCCCCCAGCCACCTGCCTCAGGGGCTCCGGCCTGTGGCCCGGCCTCAGGAGCACGTCTTCTCCTAACAATGGAACCTCAGGAGGGATGTTGGATCGCGGAGCTCCGGAGTTACCTAACGCAAGCGACCCTGCCGAAGAAGGAGGAGGAAGCGGAGCGAGTGGCACGCCAAGCCATGGCATACTGCATCAAGGATGGAGAGCTCTACCGGAGGCGGCCAAATGATGTATCCCTGCGCTGCATCTCCAGGGAGCAAGGGAAGGAACTGCTGGAAGATATACACGGCGGAGATTCTGGACATCATTCATCATCACGGACCCTCGTCGGCAAGGCGTTCCGCAGTGGGTTTTGTTGGCACACCGCGCTCAATGATGCCGTCGAACTAGTGAAAGCTTGTGAGGCCTGCCAGTTCTATGCCAAGCATATCCATCAGCCAGCAGGAGGCTTGCAGACTATACCCCTTTCGTGGCTGTTCGCAGTCTGGGGGCTGGATATCTTGGGCCCGTTTCCTCGGGCGCCTGGGGGCTACCGCTACCTCTACGTCGCCGTGGACAAGTTCACCAAGTGGGCTGAAGTAGAGGCTGTCCGCACCATTCTCGCGGGTTCCGCGGTCAAGTTCATCAAGGGCATCGTGAGCTGGTTCGGGGTGCCGAATCGCATCATCACGGACAACGGTTCGCAGTTTACCAGTAACCTCTTCAAAACATACTTTGCTAACCTTGGAACACAGATATGCTACGCTTCGGTGGCGCACCCCCGAAGCAACAGCCAGGCCGAGCGAGCCAACACGGAGGTCCTGAGGGGCCTCAAGACCAGGACGTTCAAGAAGAAGCTGGAGGCCTGCGGCAGAGGTTGGTACGACGAGCTTCAGTCCGTGTTGTGGTCCATCCGCACAACCACGACCAAGCCGACTGGAGAGACCCCGTTCTTCCTGGTCTACGGAGCCAAAGCGGTCCTCCCTCACGAGGTCAGACGTTGCTCCGCGCGGGTCTTGGCATTTGACGAGGCGCAGCAGGAGGCCATGCGGGGGATGGACCTCGTGCTGGGGGAGGAACGTCGCCGACAAGCCGCACTACGAGCAGCGAGGTACCAACAAGCACTGCGGCGATATCACTGCCGCAACATCCGCCCCAGAACTCTCGAGTTAGGAGACCTCATGCTCATGCAGGTTCTCTCCAGGGAGGGGCTGCACAAGCTCTCTCCCATGTGGGAGGGCCCGCTCAAAGTTGTTCATGTTTCCAGGCCCGGCTCCACGCGCTTGGAGACTCAGGAGGGGGTGCCAGTCCAGAATGCATGGAACATCCAGCACCTCTGGAGGTTCTACCCCTGAAAAGGCCCGGAGCCTGTGAAGAAGGCGAATGCCTGTGAAGCTATCGCGCTTTGGTAAAGGCCTGGAGCCTGTGAAGAAGGCGAATGCCTGTGAAGCTATCGCGTTTTGGGAAAGGCCCAGAGCCTGTGAAGAAGGCGAATGCCTGTGAAGCTATCGCGTTTTGGAAAAGGCCCGGAGCCTGTGAAGAAGGCGAATGCCTGTGAAGCTATCGCGTTTTGGAAAAGGCCCGGAGCCTGTGAAGAAGGCGAATGCCTGTGAAGCTATCACGTTTTGGCAAAGGCCCTGAGCCTGTGAAGAAGGCCAACGCCTGTGAAGCTCGCCGCTCGTGACAGTCTCACGTAATAATGAGTTGGGGCTGTACACGCCCCGGAGTCTCAGGAGCGCTGGCTCAGGGCCTGGGGCTCCCTCCCACGCCCAGTGGCAGCACTTAGCTCCGCGCTGGTGAGAAGACGTCGAAGACTAGATTAGGTGCCGGACGTGGCTTTTCATTTGCTTTCCGCAGTTGGCTTGTTCCTTCTCATTCGAAGTTTTATTGAAGTTGTTGCCGTCTTTGGCTTGTGGTTCTTCGACTTTTCACTCTCCTGCCTCGACTTCTCTTGTGCAAGGCCTCGTGAGGAGGGCAGCTGAGCGCCCTCACGAGTGTTCCTATCTTAGTCATTCAAAGAATTCGCGGCCTGGACCCCTTACAGGAGCACCCCTCCAGTCCATGCCTCATGGGCACTGCGACATAAACAAAGGGCTTGGGTCGGTCGCCCCCCCCCCCCCCCCACGGCCGGGGCCGAGAACTATCCATGCTTAGGCACGTAGCCGGAAGGTATGGTAACGAAAGCAAAACGATGATTAACAGCAATAACCCAAACACGCCCCCGCGGGGCTCCACAGTATTGTCTTTGTTACGCAGGAAAAAGGAAAAGAAAGAACAAATCTGGTGCGGCTCACCTCACACCGGCCCGCAGGGAAGCCCCGAGCTGCCTCCGGAGCTCAGGCGGACTCCCTCTCGCGCTTCACCAGGGCGCGACGGCGGGCGGACACGTTGCCACCCCCCAAGCAGATACGACGGCGTGGAGGCTGACCACGGCCACCGCTAGAAGAGTCGGCGCCCGAAGAAGAACCGGAGAAGCTTGAGGAACCTTGAGTGCCGCCGGCCGCGCGAGCGCTGCCCTCTCCATCATCACCGGAGCTGGGTTCCCAGCCGCGGTCGTCACCCTCGGGGCAACACCCTGCGCGGCGACCATATTCCCCAAACACCCTCATGTAGAGGGTGGCATCGCCGTCGAACTTGAAGTGTAGGGTGCACTGACGGCTCAGGCCACGCGCGCGGGCAAACGTCTGCCAACCGCGGGCCAGGAACAGGCTCCCGGCCGCGGAGACCTCCAGTGAGACCCATGAGGCCCGGCTGCAGCAGCCGTCGACCTGGAGCCAGAGGCCGCCCGGGGCGCCGGCCGGGAGCTCGCCAAGGAGGAAGTGAGGAAGTGGAAGCCGGGTGCTGGTCGGCCCCGCCGACCACACGACGAACTCCGGCAGCACTTCAGCAGCGCGAAAGCGCAGCCTAGGGGGACGTGCAGCCGGAGTGCGCCCCCCGGCTGCAGCAATCCGCCCGTCACTGTGCTGAAGATCGCCTCCACGACCGCGCGGAGCCACCGTGGTGGCCACAGGATGTTTACGAGGGCGCCCTCGGCCGCGCTTGGGTGGGGTAGAGGCAAGCTCAACCTGGTGAGCCTTCCCCTACTCTGCGGCCGAGAACCTCCTTGACGGGGCCATGAAGAAAAGGAGAAGCAAGGAGGGATGAACTGGAAGGGCGTGCGCCGGTCCATACTTATAACTGGCGATGGCCAACCAACGGCCCCCACGATCGTAGATAATTATGACCCGCTTTGCATGCAGGGACTTGTCCAATCCGTGCAGTTGCCGAGGCGCCATGGGGAAGTGGAGACGCCCACGTCCAATCAATCGCCACGCGGTGCCCAAGGCCGCAGGCTGTTAGGGCCCGCGGCGCTTCGCTCTTGCCCTTCCGCCTCCCAGCACGGCCAAGTCCGGGCGCGCCTTGGGCCCGGGGGCTACTGTCAGCGTTCTCGGAACGGGGGTCCCCAGACTTGCCTGCCTGCGGCCTGTGGCGTGGCTCAAAGGGGGGCCCAGCGCGGCCCATCTTCACCAACACAAACCCAAGAACCTCGCGAGGGGCCAAGCCTCGTGGGGCGGATGATGCGGAGTTTCCTCAGGCGCGACCTCGTCAGGCTGGCTCATGACGAGGTAGAGAGATCAAGGCGGGGTATCTCACGAGGTGCCCGTGACGCAAGCCATGACGACCGGGGGCGCCAGGCGGGTGCCAGCCCGTGCAGCGTCCTCCCTTCCTCTTTAGTGCAAAGGGGGCAAGCGCAGCCGCAGAGTACCGAGGCATCAGGCAAAGGTTGCCATTTTGGTGCAACGAGACCAAGACCAGGAGGACTACGAGATGGAGGTCACTGTGGATCCCAAGACGGCGTCATCACCAGAGCTTTGCGCAGGCGAAGACTACTTTTGTCAGGATAGTTGATACTAGCTGTCCCCCTTCAAATTAGCCCGCCATTGTTGGCTCCCTTCCCGCTCGATATTTGGGAAGAGGACTAGGGCCTCTATAAATAGGACCAGCCACCCACAGAGCAAAGGGAGGCTGGGAAGAAAGAGCTGGCCAGAGAGTTGGAAAGGTAGATAAGGTCAGATAGAGAGAGAGAGAGAGGGGTGACTGAGCTCCTCCTAGCAGTTCATCGCCCCAGCCAAGAGCAGACCCTCGCGAGGCTGTTCCTCCTTGTATTGTTCATCATCATCAGCCCAAGAGGTAATCCACCACCACACACACTGGAGTAGGGTATTACACCACAACGGTGGCCCGAACCAGTATAAACCCTATGTCTCTTGTGTTGTTCTTTCCTTAGTTTAGATCCTAGTAAGGCGGAGGAGTGCAGGTAGGTAGGAGGCGAAATCTCCGCGCGCACCCCAGTGTTCGAACCTCAAGGGTCTGCCAGAACCTGAAATCCGACAGAATCACCAGGAATCATACATACATAGTGTACTCGGGATAGAAGTCATTATGTTTTGTTTCTCATAGGTTTTGTGCACAAGTGTCGTATCTTGCCTATTGGCCAATCGTGATAGAGTCTCTCTAGAGTTGTATAATAAGAGCATTTTTCATGTATTCCACATTTTGAGCTCGTTCCTTTGTTGCATGAACCCATTTATCTATTTGTTTGTGTGTTTCCGTGTGCCACATATTGCTTTGGTCTACTTTCTACACTTGCAAGTTTGTGAATCTCTTTCACATTATTGAAATCATGCTACAATTGCATAAATTTTGTGCCACCATCCTCACCAAACTACTCCAAAGGCTTTATTTGTGTAGGCGTGAGAATAGACAAGATCTGATACCAATTATGTTATTTCCATAATACATTATTGAGTGATCATTATTAATCCATCTTCAACATCAGACAAGGTACATTTGGTCTAGGTCATTCCTTTCTTCCACTCACATATTTGCTTGAGATGATGGATAGGCCAAGTACTTCTACCGACCCACTATTCATCTAACAAGAAGAGGACCCAAACAACTACGTCAGCAAGCATCACCTATTCAGCACGCAAAGAGCTTTGCATCAAGGGAATGAAGCATTGAGCGACCTCATCGACCTACTCGCTACCGACTTGCGAAAATCCGAGCTACATACAAGAGACTACTTTGCAAATAGTTCTTCTACGACATCGTCATCATCATGATGGTGCCACTCAAGCTGACAGTCTTCAAAATCTTCTATGAATGCAATTCTTCCTGGAGCTTGTCCGCATCATTGCCAAGACCATCAAGATCATCAAGCTCCACAAAACCCATTTCATGGCAATGGTTTACAAGACCGCCTTCGGGAATGTGAGCGACATCATCGTCAAGCTAATGATCCTATGGTCCAAGAGCAAGCTCCAATACGCCAAGATCACCAAGGAAACCAAGACAATGATGCCCTACAACAAGAACAACAACACCGTGAGGAACAAGCCCAAGAAGCTCAATGTGCCCTATGTGAAGCCACACGAGCCATCAATGAACACAACCACCATGTACGCGAATAAGAAGTGGCCCTCCGATGAGAGCAGCAAGAAGAAGCAGCACGCCTTGAGGAGCGCCTAGAGTTGAGGAACTGTTCAAGAATTCCACACCCTGAACATCAAGCTAATCAAGAGGAGCACGACGAGCAAGTGCTTTTAGATCCTCCTCCATGACAACAGCATCATCGCCATAGCCACGACCACAATGAAGAGTAACGCTATGGCAAGCTCAAGTTCACCATGCCTATGTTCTCCGGAAGCCATGATCTCGAAGACTTCCTTTCATGTGCATCGAAGGCCGACAAGATCTTTCGCTTACACAACTATGAAGAAGAAAAGAAGATTGCCATGGAATCTCTTGAGATCCAAGACTATGTCCTCACTCGGTGGGAGCAAGTCATTGAGAGGCAAGAAGCAAAGGGTGAACCGCCCATCACAACAGGGAACAAAATGAAGGATTTCATGCGGGCACGCTTTGTACCCACGTAATATAGCCATGACCTATTCAAGAAATTGCAGCTACTCAAGCAAGGCATCAAGTGTGTTGAAGAGTATTCAAGGAAATGGAGATTGCCATGATCCTAGTCAATGTCACAGAAGATGAGGAGCAAACTATGGCACAATTCTTGAATGGGCTCAACCATCCTATCAAGAAGATTGTGCATTTCGAATAGTATTCGAACCTCCTTGAGCTAGTGCACCAAGCTACCAAGGCAGAGCGTCAAGTACATGATGATTACAAGTACGCCAAGTACTCTTCCAAGACCTACGGTTCATACACTCAAGCTTCAACGACTATGATGCCTTCTACCCAAACGAAACCTACACCAAGCAATGGCGACAAGCCAAGTTTCAAGAAAGCTTTGACATCTTCAAGTCGTCCTCCTACTACAAGAAACCTCAAGACGAGAGCTTCATCATCATCTAATCCAACGGATGAGACCACCAAGACAAGTTCGGCCACAAGACATTTGACTGCCCCACATGGCGTACCATGATCACTAATGATGATGGCTCCTATGACTCCTTGATAGAGGAAGAAATGGAATAACTTGAGCATGTGGCCATGCATTGGCGAGTGAATGAAGACGAAGATGACCAAGTCTTTTGTGAGAATGATTTGAGCCCTGCTCTTGTTGTCTCCAAAGTCTTGACCCTTCAGCACCAACAAGACGAAGACCAACGTTGCCACATCTTCCACACCAAAGTGGGCATCAATGGTCGTTCCGTCAAGGTCGTCATCAACAGAGAAGGTTTCCATAATTTGGCAAGAGGAAAGCTATGTTCCAAGCTACAATTGATCAAGAAGAACCATCGTCACCCTACAAGGTCCAATAGCTTAGCGACTCCAGCGCCATTCAAGTGGAGCACACCGTTCAAGTCTCCTTTAAGATTTGAGCATATGAAGAAACATTGGAGTCTGATGTGGTTCCCATGTACGTTTTCCACCTCCTACTTGGACGAGGTTGGTAATTCAGCCGCGATGTCATCCACAATGAGCGAACCAATCACTATAGTTCCAAGATGAAGGGAAAGGAGTACATGCTGTGACTCATGTCGCCAAGTCAAGTGATCGCCGACAAGCAAGCATCCACCCATCATGGAGAGAATAGTGAGATAGTGATCCACCAAAAGGAGAGTGGGCGCCACAAGCCAAAAATGAATGCCTCCATGGTGAGCGACAATAAAAACTTAGTGCTCTTATCTACCAAAAGAGACATGAGATAAGTGTGTGAGAACCCATCTAGTGTCATAGACTATGCGCTAGTGTGCAAGGATGAAGCAACACAGACTAACACCTCGCACCATCTACCTTTAGTGTCATATAATTTATTTTAGGAATTCAAGGATGTATTCCCAAATGAGCTACCTCCGGGTCTACGTCCACTACGAGGCATCGAACACTGCATTGACCTCATTCCTGATGCACCTTCACTAAACAAGGCACCATACTGCGTCAACCCCAAAGAAAGCAAGGAAACACAACGGCAAGTACAACACCTCTTTGACAATCAGCATGTACGTGAAAGCTTAATTCCTTGTGGCATTCCGGTTATACTTGTGCCTAAGAAAGTGGAAGTTTCCGCATGTGTTCCGATTGCCATCCCATAAATGCTATCACCGCTCGCTATAGGCATCCCATTCCACACCTTGATGATATTCTAGATGAGCTTAGCAGAGCCACAATTTGCTCTGAAATTGATCTTAAAAGTGGCTATTACCAAATTCTCATTCAAGAGGGTGATAAATGCAAAACCGCTTTCAAAACCAAGTTTGGCTTGCATGAGTGGTTAGTTATGCCTATGGGCTTATCCGAAGCACCCGACACTTTCATGCATGTGATGCATTACGATCTTCACAAATATATTGGCATATTTTTTGTGGTCTACTTTGATGATATACTTGTGTTTAGCGAATCTCTTGAAGATCATGTCGCCCATCCTAAAGCCATTTTGCAAACTCTTAGAAATGAGCGCATTTATGCTAATATGGAGAAATGCACACTTGGTGTTGACAAGCTTGTTTTCTTGGGTTTTGTTGTGTCTTCTAAGGGTTTTCATGTAGATGAAGCTAAAACGGATGCTATAAAAACCTGGCCACAACCAACCAACTTGCAACAAGTGCATAGCTTCCTAGGCTTAGCCGGATTTTATCATCACTTTGTGAAGGATTTTAGCACCATTGCACACATTAAGTGAGAAGAATGCATCCTTTGTTTCGGGACCATCCCAAGATACCACATTTCATGAGCTTAAGAATTTTCTTACACATGCTCTGTTGCTTGCAGTGCCCAATTTTGGTAAAACTTTCGAAGTGCATTGCAACGCTAGTGGTAATGGCATTGGAGGTGTGTTGATGCAAGAGAAGCACCCAGTACCATACTTTAGCGACAAACTTTCTGGAGCGTGACTTAACTACCCCATTTATGACAAAGAGTTATAAGCTTTAGTGAGAGTCTTGCATATGTGGGAGCATTATCTTCGCCCTCGTGAATCTTTCCTCCATACGGATCATGAGACACTTAATTACCTTAAAGAAGCAACGAAATTGAATAAGCGACATGCCAAATGGAGTGAGCTCATTTAGTCATTTCCTTATGTTATCAAGTACATCAAAGGTAAGAAAAATGTTGTGGCAGACGCTTTATCCTGCGAATGCATGCTTGTAACTCAACTTGAATAGAATATCATAGGATTTGAGCTCATCAAAGACTTGTATGCGCATAATGTTTCATTTGCCATTCCTTATGCTAAATGCCTAACGCAACAATCTTGGTAGAAATATTATATCGACAATGGTTTATCTAATGCGAGCTAACAAGCTTTGTATCCCGGAGTCTTCTCTTTGTTTGTTGCTTTTGCAAGAGGCTCATGGTGGTGGACTAATGAGACACTTTTGACGTGACAAGACATTTTCTATGCTTTCCAAGAACTACTTTTGGGCCAAGATGTTTCGTGACACCTCACGCTACACCGACCGATGCTCTTTGTGTTGCAAAGATAGGTCTAAAGCTCAATGCTATGGTCTCTATATGCCACTTCCTATTCCGTATCACCCATGTGAACATATTAGTATGGATTTTGTGCTTGGTTTGCCTAGAACGCAAAATGGAAAACATTCGATATTTGTTTTTGTGGGACATTTCTCGAATGTGGCACACTTTGTTCCATGTAACAAGATCGACGATGCTTCACATGTTGCAAATATCTTTTGTAGGAAAATCTTGCGTCTACATGGAGTGCCCAAGACTATTATATAGGACCATGACGTCAAGTTCCTTAGCTACTTTTGGCAGAACTTATGTGCCAAGCTCAGAATCATGTTACTCTTCTCATCAGCATACCATCCACAAAATGACAGCCAAACTGAGGTCACCAACTAGACGCTACCAACTCTTCTCCGCCTGTTGATTAAGAAGAACATCAAGGAGTAGGAGGAATGCTTACCCATTGCCAAGTACGCCTACAACTGAGCAAGACATTCCACTACCGACAAGTACCCTCCGAGGTCAGCTATGGTTTCAATCTGTTGTACCCATTGGACATTCTACCGCTACCTCTACACGAGCGCATCAACATGGATGCCAGCGCACAAGCAAGCTATCTCAAGAAGGTGCATCAAGATACAAGACAAACAATCAAGCACCAAGTACACCGCCTTGCGACCAAGCTCAACATTGATAACTAACCCATGATATTCAACATTGGAGATCTTGTGTGGCTACACCTTCGCAATGACCACTTCCCTAACGAACGCAATTCCAAGCTACTACCTCGACCTGACGGACCCTTCAAGGTGACCGCATGCTACAACAATAATGCATACAAGATCGACATACCACACGACAAGTACAACGTTAGTGATATCTTCAATGTGAAGGATCTCTCTCCCAACCATGGTGATGAGGTTTTCGATCCGAGGTCAGATCTTTCCCAAGGGGGGAATGATGCTGAGTATCCTTCGATCATCCCCATCGACCAACCTTTGCCTACTCAAGTGCTAAGTGGACTGATGACACGAGCACCTGAAAGAGATCTCGAGATCAAGGTGACATCTCTCCTTAGTGATATTCTATATGACCCACGTGAGACATGGCTACTACCTAAAGACGGAATTCTATGTGTGATTAGGTATGAAGAACACCCTCTCGGAGATACCCATGAAGACAGACAAGTCCCCAAGTACATGGACGAATGAGCATGACAGAAGGAACCAGAGAAGGCCTATAGGACGTGGACATACGGCCCCTGGAGATGTCAACCAAAGTAGCAACTTAGCCGAAGACCACCTATAGGCACCGGATATTCGGCCGAACCTCAGACATCCGACCCAGCCTCAGAAATCCTACACTTGCTATACATAGAGCACCTGAAACCGACCCCCGCCAGCATGGACATCCGGCCCGACGTGAGGGCCCGGATATCCAACCCCTCCTGCCAGAGTAGTGTATCTCGGTCGAGGCCGATGTACCCATTCGGCCCCTAGGCTTTATATACTACCTCGTTTTAGGGTTAGTGTTGTGATAGCTCATAGTAGAGCATGAACTTTTCTCATGCACTTGTACCCTTACTCCCATGGAGATCAAGGCCTCCATGTGAGAGATCCCCTAAGTGGACTCAAGACCACTTCATGGGAAGATCCTTCAAGGATTCAAGACCTCCTTTATCCTAGGATTGAGATGAACTAGCGCCCCTTTTGTTTGCCACTTTGTTGGATTTGGACCCTTGTTACCTCTGTGTGTATGTGGATCTAGCACACGTGTGATTGGATCAAGTCTATTTGAGAGTTCTTCTTGTGGTTCTCTTTGATTTGCCCTCTTTCCCCCTCCAAGTGTGAAAAGATCAACCTATTAGGGTTCCACCCTACATCCAGACGCCACTTTTCTTGTGGCTGCATTCGGTGTCTATGGCCATTTGTCTTTGTTTTCGGACATGTTAGTTGAAACAGACGTAGAATTCGCGTCAAATCTGTCGGAGCGGGTTCTGCAGACCCTTAAGAGGTTCGAACTCTAGGGTGCGTGCGAAGAACTCAACCTCCCTAGTCTGCCGACATGCCAATCTCACAGCCTAGCTCGATGAATAGGAAGGAACACTACTATGGAAAAACCAAGTAGCAGCGAGGGTTTTGAGGTTATCACCAGCTCTGGTGGCCGCGCTACTACTACGACGCTACAACTAACTGTTAGTATTAGCGCGGTCTATACCTGGGCTAATACTATTGACTATATTAGCAGCGCTTTTCGGGAATGCGCTACCATTAATTAGCTGTAGCGCTTTCCTATCCCCGTGCTACTGTTGTATCTTTTATCAGTTTTTCCCCTGCTTCCTACCCCATTTGAATTTCAATAAATTGCAATTTCCAAATACTAGGTACTACTAGATATCAATTTCATAAAGCACTATAGGTACTATGTAGCACTAGATAACAATTTCATATATAGTCAACATGCATCCTCAAGCAGTACCAGGTAGTCTTATAGCCACACATATATAGCAGTTCTATTAGGTATGTATAGTCATACAGCCACACACACATATGTAGTTCTAGATGATATCAACGACGAACATCATCCTCAAGCCTGGGCGGTGGGTGTTCCTGATAGTAATTAGGATGGCATGTCCAACACAAAGATTCTTGCCAACGAGGAATCTCTTCCACCCAACCGAGCTTAAGTGTGTGCGACCGTCTGTGTCCATGCGGTAAGTACAGGTGGTGATGGAGCCCCTTGCGGTAAGGCGTAGTCCAGCTGAGCCTTCTTCATCAGGCTCGATACCACAACTCATAGATAGGCTCTTTGGCAATTTCTGAATAATTAAAACATATCAATTAATAAATAGCCTAGCACATACTCTTGCAAATATATTTCTAATAAGTATAGATTTCTACACTATCAAAAGACACAATACTACACATTTGTATTAAGCATGAATTCTACTAATAAGTATATATGGATTATCTACACTACTAATAGTTCCTTGGATTCTACACTAATAAGCATGTTGACGGACTCTACACTAAAGCATATCATCGAATAGATTCCACACAACATATCATTGGACTCTACACTAAGCATATCATCGGATAATTTGCATTTGTAAGTATAATAATAAATCATATATATATCATCAAATTACTACAGTTAGTATAACATACCATATCATGCCGATCAACCATGGTACTTGTCAGGCGGGTCACGAATGGCACCCCGACAAATTCATCACGTGGCGAAATTATGTCCCATAGGTTACACACCTCGTCCTCGCTCGCTCGGCCTCATTCTTTGAGCTACGATGGCTTGATGAAGTGGGTCCTCATCATCTTCATCGAGTAGGTCCTCATCGTCTTCATCATCTTCATGACCTTCCACCAGGTTGATATAAATGACAGCCAGCTTGGGTCTTTCTGCTCTGAAGGAGAGGCTGATCAACTCACCACCAGTAAGACGCATGCGGATGAGGAAACGGGCCCATTCATCTCCTCCAATCTGCGACATATTGCGTCCTTTCTCGACCTCCATAGTGTAGGGCCCCTAGGAGCCTCAAAGGTTACAGTGTCTTGCTGTCAGCTTGTTGAAGTTCAACCTCACATTGCATGGGATGATCTATGTACAGAAAGCAAAATGACACAATGCATTAATGCCAACACTAAAAACAAAATAGTTGTTACATTTCATATAATTTCTTACCTCCGCATGATGAAAACTCGGCTGGAAGTAGATGCCGAATAGCTTGCCAATTGCAAGGCTACTGGCGCAGCTTGACTTGCAGTGGACATGGTGGTGGTGGTGGTCGCGCCATTTTCCTAAAGCAATATGAGCAAAGACGAACGATCCACTTCACAGGAAAGGGAAACAATAACTTAGCATGGGATGATCATGAAGCTCAACATGCAAACCAACATAGCAAACTAGTATCGACCATTCTAAACCCTAGAAACTATCCTATATCAAAGTGTTATATATGACTAGAGGCTTATATCAACTAAAAACTATCAACTATGTCTAAATTTTTACTAATCAGTTAATCATATCAACTAAAAAATATCAACTATCATATCTCTCTCTATGTCTCTCTCTCAACTAAATCAAAATGTTCTAGATCAACTAAATCAACTAGCCTACTAAATTAACAAAATCAAAATGTTCTAAATTAACTAGCCCACTACATCAAGTAAATCATATCAACTAAATCAAAATGTTGCATATGAACTAGCCTACTAAATCAAGATGTAGCAGCGAGGAGGGGTTGTGGATGGAGGAGGGAGGAGGGAGAAGGAGGGGCGACTTGAGGAGGAAGGAGGAAGGTGGAGCAAGGAGGGGCTGGCCGGCGGTGAACGGAGGAGTGGAGGGAGGATGGAGGAGGAGGGGCGGGGAGGATGGCAGCCGACAAAGGATTACCAAGTCCAGGGAGGAGGAGGAGGTGACAGCGGCACAGAGGGAGGAGGGGTTGGCGACGACGGGGGCAAGGGCGGATGGCGGGGGAGGACCGGCACGGGGGGATTGAGGGGGGGGAGATCGAGTGAGTGTGAGTGGATAGAGGAGAGTGAGGGGCGGCCGGTTGGGGAAGAGAGAATGTCTTAGCATTAGCGCGTCATAGAGAAACGCGCTACTGCTAAAAGACCTAGCAGTAGTGCCTTCCATCCAAAACGCGCTACTGCTATGTGTAAACATGTAAAAATATACATCAAAAATACATTGATCATCAATGATCTTTTTGTGTACAATCTGAATTGTCAATATGAGTCCTCACCTATTTAGAAACCGGAGAAGACTCATCTTGCGGCCACAAATTCTACACATAGAGTTCAATGAAGACCTAGTGGTTGTGATAGTTTGAGAAGTAACATATTTAAGGTGGTAAAAACTCTATTCACGGAGAGAGGTGGGACTAAATTTTGTAGTAAACTTAGCAGTAGCGGTTTAGTGAGAATGCACTACTACTATGATCTGTAGCAGGAGCGCTCTTTGTATTAAGGCGCTGCTTCTATAACTAGCTTCACGGCAGGGTCGTGGCAATTATAGCAGTGGCGCGGCTTATCATAGGCGCGCTACTGCTACGTCTATGTCAGCGGCGCGTTTCATCGGCAGGCACTATTGGTATGTAGCAGCTGCACCTTATTTTGAAGCGCGATGCTGGTAAGATTTTGTGTATAGGCTTTTCCCTAGTAGTGGAAATAGGACACAACACTTTACCTAGGTTCGGTCCACCTTGCGGTGTAAAACCCTACTCCTACTTTGTGGTGGATTGGCCTTGTGGGGCTGAGGATGAACTAGTACAGTGGGAGAACAACCTCAGTAGGAGGCGAGTTCTTGAGCTAGTGAGGGAGAGGATGATCTGCAGGGTTCGACCCCCGTCCCTGGTGGTGTCTAGGCCCTATTTATAGTGGCATTGGTCCTCTTCCCAAATGAAGGCGGGAATGGATCCCACAACGGAAAAAATCGAAGGGAGACAACTACTACATGCTATCCTGACAAAAGTAGTCTTCGCCTGCAAAGCCTTTGGCCGTGACGCCGTGGTGGGCTCGGGGATGACCTCTGTCCTGCCGGACTAGTGCTCTTGGTCTTGTTGCACGGGAGTGGAAACCTTGGGCTAATTCCTCAGGACTCCGCGCCTGCGCTTGCCTCTTTAGCACCAAAGAAGAAACTGCTATCCTGCGCCCGCTGGCGCCCGCCTGGCCTTGGTCGTCATGGCTCACGTCATCTGAACCTCACAAGGTGTGGCTTGCGACATGCATAGAGATCTCCGCTCCTCAAGAGCCAGCCTAAGGAGGCCTCTCCTTTTGAAGGTCTTGGCGTCGTCCGCCTTGCGAGGCTTGGACCCTCGTGAAGGTCTTGAGCTGCTCGTGTTGCAGCTGGGCCGTACCAGGCCGTCGATGGAGCCATGACGTGGGCCGCAGGCAGGCAAGTCTGGGTACCCCCATTCCCAGAACACCGACAGTAGCCCCCGGGCCCAAGGCGCTCCCGGACTTGGCTTTGAGGCGAAGCTAAAGGGCAAGTGCGGAGAGCCGTGGGCCCTAACCACCTGCGACCTTGGTCGATGCATGGCGATTGATGGGACATGGGCGTCTTTGCTTCCCCATGGTGCCTCGGCAACCGTCCTAGTCTGATAAAAGGCTGGCGCCTGCTCCAGATCCCCTTCTCCCTCTGCTCAGAAAACCTCCAAATCTGCCGAATATCTTCCCAAAGCTCGCCGTCGATGGCCTCTAACAAGTCGAAACCTGCCGCTTCTCCTATGCGGCAGGCCCCCTCATTCGAGTTGGCCCTTGGTGCATCCTTCGTCACCAAGGAGAAGCATCTTGCTACCGCACTTCCATTGACGGCCGACAACACTAACGATGGAGGGGAGACGGTTCTCCGGTTCGGCTTCGCTGATCCAGGGGGCCTTGGGGGAGAACTTCTAACCCTTCTTCCTGCACAGCATCTTCGCTGGGCTTGTTCCCCCTTCTCCTGTATCTTCTACACCATCCTCAATCATTACGGGCTCCACGCCCTCCATGTTCATCCCGACTCCATCCTCCTCCTGTTCATCTTCACCTTCTATTGTGAGGCGTTTGTGGGGGTGATGCCCTCCGTCGTGCACTTCTGCCACTTCTTCTACCTCCGGCTGGGCGGCTGCCAGTGCTCCAGGTGCACCAGCTTCATTGCTGCCAATGGAAGCAATGCAATCTCCATAGCAGGGAAGAAGGTGGAAGACTTCTGGAACAAGTGGGTATTCATGGACGCCAAGCGCCCCCACGCTTTGCTGGAGCCGCCGACTGCGATGGCGGTGAAGCTGGACTAGTGGACTGACGAGAAGCTCACCGATCCCTAGGCAGAGCAGCTGCTGGAGAAGATCAAGGTGGACATGAAGGCGGAGGAGAAGGCAAAGGAGCTGACAGGGGCAGTGATTGTCAATGAGTTCCTAACCCAGCGCATGGCCCCGCTCCAAGCGCACTCATTCCCCCTGTGGAGCTTCAAGGGTTCGGAAGATGACCTCCGGTTGCGCCTTGGCGACCTGTACGATGAGGAGATGAGCAAGGCCATGTGCACCTTGCTGGAGAAGGACCAGGGCAGCCCCCCTGAAGCCCATCTCCTTCCGTATCACCGCGACAATGGGGAGAAGGTGGCCGCCGCCATTCCTCTCTTCAACGAGCATGGGCTCGTGTCGCTGAAGCCTTCCCAGCCCCCGGGCTCCCTGGTGATGGTGTCCTCCGGTGAGTCTAGTCAGAAGGAGGAGGCGGACTCGGAGGCGACATGGGAAGGGGTGCGGGAGACCTCTCCCCCACAACAGACCGATCTCCTCTGTGTCCTTTCTTACGGCGATGACGCCGGCGAGCACCCAGTCAGGGAGTCGCCGCGCTCCACCGGGGTCACCACGAGGTCCGGGGGCACCCCCTTGAGGAAGTCGAAGCAGGAGACCCCAACGAAGGACATGTCGGCATTTCTTCTTCGGGGCGACACCTCCACTTCATCGCCGTCTGCCACCGTCGTAGAGCCGGCCGCGCACTCGTGCGCCCCTGAGTGCACGGCGGCGCCCGTGCACAGGAAGCTTGTGGGCGTCGCGCTCCTAGGCTGGAAGAGGGACTATGTCACCGAGGACCAGTGAGTGCATATCCATGCCTTTGCTCTTTGATGTTGACGCTGGACTCAACATCTTCATCTTGATGCCAGGCTGGCGTCACCGGCGAAGAGGAAGAAGGAGGATATCAGAGCCGCCGAGGCCCAACGGCCTGCCGTGGTCGCGACGACTCCAGCGCAGAGGGAGGCGGCTTCCCTGCGCACTCTTGTGGCAGGGCTACCCTTCAGAGGCTCTGGGGCCCAGCTTCAGGTGCAGCCTACCCCTGCAGCCAAGCCGACTCCTGAGGCACTCGCCCTTAGCAAGCTTGCTGATGACCCGAAGGCCACTTCTCCTTGCTGTTGCTGCTTCTCCGCCAGTCTTGACGCTGGCACCGTTTTCTCCCCCAGCCATCACATCGGCGGGCCGTGGTTCTTGTGCCATGCCCGATGCTTTGGAGGAGGGTTCTCCGTGTTGGACTCGCTCTGGGATGATCTTCAGGGCACCGACCGGTGCAGGGCGTCGGGGCGCCTGGAGCTGGTCTCGGGGTGGCTCCAGGCTGACTCGTCCGTCGGGGCGGCCTGGGGCCAGGCGGAGGCAGCCGCAGAGTTGGGCCGGAAGGTGGCCGGCGTAGCCGTAGCTGCCCGTGATGTGGCGTTGAAGGACGCAAAGGCCACCGCGGAGCATTGCCATGCAGAGGAGGCCGAGCTGAAAACCCTCTCCGACAAGCAGGCCACCCGCACCCGCCAGCTCGAGGAGCAGGAGGAGGAGCTGAAGGTCTTGGAGGTTGCGGTCGCCGACCGTGACGCTTAGCAGGTTCATCTCCAAGTCTGCTGAGCGCACCTTACCGTTCTTCAAAATTTTGAAGAAAGCAGGGCCCTTGAACTGGACTCTAGAAGCAGATGCATCACTACAAGATTTAAAGACCTACTTGTCTTCTGTGCCCACTTTGGTTGCTCCCAAACCTCAAGAGCCATTGCTGATATACCTCGGGGCAACTAATCAAGTGGTCAGTGCAGCACTAGTGGCGCAGCGGGAAGTGGAGGAGCGGCAACCTCAGCTAGTGTCCCTTTTGGGGGAGAGAGTGAGCACAGCCCGGCAGGGCCAGACATGGATCAAGGCAAAGAAGAGCACCATAGCGGAGACAACCACAAGGACGCGGCATGGAAGAAAGTGGTGCAGCGCCCAGTGTACTTCGTCAGCTCCCTATGGTAAGGGGCTAGATCCAGGTACTCTGGTGTGCAAAAGTTGATTTTTGGCCTTGTCATGGCCTCAAGGAAATTGCTCCACTACTTCCAAACCCATGAGATCACGGTTGTCACCCGCTTTCGGTTCCAAAGGATACTCCGAAATCTTGAGGCTACCGGAAGAATAGTAGAGTGGGCATTGGAGTTATCCAGCTTTGGCATGAAATTTGAAAGCACATCAACAATTCAGAGTAGGGCATTGACGGAGTTTATTGTAGAATGGACGCCAACCCCTGATGAAGAAGTGCTGGAGATGGTTATTCCCGGCAAGGAAGCACCCCAAGAATGGATCATGTATTTCAATGGTGCCTTCTCCCTACAAGATTGATGGGCTAGCGTGCTTCTCGTTGCTCCAACTGGAGAGCACCTAAAGTACATCATCCAGATGCATTTAACCCGGGAGGAGGCGACCAACAATACAACAGAGTATGAATGGCTCCTTGTCGGGCTCAGGATTGCCACAGAATTGGGGATCAGGAAGCTGATCATTCGAGGAAATTCACAACTTGTGGTGAGACAAGTCAACAAGGATTACCAAAGTCCATTGATGGAGGCATACGTTGAGGAAGTGAGAAGACTGGAGGAGCGCTTTGACGAATTGGAAATAGAGCATGTACCCCATGTGGAAAACAACATTGTTGATTGGTACGACCGTTTTGCATCATGTTTACCTAATGTTATTTATAATGTTTTTATGCATAATAATGCTTTTTGGAGTAATTCTAATGCCTTTTCTCTCATAATATGCAAGGTACACACAAGGAGGGAGAATTCCGGCGGCTGGAAATCTGGACCTGAAAAAGCTATGTCAGGCTACCTATTCTGCACAACTCGAAATGCACTGAAACTTCACGAGGAATTTTTATAGAATATATAAGAAACACTAGAGTAAATAACTACCGGAGGGGGCCACCTGGTGAGCACAAGACAATAGGGTGCGCCAGGCCAACCAGGCGCACCCCGATGGGTTGTGCTCAGCCCAGCACACCTCCGGTGCCCATCTTCTGGTATATAGGTCATTTTTACCTAGAAAAAATAAGGAGAGGACTTTCGGGACGAAGCGCCGCCGTCTCGAGGCGAAACTTGGGCAGGAGCACTTTTGCCCTCCGGCAGAGCGATTTCGCTGGGGGAACTTCCCTCCCGGAGGGGGAAATCATCATCATCATCATCACCAACAACCCTCTCATCTTGGGGAGGGCAATCTCCATCAACATCTTCAACAACACCATCTCCCCTCAAACCCTAGTTCATCTCTTGTGTTCAATCTTTGTACCGGAACTATAGATTGGTACTTGTGGGTGACTAGTAGTGTTGATTACATCTTGTAATTGATTACTATATGGTTTATTTGGTGGAAGATTATATGTTTGGATCCAATATGCTATTTAATACCCCTCTGATCTTGAGCATGATTATCATTTGTGAGTATTTACTTTTGTTCTTGAGGTCACGGGAGAAATCTTCCTGCAAGTAATCATGTGAACTTGATATGTGTTCGATATTTTGATGATATGTATGTTGTGATTCCGATAGTGGTGTCATGTGAACGCCGACTACACGACACTTCACCATATTTGGGCCTAATGGAATGCATTGTGGAGTAGTTTTTAGATGATGGGTTGCTAGAGTGACAGATGCTGAAACCCTAGTTTATGCGTTATTTCGTAAGGGACCGGTTGGATCCAAAAGTTTAATGCTATGGTTAGAATTTATTCTTAATACTTTTCTTGTAGTTGCGGATGCTTGCGAGTTGGCTAATCATAAGTAGGAGGTTTGTTCAAGTAAGAACAACACCTAAGCACTAGTCCACCCATATATCAAATTATCAAAGTAGTGAAAACAAATCAATACAACATGGTGAAAGTGACTAGATGAAATTCCCGTGTACCCTCAAGAACGCTTTGCTTATCATAAGAGACCATTTTGGCCTCCCCTTTGCTTCAAAAGGATTGGGCTACCTTGCTGCACTTTTATTACTATCATCTTTACTTCCTCACTACAGGTAATCTTGCTATCAAACTACTCGTTACTTATAATTTCAGTGTTTGTAGAAAATACCTTGCTGAAATACACTTGTCATTTCCTTCTGCTCCTTGTTGGGTTTGACACTCTTACTTATCGAAAGAACTACAATTGATCCCCTATACTTGTGCGTCATCAAGGCTCTTTTCTAGTGTTGTTGCATGGGAGTGAAGCGCTCTTGGTAAGTGGAAATTGGTAAGGAAAAATTATTACTACGTGCTGAAATTTATTGTTACTTGTTACTATGGAAAACAATCATTTGAGGGGTTTGTTCAGGGTAACTTCACCTCGACCGGAACCACAATTAGTTGCCCCTCAACCTACTGCACCTACCGAAAATACTAAATATGAAATTCCTTCACATATGATAGAATAATTGCTAGCTAATCCCTATGCAGGAGATGGAACCAAACATCCTAATATGCACTTGATATATGTGGATGAAATTTGTGGATTGTTTAAGCTTGCAGGTTTACCCGGAGATGAAGCAAAGAATAAGGTTTTCCCTTTATATTTGAAGGGAAAGGCGTTAGCATGGTATA
Organism: Triticum aestivum; assembly: GCF_018294505.1. Taxonomy (NCBI): domain Eukaryota; kingdom Viridiplantae; phylum Streptophyta; class Magnoliopsida; order Poales; family Poaceae; genus Triticum; species Triticum aestivum. The sequence continues at coordinate 311,943,859 of NC_057809.1, forward strand.
GGCTATGCGATGATATTCGATCTTGGAATTGGAATCGATTGAAATTGGAGTTTCACCAAAAATTCTATCATATGCATCTAGTTCATCGTGATCAGAATTATATATATAATTTTTGGCCTCGTGAAGGAGAAAGTATCTCTCTAGCTTGGGGGAAGCGTAAGTCAATGTTATATTCATGCCCCAATCATGAACTCTCGAGAGAAATTATTATTCAGAACTTCTATGCTCGACTTTCTCGTAATGATCAATCCATGCTCGATACTTCTTGTACTGGTTCTTTTATGAAGAAGACTATTGAATTCCGGTGGTATGTTTTAGAAAGAATTAAACGCAACTTTCAAGATTGGGAACTCGACAAAGGTAAAGAGTCAGGAATTAAGCTTAAGTTTGATAGTGTCAAATCTTTTATGAATACCGATGCTTTTCAAAAGTTTAGCACTAAATATGGACTTGACTCTGAGATAGTAGCCTCCTTTGGTGAATCATTTGCTACTCATGTTGATCTCCCAATGTAGAAGTGGTTTAAATATCGCCCACCTATTAGAGAAACTAAAGAACCGGTAATAGCTAAAGATGAAACTATTATCTATAATGTTGATCCAGTTGTTGCTACTGCTTATATTGAAAAACCACCTTTCCTTGTTAGGATGAAGGAACATGCTAAAGTTTCAACTGTGGTCAATAAAAGTTACATTAGAACACATAAACCAGCTAAGCAAATCAAAGTAGAAACTAGTGTTGCTATGGTTAAAGATCTCCTGGTTGAAAATATAGATCGGCATGTTATTTACTTCTGTGATGAAGCTTCTAGAATTGCCAAACCTGATGAAAAAGATAAACATAGACCTGTTGTTGGCATGCCTGTTGTCTCAGTTAAAATAGGAGATCACTATTATCATGGTTTATGCGACATAGGTTCTAGCGTGAGTGCTATTCCTTTTACCTTATATGAAGAAATTATGAATGACATAGCACCCGCTGAGATAGAAGACATAGATGCTACTATTAAACTTGCTAATAGAGACACCATCACACCACTTGGGATTGTTAGAGATGTTGAAGTCTAGTGTGGGAAAATAAAATACCCTACTGATTTTCTTGTTCTTGGTTCCCCACCAGATGATTTTTGTGCCATTATCTTTGGTCGACCTTTCTTGAACACCGTTAACGCTGAAATAATTTGTGAGAAACAAACTATTAGTGTTAGTTTTGGTGAGGAATCTCATGAGTTTCATTTTTCCAAGTTTAGTACAAAGCATCATAATAAAGAATTGCCTAGCAAGGATGAAATTATTGGTCTTGCTTCTATTGATGTTCCTCCTACTGATCCTTTAGAACAATATTTGCTAGCCATGAAAATGATTTGCATATGCATGAAAGAAATGAAATAGATAAGATTTTCTTTGAACAATGTCCTCTGTTTAAACACAATTTGCCTATTGAAACTCTAGGAGGTCCTCCTCCACCTAAAGGTGATCATGGTTTTGAATAAAAATAGTTGCCAAACAATTTGAAATATGCTTATCTTGATGAGAAAAAGATATATCCTATTATTATTAGTGCTAACCTTTCAGAACATGAAGAATAAAGATTATTAAAGGTTCTAAGGAAGAACTGAGCTGCTACTGGATATACTCTTGTTATCTTAAGGGCATTAGTCCCACTCTATGTCAGCACAAAACTAATATGGAACCTGATGCTAAACCCATTGTTGATCACCAAGGTCGGTTAAATCCAAAGATTAAAAAAGTGGTAAGAAGAGAAATATTAAAACCTCTGGAAGCAGGTATAATCTATCCTATAGCAGATAGTAGATGGCTAAGTCATATTCACTGTGTCCCTAAGAAAGGAGGTATTACTATTGTTCGTAATGATAAGAATGAACTTATTCCACAAAGAATTGTTACGGGATATAGAATGGTAATTAATTTTAGAAAAGTAAACAAAGCAACTAGAAAAGATCATTACCCTCTGCCTTTTATTGATCAAATGCTAGAAATATTAGCTAAGCACACACATTTTTGCTTCCTTGATGGATATTCCGGTTTTTCACAAATACCTGTTTCTCAACCTGATCAAGAAAATACCACTTTTACTTGTCCTTTTGGAACCTATGCTTATAGACGTATGCCTTTTGGTTTATGTAATGCACCTGCTACCTTTCAAAGATGTATCACTGCTATATTCTCTGACTTTTGTGAAAATATTGTTGAGGTTTTCATGGATGACTTTTCTATTTATGGGAAGTCTTTTAATGATTGTTTAAGCAATCTTGATCGAGTTTTGCAGAGATGTGAGCAAAAAAATCTCGTGTTGAATTGTGAGAAGTGCCACTTTATGGTTAATGAAGGTATTGTTTTGGGCCATAAAATTTCTGAAAGAGGTATTGAGGTGGACAAAGCTAAGGTTGATGCAATTGAGAAAATGTCATGTCCAAAAGATATCAAAGGTATTCAAAGTTTCCTTGGTCATGCTGGTTTCCATAGGAGATTTATCAAAGACTTCTATAAAATCTCTAGGCCTGTTACAAATCTTTTGCAAAAGGATATTCCTTTTGTTTTGTATGATGATTGTTCAAAAGCCTTCGAAACACTCAAGAAAGCCTTAATTTCTGCACCTATTGTTCAACCACCTGATTGGAACTTGCCTTTTGAAATTATGTGTGATGCTAGTGATTATGCGTCAGTGCTGTTCAAGGACAAAGAGTTGGTAAAAATTAAATGTTATTCACTACGCAAGTAAAACTCTAGACAGTGCATAAAGAAATTATGCTACCACTGAAAAAGAATTTCTAGCAGTGGTGTTTGCTTGTGATAAATTTAGATAATATATTGTAGATTCAAAAGTAATTGTTCACACTGATCATGCTGCAATAAAGTATCTTATGGAAAACAAAGATGCCAAACCTAGGATTATTTGATGGGTTCTTTTGCTACAAGAATTTGATTTGCATATCACTGATAGAAAAAGGTGCGGAGAACCCCGTGGCTGATAACTTGTCTAGGCTTGAAAATATTCTTGATGACCCACTACCTATTGATGATAGTTTTCCTGGTGAGCAATTAGCTACAATAAATATTTCTAATAGTACACCTTGGTATGCCGACTATGCTAATTATATTGTTGCTAAATATTTACCACCTAGTTTCACATACCAACAAAAGAAAAAAAATGATTCTATGATTTAAGACATTACTTTTGGGATGACCCACATCTTTATAAAGAAGGAGTAGATGATATTATTAGATGTCATGTACTTGAGCATGAACATGGACAAATCCTATAGAAATGTCACTCTGAAGCTTATGGAGCACATCATGCGGGAGATAGAACTGCTCACAAGGTATTGCAATGTAGGTTTTATTGGCCTACTCTCTTCAAGGATGCTCGTAAGTTTGTCTTATCTTGTTATGAATGTCAAAGAATAGGTAATATCAGTAAGCGCAAGAAATTCTTCTAAATCATTAACTTGTTATTGAACCATTTGATGCTTGGGGATTTGATTACATGGGACCTTTTCCTTCCTCTAATGGGTATACTCATATTTTGGTTGATGTTGATTATGTTACTAAGTGGGTAGAAGCTATTCCAAATAGTAGTGTTGATCAAAACACCTCCATTAAAATGCATAAGGAAGTTATTTTTCCAAGGTTTGGAGTCCCTAGATATTTAATGACTGATGGTTGTTCACACTTTATTCATGGTGCTTTCCGTAAAATTCTTGCCAAGTATGATGTTCACCATAGAATTGCATCACCCTATCATCCTCAGTCTAGTGGTCAGGTCAAACTTAGCAATAGGGAAATAAAATTAATTTTACAAAATACTGTCAATAGGTCCCGGAAGAATTGGTCTAAGAAATAAGATGATGCACTTTGGGCTTATAGAACAGGTTTTAAAAATCCTATGGGTATGTCTCCTTATAGAATGGTTTGTGGAAAATCGTGTCATTTGATTCTTGAGTTAGAACACAAAGCTTATTGGGAAATTAAAGAACTCAACTATGATTTCAAACATGCTGGTGAGAAGAGGTTATTTGATATTAGCTCATAGATGAATGGAAAACCCATGCTTATGAAAATGCCAAGTTATTTAAAGAAAAAGTTAAAAGATGGCATGATAAAAGAATCCAAAAGCATGAGTTCAAAGTTGGAGAATATATTCTTTTGTACAACTCCTTGTTTCAGATTCTTTGCAGGAAAACTCCTCTCCAAATGGGAAGGACCATATGTTATCAAGGAGGTTTATCAATCTGGAGCTATCAAAATAAATAATGTCGTAGGTACTAACCTAAAAGTTGTTAATGCGCAACGAATAAAACATTATATCTTAGGTACGCCCATCAATGTTGAAAGAAATATTATCCAAACTATGACACCGGAAGAACACATAAAAGAAACCTTCCGGAACACTCCAAAATTGTGAAAAAATGAGGTGCATGATACGCTAAGTAAACGGACTCCGAAAAATCTGCAAAAAAAATATTTTCTATCCGTTTTGGAATATAATAAAATTAGGAAAATAAGAAACAACTAGGAAGGCACCCCAGGTGGGCACAAGACACCAGGGCGCACCTGGCCAGGCACGCCCAGGTGGGTTGTGCCCACCTCGGGTACCTTTCGGACTCCGTTTTTCTTCCGGTTGCTTGTTTCCCAAAAAAATCTTTATATACCCCCCAAACCTATTGACCACCGTATCATGGAGAAATCTTTTGTTTTCATTTCTTTCTATTTTCTCTCAGATCTATTAAGCCAGGCATCATGTCTTCTCCCTCCTCCAACAACGTGGAAGGCTATGCTTGGTTGATGAAGATCGAGCTGAAGAGAGAGGAGCCCGAAGAACCTCTCGAAGGGGGCAAGAGCAAGGAGACCATCGGAGATCAAGCGTCGGCGTCCGAGCAAGCCCTTCCTGCCGAGGATGAAGAAGATATCCTTAAACCTTACTATGATCATCTTACCCCAACTAAGATTGAAGACTTTCAGATCATTGAAACGGTTCGTGTGCAAAATAAATATCTCACTCGTGAAAATATTCTACTGCAAGAGCACATCACCTTCCTCTGGAGCGTCGTCCGTAGATTGGAGAATCTCTTGATCATGTTTGATAAGATCGCTACTTCATCACCACCACCTCCTTCTTCATCACCAAAAGAAAATTGAGTATCGGGTATGGGCACTCCCCTTGGCTTGTGCCAAACTTGGGGGAGGTGCCTCGGTATGGTATCACCTCCACTATATTTTGCCTTTATTTACCTTTGTTCGATCCATAGTTATATTTTGCTTTAGATGAATAAAAGATTAGTTCGATACTTTCTTTTTGAGAGTTTGCTTAGTGATCTATCTTTGTAATCGTGTGCGAGATATAATAAAGTTTAGTTTGAGTTTTGCTTTCTTTACTTTCATGTTTCAATAAGAAGAAAGGAAATAAATGAAAAATAGCATATGCTAATCTTATGGTAAGTAATGACACCACATAAGGAAAATTATAAGTAGAAAATTTTATTGGAGATTGTCAATGATGTAATTCATGAAAGAATTAATAAGGGAAGAGAAGATTCACATGCAAATACACTATCTTGGAAATCTTTTGTGATTGTGAGCCCCCATCAAAATATTACTCCCTCCGTTCCAAATTACTCGTCATGGTTTTAGTTCAAATTTAAAATAAAACCACGATGAGTAATTTGGAATAGAGGGAGTATATGCCAAAATTGTTGATGTTGGACAAGGAAGACAACGTAATGGTTTATGTTTGTTCATATTGACATAGAAGTTGTATTGTTATAGATCCTTTAATATGTGGTGCTTGCCCCCCATCTTTGCTAGCCAAAAATTCTGCACCAAGTAGAGATACTACTTGTGCATCAAAAAATCCTTAAACCCAAATCCTATTTTCCAGAGTCCACCATACCTACCTAAGGATTGAGTGAGATCCTTCAAGTAAGTTGTCATCAGGGCAATAAGGCAATAAAAATTGCTCCCAAGAGAGTTAGATCATTTAGTGTAAGAGAAAATTGAGAGTTGTACGAACTTGTGATGGTAGAGAATAGGACATCTCTTCTACTGTTACACCCGTCGTGACTCCTACATCAGTTATTCCACTTGGTCCTATTACTAGAGCGCGTGCGCGACAAATAAATGGCCAGGTACTGCCGTTTCTTTGTACAAATGATTTAACGGACTAACATATGATATTACACTCATGTTAGAATTTACTTGTACTCAGAAATGAAGGAATCAAACAATCAGTTGGAGGGACTACAGTACCTGCAAACCAAACGGAACCACACACGGTACATGCATGCTCTCCAACGCCCTTGCATGCATGCCTCCACACCAAATCATCCATGCATGCATTCATGTGTACAAGGGCCACCACCAAAGGAATTGATGGGGCATTATAATATTTGGACTCAGCCAGGCCAGCAACTATTTTGGCCTGTGCAGGCCCACCCGTGGAGTTGCGCCTGAAGTCGGACCGTGTTCAGAGGGGACACATCAAATCGACCGGCTGCACGTCCGCCTCTGCGCACGTCTACCTCTAATAAATAGTTACCCTGGATTAGATTTTAGACTTGGGTTTTATTGTATTGTCTAGCCATTGCTACAATTCGCATCTACGAGACGTGTAGGACTACCGCCTTGTTAGACCCACAGTGGAACCCCAACTTTTCATCTAGTTTGTGTGCTCAGTTTATTATTCGCAATTTCATTTGCAATTCACCTTTGTTCTTGACGGTTCTTCAGTTGCTTGCAGGAACTCGAACCTCGTTGTCCAGGTTGATCGTGCCTACGAGAAGGTCAATAATCATTGGAGATTGGTTTAGTGATTGTCGAGGCGTATCGTCGGGTACAGTATAGCCGGATCGTCAAGGTCAAAATCCACCAAATCGATATTATCCCCACTCTCATCGAAAGATCAGGCTGCCATCACATCATAGAGATACTACTTGTAGATCCAAAAACCCTTAAACCTAAATCTTATTTTCCAGAGTCCACCATACCTACCTAAGGATTGAGTGAGATCCTTCAAGTAAGTTTTCATCGGTGCAATAAGGCAATAAAAATTGCTTCTAAGAGTGTTAGATCATTTAGTGTAAGAGAAAGTTGAGCGCTGTACAAACTTGTGATGGCAAAGAATAAAAGCGATAAACTGCGTAATAAAGGTTGCTATCATAAGGGGCAATATAACATGATATTCTTTTACACTACGGGATTGAGCATACAAACAAAAAGCGCATGGCAACCTCTGCTTCTCTCTGCGAAGGGCCTATCTTTTACTTTTATGTATTTACTTTCATACAAGAGTCAAAGTTTTTCTCTCTATTCCTTTTTATTTTTCTCTTTTGGCAAGCATCATGTGTTGAGGAAAGCTCTAGGCACATATATCCAGTTGCATATTGGCGGCATGAGTTATTATTGTTGACATCACCATTGAGATGAATATGTTGGGAGGCAAAATTATCAGCCCCTATCTTTCTATTTGTCATATTGAAACGTTTTTCTCATGTGTATGCGGTGAGTGTTAGCAATCATAGAAGACTATATGATGGTTGAGTACGTGGACATGCCTAAAGGGTCCGATACGTGACCCTTCGTGAAAAGATGATGAATTGTAGTTGCAAAGTTGACTAAGAACATAGTTTGTTGGTTCTCAATAGAGTTTATGCTTTATAGTTCGATGTTGTGATGAACTGTTACTTATTCATGAGAAGTCTATGAAAAAAGTTCTATGTTAAAAGTTTTATGTTAAAGTTTGTTAATGTTATAATAATTTACATGATGCTTCTATGTCCATATTTGTTTTATCGACACCTCTCCTCTCTCTCTAAGCATGTGGACATGTTTTTCGATTTCGGTTTTTGCTTGAGGACAAGCGAGGACTAAGCTTGGGGGAGTTGATACGTCCATTTTGCATCAGTTTTACCTACTGTTATTTATAATGTTTTTATGCATAATAATGCTTTTTGGAGTAATTTTAATGCCTTTTCTCCCATAATAAGCAAGTTACACACAAGGAGGGAGAATTCCGGAAGCTGGAAATTTGGACCTGAAAAAGCTACGCCAGGCTACCTATTCTGCACAACTCCAAATGTGATGAAACTTCACAAGGAATTTTTATGGAATATATAAGAAATACTGGAGCAAATAACTAACAGAGGGGAGCCACCTAGTGATCACAAGACTCCAGGGCGCGCCAGGCCCCCCAGGCGCGCCCTGGTGGATTGTGCTCAGCCCAGCCCACCTGCGGTGCCCATCTTCTGGTATATAAGTCATTTTGACCTAGAAAAAATAAGGAGAGGACTTTCAGGATGAAGCACCGCCGTCTCGAGGAGGAACTTGGGTAGGGGCCGTTTTGCCCTCCAGCGGAGCGATTCCACCGGGGGAACTTCCCTCCCGGAGGGGGAAATCATCGTCATCATCATCACCAATAACTGTCCCATCTTGGGGAGGGAAATCTCCATCAATATCTTCCACAACACGATCTCCCCTCATACCCTCGTTCATATCTTGTGTTCAATCTTTGTACCAGAACTATAGATTGGTACTTGTGGGTGACTAGTAGTATTGATTACATCTTGTAGTTAATTACTATATGGTTTATTTGGTGGAAGATTATATGTTCAAATCCAATATGCTATTTTACCCCTCTGATCTTGAGCATGATTATCATTTGTGAGTAGTTACTTTTGTTCTTGAGGTCATGGGAGAAATCTTATTGCATGTAATCATGTGAACTTGATATGTGTTCGACATTTTTATGGTATGTATGTTGTGATTCCCTTAGTGGTGTCATGTGAACATCGACTACATGACACTTCACCATATTTGGGCCTAAGGGAATGCATTGTGGAGTAGTTATTAGATGATGGGTTGCGTGAGTGTCAGAAACATAAACCCTAGTTTATATGCTATTCCATAAGGGACTGATTTGGATCCAAAAGTTTAATGCTATGGTTAGAGTTTATTCTTAATACTTTTCTTGTAGTTGCGGATGCTTGCGACGGGGTTAATCATAAGTAGGAGGTTTGTTCAAGTAAGAACAACACCTAAGCACTAGTCCACCCACATATCATATTATCAAAGTAGCAAACACAAATCAAACCAACATGGTGAAAGTGACTAGATGAAACTCCCGTGTACCCTCAAGAACGCTTTGGTTATCATCAGAGACCGTTTTGGCCTGTCCTTTGCCTCAAAAGGATTGGGCTACCTTTCCGCATGGTGAAAGTAGTGTACACAAATCAAGCCAACATGGTGAAAGTGACTAGATTAAATTCCATGTACCCTCAAGAACACATTGCTTATCATAAGAGACCATTTTGGTCTGTCCTTTTCCTCAAAAGGATTGGGCTACCTTTCTACACTTTTGTTACTATTATTGTTACTTGCTCGTTACAAGTTATCTTGCTATCAAACTACTCATTACTTATAATTTTAGAGGTTGCGGAAAATACCTTACTGAAAACCACTTCTCATTTCCTTCTACTCGTTGTTGGGTTTGACACTCTTACTTATTGAAAGGACTATGATTGATCCCCTATACTTGTGGGTCATCACTGATCATCTGTCAAAGTGCATTGCGCAAAAGCTTCCTATGGAACCAGGAACTTTTGTTCTCCATCTTACTTAGCCCCCCATATCCCCGGCAACAATGGCTCGAAAGAGGAGGAAATTGGACCCCGGTAAGCCTCTCCGTTAGAGCCTCTCAAGGCTTCTGGCTGGGCCCCTACTGGAAACAACTCCCCTTCGGTTGCCAGGCTACACCCTCATGTTGGGCCACTGGTCCCTGCGGTCGAGGAACGCACTCCCATGAATAAGGACATGCCACTAGTCGTCGTTGCCGAGCACCAGGCTCCAACTTGGGCAAGGCACATAGTCCATTTCCTGCAAACTGGAGAACTTCCCAAAGAGCAAGAAGTAGCTGAAAGAGTAGTCCGGAGGGCCAGTATGTATCAGCTTGTCGATGACACACTATACAGTAGAAGGCCCAATGGTTTGAAATCGAAGTACATTTATCAGGAAGAAGGAAAGGATCTGCTGGCAGAAATACACAAAGGCATGTGGGGCTCCCACATTGGATCAAGAGCGTTGGTTGGGAAAGCACTCCGGCAAGGATTCTTTTGGCCCACAACCCTCCAAGATGCGGTCGAGCTAGTCACCAAATGTGAAGCCTACTGGTTCCATTCCAAGAACATCCATCTGCCTGCTCAAGCCCTTTAGACAATCCCTTTGTCATTGACGTTTTTGGTCTAGGGGCTCGATATCCTCGTCCCTTTCCCTGGAGCTGCCGAGGGCTTTGAATTCTTGTTCATTGCAATCGACAAGTTTAAAAAGTGACCAGAAGTAGAATCCATGAGAAAGGTGACTACTCAGTTAGCTATCGGGTTCTTGGAAGGATTGGTCTGCCGCTTCGCGGTCCCTGCTCGGATCATCACCAACAACGCCCCCCAGTTCACGAGCCACGCCTTCATGCAATATTTTCATGCCCTCGAAAGCAAGATCTCATTTGCCTCTCTTGCACATCCTAGAAGCAATGTACAAGCTGAGAGGGCGAACCCTGAAGTGTCGCGAGGACTCAAGACGAAAACATTTGATAAGCCGCAGAAGTGCGGCAGGCGATGGACCGATGAGCTGCCGGTAGTTCTTTGGTCCCTCAGAAGGACACCAAATCGAGCTGCCTATTGGCGTTCTGGGAACGGGGGTCCCCATACTTGCCTGCCTATGGCCCACAGCGTGGCTCCATCAGTGGCCCTGTACGGCCCATCTTCACCAGCAAACACTCAAGACCCTCGCGAGGGGCCAAGCCTCATGAGGGGGGCGATGCAAGACCTCCTCAGGGGCGGCCTCACCAGGCCGGCTCACGAGGGGCGGAGAGATCAAGGCAAGGGACACCTCACGAGCTTTGTGTGACGCAAGCCATGATGAATGGAGCCAGGCGCGCGCCAGCGCATAGTGTCCTTGTTTCCTCTCTGGTGCTAAAGGGGCAAGTGCAGGCGAGGAGTCCCGAGGCATCAGGCAAAAGTTTCCATATCAGTGCAACAATACCAAGACCAGCAGGACAGCAGGACGGAGGTCACCATGGAGCCCAAGACATCGTCACCACCAGAGCCTTTGGCAGGCGAAGACTAATTTTGTCAAGATAACTTGTACTAGTTGTCTACCTTCAAATTCGGCCGTTGTGGGATCCCTTCCCGCTCAATATTTGGGAAGAGGACCAGGGCCTCTATAAATAGGAATAGCCACCACCATAGGTGGGGGGGGGGTCTTATCTTGGACAGGATCCATTCCACCAAGGCCACTAGACAAGTTCGCCAGGCACAAGAACACCTCCCCTCAGGAGGTTGTTCTTCCCTTGTAACTGTTCATCCTCGGTCCAAGAGGTAATCCACCACACCACACTAGAGTAGGGTATTACACCACAACGATGGCCCAAACCAGTATAAATCTTGTGTCTCTCATTCTTTGGGTTCGTCGAGCTAGGCCGTGAGATCATACGGAGTGCGAGCTAGAGGGGGGAGAGATCTTTGTGCGCACCCTAGTGTTTGAACCTCAAGGGTTTTGCCGGAACCCAAAATCCTACATTTGGCACACCAGGTAGGGGTGCGCCGAAGCCTTGCCCCCCCCCCCCCCCGACGGCCTCGCCTCTCTGACTGACTCTCATGGACACCGCCTCTTCTCCGACTGGATCGACGGGCGCCCTCCGCAGCGCCGAGGGTCTCCGGGCCTTCACCCCCGCCTTGCGGCGGGTGTAGTGGCCGCACAAGTTCAAGCTGGAGATGCCACCCCATTACGATGCTGCGGCGGATCCGGCGGCCTTTCTGCTGGCGTACGAGGAGGCCGTCCTAGAGGCCGGGGCGACAATAAAGTCATGGCCAACTGGCTCCCAACGGCCCGCGCTGGCGTGCCTCGCACCTGGCTCCTCCATCTGCCGGAATCTTCTATGGCCTCCTGGGAGGAGCTGCGCAACCTATTCATCACATGCTTCGGGGAACCAGCACCCCCCATCGTCGTGGCTATCCTCGGTGGCTCGCCGGCACCGCCCTCGGACCGTCACACGAAGCCGTTCTTTCGCCAGATCGGTGCCACCTCCACGCCGACCTGACCTTTGACTCGAGGGATCACCCAGTCACCAGCGTGGGCTTGGGCGTGCTTTCGATGCTTTGCATGCCCACCATCTGCAGCGTAGCCGTCACCAAGACCCTCATCGATGGCGGCGCCGGCAGCAACGTGCTCTCCGTGGAGGCTTTCAGCCTCCTTCCCGTACCACTTGAGCGGCTCCGTCCCACCAAGCCCTTCTCCGGGGTGAGCGACGGCTCCTCCAACCCCCTGGGGCAGATTCAAATCCCCGTGACCTTCGGCACACGCGACAACTACCGCACCGAGCTAATCGACATCGACATCGCCTGCATCAGCTTGCCATACAATGCCATCCTCGGGTACCCGGTGCTGGCCCAATTCATGGCAGCTACCCATCCTGCTCAGAGCCTCATGAAGATGCCAGGAAGCAAGGGCGTCCTCACCGTGGCTGGAAACATCAAGGAAGCCATGGCAGCCCTCAAGCTTGCCTTCAGGGCCACGGCAGTAGCTTGCCTGACCGATAAGGTCGTTTCCAGAACAAAGGGGGCTGTGCCAACCAAGAAGAAGCAGCTATTCACTCAAGGTCAAGCCAAGACGAAGCAGATACCGGTTGACGCGGACGAGGCCTCTGGCGCTACCTTTACCATAGGTGCCGACCTCGCCCCAGATCAAGAAAAGGAGTTGGTGGACTTCTTGCGAGCGAGCAAGGAAGCATTCGCTTGGGAGCCTAAGCAGCTAGTTGTGGTGCCGAAAGGAGTGATTAAGCATCATTTGAGGGTGTGCCCCAATGTGCGCCCTGTGAAGCAGAAGGCGAGGCAACAATCCATGGAGAAGCAGTTTTTCATCGTTCACGAAACCGGCAAGCTGGAGGCATCGGGTGTCATTCGCAACGTCCGGTATCCAGAGTGGCTGGCAATCCCTGTCGTCGTGCCTAAGAAAGGAGGGAAGGAACACATGTGTGTCGACTTCACCAACCTCAACAAGGCTTGCCCTCAAGACCCATTCCCGCTGCCGCGCCTCGACCAGATTGTCGACTCCACTATAGAGTGTGATCTGCTATGTTTCATGGATGCGTTCTTAGGCTACCACCAGATCAAGATGGCGGTGGAAGATGTAGAGAAAACAGCTTTCTTGACCCCATGCGGGGTATACTGCTACACTTGCATGCCTTTCTGCTCTCGGTTCCTCGTTTTTGACCCGTACTCTCCCTCGCGTGCCTCGCGAGGGGGCTGGACAGGTGCCCTCGTGAGCGTTTTTGTTTTCCTGTCTTTCGCAAGGCACCCTCGCTCGAGCTCGCAAGCTGGTGCACCCCTCTCAATCCATTCCCCCGGGTAACGCGATGCGAAGCACTGGATCATGGCTGGCAGCGCCTGCGACTAGGATTCGGAAGAATAAAAGTTTCCTAACGAATTTTTGCGGTTCCCAGATGCCTTCTGAGCATAGGAGGCCCCGCCAGGTACTGGGAAGTGCGCACCACGTGAGGCGGAAACTACTTCACGCGCATCAAGCTAAGTTATTCCTACGCGCATGCATAAAACATCGACGCTGCAACACTACACAAGAGCGATAAACATAGCACAACCACTTGGAAATCATAGTTTTTGCACGCCCCAGCGGGGCTCCATACTTGTCTATCTCTTAATGCAGGAAGGAAAAGAAGAACAAAACAAAAGCAGCACGTGCCCCACGGTAGTTCGTGAGGATGGGCCCATGACACTCTCCCGAGCTCAGCCACACCCCTCCTCGCGCTTCACTGGAATGCGGCGACGAGACCACTCGCTGCCACCTTCGAAGCGGGCGCGGCAGCATGGCGACTGGTCGTAGCCGCCACTTCTGGAGCTGTCGCTGGAAGAAGAGTCACCGTAGCTGGACGAGCCATGGCTGGCGCCAGGGGCGAGCCCGCCTTCGCTCTCTTCGCGGCCGTCGACAAGGCCGAGAACCTCACCGTCGTTGTTGTCCTCAGGGCAACACCCGACGGGGCGGCCATCTTCCCCGAACACCCTCACGTAGAGGGTCGTGTTGCCATCGTACTTGAAGTGGAGGGCGCACCGCCGGCCCAGGCCTCGGACACGGGCAAACGTCTGCCAGCCACGGACCAGGGCTGCGTTGCCCACGGCGGAGACCTCAACCACGACCCACGAATCCTTGTTGCAACAGCCGTCCGCCTGCAGCCAGAGACCGCTTGGACCGGTGGTCGGCAGCTCGCCGGAAAAGAAGCACGGGAGCTGAAGCCAAGTACCGGTTGGGTTCTCCGACCACATGATGAACTCCAGCAGCACTTCCGCCAAGTGGAAGCGCAGCCAGGGCAGCCGCGCGACCATGGCGCGCCTCCCTTCATCGACAGGGCTACCACGACTCGGGCGACCACCACCACGCGAAGAGGCGCCACCGCGACCACGAGGGGCCACGACGGGGGTCATGGCATGCTTGCGGGGACGACCGCGCCCCCTCTTGGGCGTCGGTGAGCTAGCCCCTCCTGACGATCCTTCCCCTTCTCTGCAGCGAAGAGCAAGGAGTGGGAGAAGCAAAGGAAGAGATGGGTGACAGGGGCTCTGCACCCCTCTTCCCATTTATAGCCAAGAGCAAGCCAACCGCCGGCCTCCATGATCTAAGGTAATAATGATATTTTTCTGCATGCAGCAAGGACCCGTCAAGTCGGGTAGTTGCCGAGGCGGCATGGGGAAGCAAAGACGCCCACGTCCAATCAATCGCCACGCGTCAAGCAGGGCCACAGGCTGTTGGCGCCCGCGGCGCTCTGCACTTATCCTTCGACTTCACCTTGAAGCCAAGTCCGAGCGCGCCTCAGGCCCGGGGGCTACTATCGGTGTTCTGGGAGTGGGGGTCCGTAGACTTGCCTGCCTGTGGCCCATAGAGTGGCTCCATCAGCGGCCCTGTACGGCCCATCTTCACCAGCAAACACTCAAGACCCTCGCGAGGGGGGTGACGCAAGACCTCCTCAAGGGAGGCCTCACGAGGACGGATCGCGAGGGGCAGAGAGATCAAGGCAAGGGACACCTTGCGAGCTTTGTGTAACGCAAGCCATGATGACTGGAGCCAGGAGGGTGCCAGTGTGCGATGTGTCCTCGTTTCCTCTTTGGTGCGAAAGGGGCAAGCACAGCCGAAGAGTCCCGAGGCATCAGGCAAAGATTTCCATATCGTTGCAACAAGACCAAGACCAGCAGGACAGAGGTCACCATGGAGCCATAGACAGCATCACCCCAGAGCCTTTGGCAGGCGAAGACTACTTTTGTCAGGATAACTTGTACTAGTTGTCTCCCTTCGAATTTGGCCATTGTGGGATCCCTTTGTAACGCCCCAAGACCGGAGCTTCAGATGCCTTCCAGGGTTTCCTGGTTTCGTCGTGTGATTTGTTTGGTTCTTTGCATTCATCATTGCATCATGTGCATTGCATCATGTCATCATGCCATCATGTCATTTATTTTCTTAACTCAACTAAATAAATGGCATGGATCTTTGATCCATTTAAACCGAGGGAATTCACCTGGTGACTTCTCTTTATAACATACCCTCCCGATAGTAGGGAGCTATATTAAATATTCCATTTGTTGGAATTCACCTTAACACACTTGCAAAATCCCAATGCCTTTGTTATCACAACTCTTGGCCTCTAACTTTGCTATATATCCTTTCTCTATTTTTCCGGAGCTCCACCAAGAATCCGAACTTTTTTGGACCTTCTTTCACCCACTTCCTATTCAAATCATTTGAATTTAAATCAAATGAGTTTGAATTTAAATCTTTCTATCATGGACTTTTCTATTTTCTCGGAACAAGCATATTTTTGTGAGTCCGGGAAAATATTCCGCGTGCACAAATCCTTCCTCTAATCTTTTCTTTTCTCTCCTTTCCTTCTCTGCGGTTTTCTGTTTTCTAGAGGTTTTTTAAAAAGAACTTAAGGGAGAGGAGAGACCCATGCCTCTCTAGGGCCCATCCTCTTCTGGCCCAAACCTTCACTAGGCGCAGCCTTCCCTCACCCTGGGTCAGCCTCCTGAAGGCCCAGTGACACTCCCCCCATAACCCTAGTGAGCCCCTCTCCCTCGTCTCCACCCCGCCGCCAGGAGAGCGTGCGCTGCTCCCCTTCTCCCGTTCGCCTCCTCCTCTCTCGGTCTCTTCCTCCCCTTGTTCTAGCGAGCGCCGCCACATACGCATTGGGCTGTGCCCTCGATCCCCCACTCTCCCTCGTCTCCCACTCCTCCTCGACGCCAAAACGCCCGCAGCTGCCATGGGTCCTGATCCCATCTACACCTCCTCCTCCCTCTCGCTCCTCTGCACAACCCCGTCCCCTGCTCTCTTCCACCATCGCTAGGAGGCCGCTGCATCGCCAGGAGGCCGCCGCATCGCCGGGGACGCCGAGCGCCAGTTCCTCGACGCCGGCCTCTCCTTCCTCCCCTGCCACCACCGAATGGCCATCTCCACCTGTGCCCTTCGCCCGCAAGGCCATGGCCAGGCCACCCCGGCCAGTCTCCTGGCACAAGCTCCGCCAGGACCACGTCGCCCCTCCGGCCAGACTCCTCACCCGCGCCCTGGCATTCTTTCCTCGACTCCGGCCGCCCCTGCCGGCGACCAGCTTCTACCGCGCCGTGCCCTCAAGTTCCTCGCCGTCCAAGCTACCCCGCTTTGCCGATCATGGACCTCCCCTGCAATCTCTCGCCGTCCCTCGCCGTCGCGCTGAGTCCCTGCTGTCGCCGCTGCTTCGTTTTTGCACGAGGACGAGCCTCTGCCTTTGCCTCCCGCCGAGTTCAGGTGGCCCCTGTTCAAGCCGCCAAGACCACTTCGTGGTTTTCATCAAGTTCGGTCACCGCTGAACCTAGGGCTTTTTGCCTTGCTTGGATACACAAGACCTTTCAGTATATTGCAAGTTGCATGCCACAATGACTTTGGATTCGACACAAATGTGCCAAGTTCCACTACCGTCGCTTGGTTTCGACAAGACCAGGTGTATTGCGACGCCCGAAGACCCTGGATGCAACAAGTTCCTCTTCGGACATGTACAACTACCATCCCGTGCAGGACGCCAAGTACCTCTTCGAAAAATGAACATGTACCACTACGTCTGGAGGCATCGGATCCGTCAAGTCCAACAACGAATGTGTACAACTATTGGCGACCACGAACGACTACGAAACATGAACCTCTACTTCCCCTCCAAAACGTGTCCCACTACCATCGCCGAGATCGCAAGAACCTCTACCGTCGACCCTAGAGCATGCGAGAACGACTACTTCCACTACCGCCCTCGCGAGAACGCCTACTTTCCTCTACGAACGAGAACCGTCCCCTTTGCACGCTCCGAAGGTATAACCCCGAGACGACGCCCGTGGACCGAATGCATGTGTTGTATGAGATGCATGATTGGTTGTTGTATTCGCCCGTGAACCTTAGTTGTTCCTCCTCGTTGCCATGTTGTCGACATGTGGGAACCCGGTAACCGGGAGCACCCCACTGTTCTTCGCATGACACGCTCCCGTCACACTTGTTCTATTCCACTGGCACCTCAATCGAGTTACCGGAACCGGAATGTTGCCGTGGCACCATTTCCGTAGTCGTTGCCATGGCACCCCTTTCGTTTCTGCCACGATGACTAATGCCTCATATCTTATCATGTCAACGTTTTCATAAATATTGCATAAACTTGCTCATGTCATCCGCATCATGATAACAACAATTAAAATGTTTAAAATTGTTGTTACATTAAATTACTAAGGCATGTGGGGATTTACTGGATTCATTATTTGTTATATCCGACCCAATTTAAATTGTTTAGATAGTATAGTTTTGTTATGCTCCACCTCTTGCCATGTTAACCAACATTTAATATTGTTGAGAACATAAACAAGAGAGAACTAAATAATTAATGTGGTGTTCCGTCAATATGCAACTCGTTGCATATTGAGCTCCACTTAACTTGTAGTTTATTTTGTGCCCTTTGCCATGCCATGCATATTGAAACCGGACATGCATCATACTTGTTTGTGCATCGTGCCATGCTTATGTGATGGTTGGTTACTATGTTGTTTGCTTCTTTCCGGTGTTGCTTCTTCAGGTTAGTTTCGATAACGTCGCATTTGTGAGGATCCGTTCGACTTCGCCCGCTTGTCTTCTTCATGGACTCGTTCTTCTTCCTTGCGGGATCTCAGGCAAGATGACCATACCCTCGAAATCACTTCTATCTTTGCTTGCTAGTTGCTCGCTCTTTTGCTATGCCTATGCTGCGATACCTACCACTTGCTTATCATGCCTCCCATATTGTAGAACCAAGCCGCTAACCCACCTTGTCCTAGCTAACCGTTGTTTGGCTATGTTACCGCTTTGCTCAGCCCCTCTTATAGCGTTATTAGTTGCAGGTGAAGATGAAGTTTGTTCCTTGTTGGAACATGGAGATGTTGTTCCTTGTTGGAACATGTTTACTGGTTGGGATATCACAATATCTCTTATTTGACTAATGCATCTATATAGTTGGTAAAGGGTGGAAGGCTCGGCCTTATGCCTGGTGTTTTGTTCCACTCTTGCCACCCTAATTTCCGTCATATCGGTGTTATGTTCCCGGATTTTGCGTTCCTTACGCGGTTGGGTTATAATGGGAACCCCTTGACAGTTCGCCTTGAATAAAATTCCTCCAGCAATGCCCAACATTGGTTTTACCATTTTACACCTAGCCTTTTCTTTCCCTTGGGTTCTGCAGACTCAAGGGTCATCATTATTTTAACCCCCCCCCTGGGCCAGTGCGCCTCTGAGTGTTGGTCCAACCTCTCAGCCGCCGGTGGCCACCAGGGGCAACTCTGGGCTGGCCTACCAGAAGTTTGGACAATCCGGTGTGCCCTGAGAACGAGATATGTGCAGCTCCTATCGGGATTTGTCAGCACATTCGGGTGGCTTTGCTGGTCTTGTTTTACCATTGTCGAAATGTCTTGTAACCGGGATTCCGAGTCTGATCGGGTCTTCCCGCTAGAAGGAATATCCTTCGTTGACCGTGAGAGCTTGTGACGGGTTAAGTTGGGACACCCCTGCAGGGACTTGAACTTTCGAAAGCCGTGCCCGCGGTTATGGGCAGATGGGAATTTGTTAATGTCCGGTTGTAGAGAACCTGAAGTTGACCTTAACTAAAATACATCAACCGCGTGTGTAACCGTGATGGTCTCTTCTTGGCGGAGTCCGGGAAGTGAACACGGTGTTGGAGTTATGCTTGACGTAGGTTGTTCTAGGATCACTTCTTGATCATAGTTTCACGATCGTGCTTTGCCTTCTCTTCTCGCTCTCTTTTGCGTATGTTAGCCACCATATATGCTAGTCGCTTCCTGCAGCTCCACATCATACCTTTACCTTACCCATAAGCTTAAATAGTCTTGATCGCGAGGGTGTGAGATTGCTGAGTCCCCGTGACTCACAGATACTTCCAAAACCAGCTTGCAGGTGCCGATAAGACCGTGCAGATGACGCAACCAAGCTCAAGGACGAGCTCGATGAAGATCTTGTCCTTTGTCTTGTTTCGTTTCTAATTGATCAGTAGTGGAGCCCAGTTGGGGTCGATCGGGGGACCTTGTTGCATTTGGGGTTGCTCTTTATTTTGGTTCCGTAATCGGACCTTGATTGTATTTGGATGTTGTAATGCTTTATTCTTGTAATTGTGTGAAGTGGCGATTGTAAGCCAACTATGTATATTTTTCCCTTATGTATTACATGGGTTGTGTGAAGATTACCTTACTTGCGACATTGCTTTCAATGCGGTTATGCCTCTAAGTCGTGCTTCGACGCGTGGGAGATATAGCCGCATCGAGGGTGTTACAAGTTGGTAATCAGAGCCTTCCCCGACCTTAGGAGCCCCCTGCTTGATCGAATCGCTGGCATTATTGAGTCTAGAAATGTTTTGAGTCATTTAGGAATTATATATATCGGAGAGTTAGGACTTCTTTTTACTCCTCAGTCCCTTCGTCGCTCTGGTGAGGCATCCTGACGTAGAGTTTTGACTCTTTTCTTCTCAAATTTCACTAAAAAAATTTAGGATCACGCGGGTATCTTGGAATCGTTCCGATGGTTTTGTGATGAGAACATTGTTCTTGGTGCCTCCTGACATTTAGGGGTTGTGGCAGTGTCCCGGGGAGTTGAGCTCCGAGGTGTTGTCGTCACATTTTATGGTGGCAGTTCTGGAATACCTGAGTTTAGTTTCACCGACATCAAAAATCTCTTCTATGCAGTTGTTGGTGAGATAATCTCGACGCCATCCAGTACTCGGGCAGGATTTCGGGAGTATTTCCATAACTCATATAACAGATACTTTTCGAAGGTTGAGGTAGATGATTTCCAAAGGTTTCTTTGTTATGTGTTGAAGGATGGATACAGCTGGATGTAGGATTTGTTAGTTTGGGTGAGATATTATGCTTCCCCTGTATCCCCAACACCTGATTGCATAACCGGAAAATTTCGGGAGTTTATAAGTGGGAATTCAAGTAGCTCTTAGGATATCTTTCTGACAGATGTATGATATGAAATTGGGGTTCGACGTCTAGTGGTCCGCCTATCCATGGTTGGTTTTACAGTGGTCTCGTTGTGTCTTAAAGAGTCCTTGGCTATGCCGACTTGGGGACGCTTCGTATGTCATGTGCACTGCCTTGTACATGATGGTGCTATACGATCGAGCCCATGTAGGCCCCACCACGAAAACTTCGGACGAAATCTCTCTCATATGTTTGTTCCGGCTTAATTTGCAAGCCAATCCTTTGTTTTGTTTTGGTTTGTGGTATTCGAGTTGCTTCGAAGTCAAATGTGGATTCCATACCTTTCCCCAAATGGTGTTCTCATACTCCGATGTGAATACTAATCCTTTTCGATAATTGAGATTGTCATATCAATCCTTTTCACCGGTATGCTTCTCTTCAAGTGGATCCGATCATTTCAACATCCGCAAGATCAAGTATCAGTTTCTTCTGAACGGTTTTCCTCTTTGTGGGTTTCTTTTTGGGTTTGTTTTGTTTGTCTTTACTTTTTCTTGTCTTTTCTTTGTCATATCTCTTTTGTCATCCATTGTTGCACTATGCCCTCATCATATGTTTGCATGTGTGATTAATTTGAAACATGCTATGAGGTGGTTTGGCACATGGTTAGCTTCATTTTCATGCCTACTCCATGCTAGATTTTGTTCCATGACATGTTATGCTATGTAGTGAGTTAATCAAGCTTGCTAACATGCCAACATGAATCTGTTTTTTGCCATGTCCTGAAATTTCACTAAGTCTGTAATCTGATTATGTTTTTGCCATGTTCACATGCATGCAATTGTATTTTCTGATCCCTTTTGGCTTAAGGTCACTAAGGGACTTTTGTTAAGTGCTTTGAGTAGCTTCATGCCATGCCTTGCTTTGACATGTTAAGTTCCTGTAGCTTATAGTTTTCATGCTCCACAGTCTGAAACCTGTTATCGTTTGCATTTTTGCCATGCTTGTTTGAACCTGTTAATGGATGAATTGGCCGTAGCTCAGTGTTCATCTTTTGTCAAGCATTACGAGTGGATCCCTGCCATGTATTTTGTTGTCATGTTTGAGTGCTGTAGCATATTTATCTTGATGCATTTAGATGGCTACTTGCCGATTATTGCAAACCGGTGCCATATTTGTTTTGCTTGCCATTTCCAAATCGTGCATCCGATTCTGGTGATCTTTATATCAATTTCAACCGAAATCACCTCACCTTTCCAGTGGCACTCTTGGATTTCCAAATTGAGGCCAGGTTCAATCATTCCTTTCCAAATCATGCATATGCATCACATATCGCATCCCGCTTATCATAACATGTTTGCATCATGTTGTTTGAGCATTGCACATGGTTGATTGTGTTCCTTTTGCTTGCTGTTCTTGTTTGGGTAGAGCCGGGAGACGAGTTCGCTAACGAGGAGCCCGTTGAGTTTTCTTACGAGGATCAAGTCAACTCTGACAACTTTGCAGGCAAGATGATCATACCCTTGAAATCACTTCTATCTTTGCTTGCTAGATGCTCGCTCTTTTGCTATGCCTATGCTACGATACCTACCACTTGCTTATCATGCCTCCCAAATTGCCATGTCAAACCTCTAACCCACCATGTCCTTGCAAACCGTTGATTGGCTATGTTACCGCTTCGCTCAGCCCCTCTTATAGCGTTGCTAGTTGCAGGTGAAGATTCGAGATCGTTCCTTGTTGGAACATTGTTTATTGTTGGGATATCACTATATTATATTGTTATCTTAATGCACCTATATACTTGGTAAAGGGTGGAAGGCTCGGCCTTTTTGCCTAGTGTTTTGTTCCACTCTTGCCGCCCTAGTTTCCGTCATATCGGTGTTATTTTCCCGGATTTTGCGTTCCTTACGCGGTTGGGTGATAATGGGAACCCCTTGACAGTTCGCCTTGAATAAAACTCCTCCAGCAATGTCCAACCTTGGTTTAACCATTTTCCACCTAGCCTCTTTTTCCCTTGTGTTTCCGGAGCCCAAGGGTCATCTTATTTAACCCCCCCCCCCGGGCCAGTGCTCCTCTGAGTGTTGGTCCACCTTGTCAGCCGCCGGTGGCCACCAGGGGCAACTCTAGGCTGGCCTACCGGAAGTTTGGACAATCTGAGTGTGCCCTAAGAATGAGATATGTGCAGCTCCTATCGGGATTTGTCAGCACATTCGGGAGGTGTTGCTGGACTTGTTTCACCATTGTCGAAGATGTCTTGTAGAACCGGGATGCCGAGTTTGATCGGAATGTCTCAGAAGAAGGAATATCCTTCGTTGACCGTGAGAGCTTGTGATGGGCTAAGTTGGGACACCCCTGCAGGGTTTTGAACTTTCGAAAGCCGTGCCCACGGTTATGGGCAGATGGGAATTTGTTAATGTCCGGTTGTAGATAACATGAAACTTAACTTAATTAAAATGAATCAACTGCATGTGTAACCGTGATGGTCTCTTCTTGGCGGAGTCCGGGAAGGGAACACAGTGTTGGAGTAATGCTTGACGTAGGTTGTTATAGGATCACTTCTTGATCATAGTTCTTCGTTCGTGCTTTCCCTTCTCTTCTCGCTCTCTTTTGCGAACAGGTTAGCCACCATATATGCTAGTCGCTTGCTGAAGCTCCACATATTGCCTTGCCTTACCTATAAGCTTAAATAGTCTTGATCGCGAGGGTGCGAGATTGCTGAGTCCCCGTGACTCACAGATTACTTCCAAACCAGATGCAGGGACCGAGGATTCCGTTCTAGATGATGCGCTTGAGCTCAAGTTGGAGTTTGACGAAGACTCTCGCCGTTACTATGTGTCTTTCCCATATGATTAGTAGTGGTGTCCAGTTGGGACGATCGGGGACCGTGTCGCATGTTGGGGTTGATCTTTTATTTTGGTACCATAGTCGGACCATGAGTGTATTGGATGATTGTAATGTTATTCATGTATTTGTGTGACGTGGCGAGTGTAAGCCAACTATGTACCTTTTCCCCTATTATCTATTTACATGGGTTGTTGTGAAGATTACCTTACTTGCGACATTGCTTTCAATGCGGTTATGCCTCTAAGTCGTGCTTCGACACGTAGGAGATATAGCCGCATCGAGGGCGTTATAAGTTGGTAATCAGAGCCTTCCCCGACCTTAGGAGCCCCCCTGCTTGATCGAATAGCTGGCATTGTTGAGTCTAGAAAAATGTTTTCAGTCATTTAGGATTATATATATCGGAGAGTTAGGACTTATTTTTACTCCCCAGTCCCTTCATCGCTCTGGTAAGGCTTCCTGACGTAGAATTTTGACTCTTATATTCTCAAATTTCACTAAAAAAATTTAGGATCGCGTGGGTATCTTGGAATCGTTCCGATCGATTTGTGACAAGAACATCGTTCTTGGTGCCTCCTGTCATTTAGGGGTTGTGGCAGTGTCCCGGGGAGTTGAGCTCCGAGGTGTTGTCGTCACAATTTTATCGTTGCAGTTCTGGAATACCTGAGTTTAGGTTCACCGACATCGAAAATCTCTTTTATGCAGTTGTTGGTGAGATAACCTCGACGCCATCCAGTACTGAGGAGGGAGTTCGGGAGTATTGCCATAACTTGTATAACGGATGCTTTTCGAAGGTTGAGGTAGACGATTTCAGAAGTGTTTCTCGGTTATGTGTTGAAGGATGGATACAGTTGGATGTAGGATTTGCTAGATTTGGGTGAGATATTATGCTTCCCCTGTATCCCCAACACCTGATTGCATAACCGGAAAGGTTCGGGAGTTTCATAGGTGGGAATTCTTGTAGCTCTAGTTCTTCTTCCACGAATATTTGGTTTGAGATTGGGTGATCCTTACCGAGTATTCGTTCTTGTTCCGTATCTTGTTGTTGTTTTTCTTCTACCTAAATTCTAAGTGGCTTCTCAATTTATGGATATGTGACCATTTCAATTGGAATGCATTCGTTCATTTTGTTCGGATGTGAAGACTATATGTTGCAATTTCAACCCGTTTGATTCAGCTTCAATATTTGTCTATCAATGTGCTAATGGATGTCAACCTCTTCAGGATGGCTCCTCCAACGCGCACGACTCCGAATCCTGATCCGCCACCACCACCTCCACCTCCGAAGGCATGGCAAGCTGTGATGGCCGCTACCAATGCAAACACGCAGCTGATCATGCAACTTCTTCAAGAGCGCAACCAAGGGAACCAAGGCAACAATCAGAATCACTTTGCTACACTCAACCAGTTCCTTGCTAACCATCCAAAGACCTTTAGCAATTGCGTTGAGGCAACTGACGCTGATGATTGGCTCGTGGACTTATGCAAGCATTTCGAGTGCACTAACGTTAGGCTTGAGGACTTTGTCCAGTTCGCTTCCTTCCAACTCAAAGACCAAGCTGCAGAATGGTTTCAGCAGTACAAAGATTCCAGAGGAGGCCGTGTGATTACCTGGGATGAATTCCGTCAAGACTTCAAAGCTCATCATATTCCTCAGAGCGTGGTTGAAATCAAGCGTGAGGAATTCCGCAACCTGAATCAAGGCTCTATGTCTGTCTACGAGTACTACAAGATGTTTCAGAAGCTCACCCATTTTGCTAAGCAGGACGTCCCTGACGAGAAGAGCATGATATACCAGTTCAGGGGTGGTCTCAGAGAAGAAATCCAGCTAGCTCTTGTCCTCTTTGAGCCCATGAGGTACGATGAGTTTTACAACATGGCAATGAAGCAAGAGACTGCTCAACTGAAGAGCGCTGCTTCCAAGAAGCGAGTCAGAGATGCTACTCCTTCTTCCTCAACCCAAGTGGCTAAGCAGCAGAAGTATTGGCTTCCTCCTCCTCCGTTCCGTCAGCCTTATCAGCAGAAGAGCAAAGGTGACAGTGGATCTTCCCACCCACCCAACCCTGGCTTTCAGAATAGGACTTCGTCTCAAGCTCCAAGATCGAGTGCTCCGTATCACCGTCCGCTCTCGGAGGTCACGTGCAACATGTGCCAACAGAAGTGTCACTATGCCAACAAATGCTTCAATTAGAGGCGTCTCCCTCCTCCTCCTCCTGTGAGATCGGCAACTACAGTTGTGGTCAAGCATAACCCCAAGCACACCAAGGTCAACTTTATGAATGCAGCTCAGGCAGAGGACTCGTCAGATGTCATCATGGGTAACCTTCCTGTTAACGATGTTCCTGCAAAAGTACTTTTTGACACTGGTGCATCGCATTGTTTCATCTCAAGACCTTTTGCATCTAAGCATGAATTGTCTTCTCAAGTTTTGCATAAACCGTTAGCAGTTGTCTCACCGGGTAAATGTTTACTTGCAAACTACAAGATTCCGGATATTTCTATCACGATGGGTGATTTCAAGTTTCTGGCTTCTCCAATGGTCCTTGGTAACTCGGATATTGATCTTATTCTTGGAATGATTGGCTTTCTAAGCACAAGGCTCAGCTTGATTGTGCAGCCAGGCAGATTCAATTGACTCATTCTTCTGAGGATGTAATTGCCTTTGCCGCTCGGGATAATACCATCAATCTGTTTTCTCTCAATGAGAAGGGTTAACTGGATGCCATCTCTCAAATTCCAGTCGTTTGCGAATATCAAGACATTTTTCCAGAAGAGCTTCCAGGAATGCCTCTGCACCGGCCAGTTGAATTCGTCATCGATCTTGAGCTAGGCACGGAACCTGTTTGCAAACGTCCTTACAAGCTTGGACCTGAGGAGTTGAAGGAGCTGAAGAAGCAACTTGATATTTAAGAGAGACTGGGTCTCATCCAACCTAGTTCTTCTCCGTGCGGTTGTGGAGTTCTTTTTGTGAAGAAGAAGGATGGAATGGACCGACTTTGTGTTGACTGTCGTCCATTGAACAAGAAGACTATTAAGAACAAGTACCCACTTCCCAACATCAATGAGCTGTTCGAACAACTCAAAGGTGCTCAAGTATTCTCCAATCTTGATCTCCGTATGGGCTATCACCAGATTCAAATACATGAGCAAGATATTCCCAAGACGGCTTTCAAAACAAGCTATGGCTCATATGAATACACTGTCATGTCTTTTGGCCTCGTCAATGCTCCTCCGACTTTCTCTCGCATGATGAACTTCATCTTCAACGCCTACACAAATGACTTTGTCTTGTTCTACCTCGATGACATTCTGGTCTTTTCGAAGAACAAGGAAGATCATGCCAAGCACTTGCGTTTGGTGCTCGATAAGCTCAAGGAACATCAGTTCTACGCCAAGTTCTCAAAGTGCGAGTTTTGGCTCGATGAGGTTCTCTATCTTGGGCATATCATCTCTGCCAAGGGCATAGCGGTGAATCCTGAGAAGGTGTCTGCAATTGTAAATTGGGAACCACCTCACAACGTGAAGCAACTCCGAAGCTTCCTTGGTCTCGCAAGCTACTGTCGAAGGTTCGTTGAGAACTTTTCAAAGATCGCAAAGCCTCTTTCAAACCTTCTCCAGAAGCACGTCAAGTACGTTTGGTCTCCAGAATGTGACATCACTTTCAACACTTTGAAAGAGAAATTGGTCACTGCTCCAGTTCTGACTCCTCCTGATGAATCCAAACCGTTCGAGGTCTTCTGCGATGCCTCTCTTCAAGGTCTTGGTGCAGTGTTGATGCAAGAGAAGAAAGTTGTGGCTTATACCTCTCGCCAGTTGAAGCCCAACGAGAAGAACTACCCCACTCATGACCTCGAGTTGGCGGCAGTTGTGCATGCTCTTTTGACTTGGAGACATCTCTTATTGGGAAGAAAAGTGGACATCTTCACTGACCACAAGAGTCTCAAGTACATCTTGACTCAGCCTAATCTCAACCTTAGGCAGACTCGTTTGGTCGAAATGATTCAAGAGTATAATCCGAGTATTGAATATACTCCAGGCAAGGCCAATGTGATTGCTGACGCATTGAGCAGGAAGGCTTACTGCAACAGTCTGATTATCAAGCCTTACCAACCCGAGCTTTGTGAAGCTTTCCGCAAACTCAATTTGCAAGTCGTTCCTCAAGGTTTCATCGCCAACCTTCAAGTCTCTCCTACTTTGGAAGATCAGATTCGCGAGGCTCAACTTCTTGATGCTATGGTGAAGAAGGTGAAGATTGGGATTGCCAAGAGTCAACCCAAGTACAAGTGCTATCGCCTTGATGACAAGGATACTCTCTTCTTCGAGGATCGCATTGTTGTGCCTAAAGGTGACCTTCGTCAAGTTATTATGAACGAGGCGCACAATTCACTCCTCTCCATCCACCCTGGGAGTACGAAGATGTACCAGGACCTCAAGCTGGCTTATTGGTGGACTCGAATGAAGCGCGAGATTGCTTAGTTCGTGAATGAATGTGATGTCTGTAGAAGAGTGAAGGAAGAACACCAACGACCAGCTGGTCTCCTTCAACCTCTTGCCATTCCATAATGGAAGTTTGACCACATTGAGATGGACTTCGTGACGGGATTTCCAAAGTCCAAGCGTGGCAATGATGCTATATTCGTTGTCATCGACAAACTCACTAAAGTGGCTCACTTTCTGCCTATCAAAGAATCTATCACTGCAGCTCAATTGGCGGAGCTTTATACCTCTCGGATTGTCTCTCTGCACGGCATTCCATAGTTGATCTCTTCAGACCATGGCAGCATCTTTACCTCCAAGTTTTGGGATTCTTTTTAGAAGGACATGGGCACCAACATCCGCTTCAGCACAGCTTTCCATCCTCAAACTATCGGTCAAGTCGAGCATGTCAATCAGATTCTTGAAGATATGCTCAGGGCTTGCGTTATCTCTTTCGGTATGAAGTGGGAAGATTGTCTTCCATATGCCAAATTCTCCTAAAACAACAGTTTTCAAGCAAGTTCGGGCAAGGCCCCATTCAAAATTCTCTATGGCAGGAAGTGTCGTACTCCTCTTAACTGGTCAGAGACCGGTGAACGTCAACTTCTTGGAAATGGCTTGATCACAGAGGCAGAGGAAATGTGCAAAGTCATTCATGATAACCTCAAAGCAGCACAATCGCGTCAGAAGAGCTACTATGGTAGTAAGCATCATGATTTGGCTTTCGAGATCAGAGACCATGTTTACCTCCGCGTCTCTCCAATGAAAGGTACTCGTCGCTTCAGTATCAAAGGGAAGCTTGCCCCTAGATACGTGGGTCCTTTCAAGATCGTCAACAAGAGAGGCGATCTCGCCTATCAACTCGAGCTTCCTCCCAACTTTGCAAATGTGCACAATGTGTTCCATGTCTCTCAGCTCCGCAAGTGCTTCAAGACCCCTGACCGCACCGTCAACTTTGAGGACATTGATCTCTAGGAAGACCTTTATTATCGTGAGCACCCAGTTGCTATTCTTGAAGAGACTGAATGCAAGACTTGCAATAAGTCAATCAAATTCCTCAAAGTCAAGTGGTCACACCATTCCGACCGTGAAGCCACCTGGGAACGCGAGGATCACCTCCGTTCTAAGTACCCGGCGTTTTTCTAGTCCTAGATCTCGGGACGAGATCCTTTCATAGTGGTGGAGTGTTGTAACACCCCAGATGTAAAACTTCCCATTTTGGCAATATATCCATCTTGTTCTTCATCTATTCTAAGTGGTTTTCCTCTTTGTGGGTTTCTTTTTGGGTTTCTTTTGTTTGTCTTTGCTTTTTATTGTCTTTGCTTTGTCATATCTCTTTTGACATCCATTGTTGCACTATGCCCTCATCATATGTTTGCATCATAGTGCTGTTTTGGCATTTTTGTGTGATTTATTTGAAACATGCTATGAGGTGGTTTGGCACATGGTTAGCTTCATTTTCATGCCTAATCCATGCTAGATTTTGTTACATGCCATGTTATGCTATGTAGTGAGTTAATCAAGCTTGTTAACATGCCAACATGAATCTGTTTTTTGCCATGTCCTGAAATTTCACTAAGTCTGTAATCTGATTATTTTTTTGCCAACATGCTTGCAATTGTATTTTCTGATCCCTTTTGGCTTAAGGTCACTAAGGGACTTTTGTTAAGTTCTTTGAGTAGCTTCATGCCATGCCTTGCTTTGCCATGTTAAGTTCCTGTAGCTTATAGTTTTCATGCTCCAAAGTGTGCTACCTGATGTTAAATTCTAGACTTGTGTTATTTTCACTAAGTCTGAAACCTATTATCGTTTGCATTTTTGCCATGCTTGTTTGAACCTCTTAATGGATGAATTGGCCATAGTTCAGTGTTCATCTTTTGTGAAGCATTACGAATGGATCCCTGCCATGTATTTTGTTGTCATGTTTGAGTGCTGTAGCATATTTATCTTGATGCATTTAGGTGGCTACTTGCTGATTATCGCACACCGGTGCCATATTTGTTTTGCTTGCCATTTCCAAACTGTGCATCCGATTCTAGTGATCTTTATATCGATTTCAACCGAAATCACCTCACCTTTCCAGTGGCACTCTTGGACCTGGCATCATGTTGAGGCCAGGTTCAATCATTCCTTTCCAAATCATGCATATGCATCGCATATTGCATCCCGCATATCATACCATGTTTGCATCATGTTGTTTGAGCATTGCATGTGGTTGATTGTGTTCCTTTTGCTTGTTGTTTTTGTTTGGGTAGAACCGGGAGACGAGTTCGCTAATGAGGAGCCCGTTGAGTTTGCTTACGAGGATCAAGTCAACTCTGACAACTTTGCAGGCAAGATGATCATACCCTTGAAATCACTTCTATCTTTGCTTGCTAGATGCTCGCTCTTTTGCTATGCCTATGCTATGATACCTACCACTTGCTTATCATGCCTCCCAAATTGCCATGTCAAACCTCTAACCCACCATGTCCTAGCAAACCGTTGATTGTCTATGTTACCGCTTCGCTCAGCCCCTCTTATAGCGTTGCTTGTTGTAGGTGAAGATTGGAGATCGTTCCTTGTTGGAACATTGTTTATTGTTGCGATATCACTATATTATCTTGTTATCTTAATGCACTTATATACTTGGTAATGGGTGGAAGGCTCGGCCTTTTTGCCTAGTGTTTTGTTCCACTCTTGCTGCCCTAGTTTCCGTCATATCGGTGTTATGTTCCCGGATTTTGTGTTCCTTACGCGGTTGGGTGATAATGGGAACCCCTTGACAGTTCGACTTGAATAAAACTCCTCCAGCAATGCCCAACCTTGGTTTTACCATTTGCCACCTAGCCTCTTTTTCCCTTGGGTTTCCAGAGCCCAAGGGTCATCTATTTTAAACCCCCCGGGCCAGTGCTCCTCTGAGTGTTGGTCCACCTCGTCAGCCACCGGTGGCCACCAGGGGCAACTCTGGGCTGGCCTACCGGAAGTTTGGACAATCTGAGTGTGCCCTGAGAACGAGATGTGTGCAGCTCCTATCGGGATTTGTCGGCACATTCGGGCGGTGTTGCTGGACTTGTTTTACCATTGTCGATCTTGTAGAACCGGGATGCCGAGTCTGATCGGAATGTCTCGGGAGAAGGAATATCCTTCGTTGACCGTGAGAGCTTGTGATGGGCTAAGTTGGGACACCCCTGCAGGGTTTTGAACTTTTGAAAGCCGTGCCCGCGGTTATGGGCAGATGGGAATTTGTTAATGTCCGGTTGTAGATAACATGAAACTTAACTTAATTAAAATGAATCAACCGCGTGTGTAACCGTGATGGTCTCTTCTCGGCGGAGTCCAGGAAGTGAACACGGTGTTGGAGTAATGCTTGACGTAGGTTGTTATAGGATCACTTCTTGATCATAGTTCTTCGTTCGTGCTTTGCCTTCTCTTCTCGCTCTCTTTTGCGAACAGGTTAGCCACCATATATGCTAGTCGCTTGCTGTAGCTCCACATATTGCCTTGCCTTACCTATAAGCTTAAATAGTCTTGATAGCGAGGGTGCGAGATTGCTGAGTCCCCGTGACTCATAGATTACTTCCAAACCAGATGCAGGGACCAAGGATTCCGTTCTAGATGATGCGGTTGAGCTCAAGTGGGAGTTCGACAAAGACTCTCTTCGTTACTATGTGTCTTTCCCAGATGATCAGTAGTGGTGCCTAGTTGGGGCAATCGGGGATCGTGTCGCATGTTGGGGTTGACCTTTTATTTTGGTACCGTTATCGACCATGAGTGTATTGGATGATTGTAATGTTATTCATGTATTTGTGTGACATGGCGAGTGTAAGCCAACTATGTACCTTTTCCCCTATTATCTATTTACATGGGTTGTTGTGAAGATTACTTTACTTGCGACATTGCTTTCAATGCGGTTATGCCTTTAAGTCATGCTTTGACACATAGGAGATATAGCCGCATCGAGGGCGTTATAAGTTTTGGTATCTAAATACCCTCAAGTATCTTCATTCGTTCTTCATATTCTTCCCGGTGAATTGTGCCTTTGCTTCGTTCATTTCACAATTCTTTCCGATGATTCATCCTTTTACTTCATTCGTTGTTCAATTCTTATGGTGGTTCTTCCAAGATTCTCTTCCGATGTTATCATATCAATTCATTCATCGTTCCAATCATTCCGGTGGTTCGTTGAAGACCTTCCCAAGTTTATGTTATATCTCTCTTAATCTTTTCTACGAGAATAAGTAATATGTCAAATCCGTTGATTGTCATCAATTTAATTGGTGAAGGATACGCATAATGTAATTCTTATTCTTGTTTCATCCAGGTGATCAATTCCTTCCTTTGGAGTTTGCTCATGACGAATAAATTCTTGATTTCTTTTATTCATCTTTCTTTTCCGGAGTTCCAAGTTTCCACTTTATCTCGTCGCAAAGCTTCATCTAAATCATTGCAAGGTTTCACCTTGTGTTTTCAACTTCCCTTTCTTCTCATTATCCTTTTGTTACTGGAGTTCTTCATGGATGTTCTACATGAAAATTCATCAAGGATTTAATTCCTTCTCAAAGTTTTCATCGAGATTCATTTCTAGGGAGCTCAAGCATTCTTCTTCTTGCAATCCGGAGTGCAATTCCTTTCTTCCATATCATTGAAGGTGGTATTATGTTATTCTTGATAATTTTCCCTTCGTGTTTCATGATTCACAAGTTATCAAGAATGAGGTAGCTTAAATCCATTAATCTCTTCGTTGGAGTTGTCTTGTGTCATATTTTCACCTAAAGCCTCCCCAAAGGATTGTTGCTATCTATGGTGCTTATAATGACCCAAGTTCTTAATTTATCCTCCCGGTGAAATGAGTTTCTCGTCTCCTTGTTCATATCAATCAAATCTTTTGTTTCCTTTAGTGGCAGAATTTTCACCTCAGTTTTGAGATGTTTTCCTTAGCCCACATCAAGCTTACTCTTTTCGTTATTGGTTTTCCAACAACTCTATTCGACTCTTCTCCTAAAGATGTTTTTCAAGCTCATTTGAGGTAGAAGATGTTGTTTCCATAATTACTTTCGTTCCAGAGGCATTGTGATGTTGCTCTATTCAACCCATCATTTTGTTTGTCAAGATCATGTTTAATTCCTTCCATTTACAGTCAGAGTGCTGCCCAAATTATATCATTCTTATTCCTTCTCTATCTTGTTTAACCAGAGTGTTGTGTCTATCTTTCCTCTTCTAACCGGACTCTCATCCAAGTGCTTTCATTTTGCCAAGCTCATATTCTTTACCTTCCATTTCCAACTGGAGTGTTGTCGTAATTGACCTTTATTGTTCCTTGTTCCTCTTTTCTAACGGAGTGTTTTCAACTTTGTTACTCTTCGTTGTATTCTTTCCTTCAATTTGTTCAACCTCGCAAGGGTTCTCTGGTTTCACTCGTTTGTCAAAGAAGCAACTTAGTTTTACCTCTCCACTTCCTTTTCCGCTTCTCTCCGGTGCCATCTCAGATCTCGGGACGAGATCCTCTCGTAGTGGTGGAGTGTTGTAACGCCCCAAGATCGGAGCTTTAGATGCCTTCCAGGGTTTCCGAGTTTCATCGTGTGATTTGTTTGGTTCTTTGCATTCATCATTGCATCATGTGCATTGCATCATGTCATCATGCCATCATGTCATTTCTTTTCTTAACTCAACTAAATAAATGGCATGGATCTTTGATCCATTTAAATTGAGGAAATTCACCTGGTGACTTCTCTTTATAACATACCCTCCTGATAGTAGGGAGCTATATTAAATATTCCATTTGTTGGAATTCACCTTAACACACTTGCAAAATCCCAATGCCTTTGTTATCACAACTCTTGGCCTCTAACTTTGCTATATATCCTTTCTCTATTTTTCCGGAGCTCCACCAAGAATCCGAACATTTTTGGACCTTCTTTCACCCACTTCCTATTCAAATCATTTGAATTTAAATCAAATGAGTTTGAATTTAAATCTTTCTATCATGGCCTTTTCTATTTTCTCGGAACAAGCATATTTTTTCGAGTGCGGGAAAATATTCCGCGTGCACAAATCCTTCCTCTAATCTTTTCTTTTCTCTCCTTTCTTTCTTTGCGGTTTTCTGTTTTCTAGAGGTTTTTTTAAAAAGAACTTAAGGGAGAGGAGAGACCCAGGCCTCTCTAGGGCCCATCCACTTCTAGCCCAAACCTTCCCTAGGCGCAGCCTTCCCTCACCCTGGGCCGGCCTCCTGAAGGCCCAGTCACAGTCCCCCCATAACCCTAGCGAGCCCCTATTCCTCGTCTCCACCCCGCCGCCAGGAGAGTGTGCACTGCTCCCCTTCTCCCATTCGCCTCCTCCTCTCTCGGTCTCTTCCTCCCCTCATTCCAGCGAACACCGACACACACGCATAGGGCTGCGCCCTCGATCCCCCACTCTCCCTTGTCTCCCCACTCCTCCTCGACGCCGGCACGCCCGCAGCTGCCATGGGTCCCGATCCCATCTACACCTCCTCCTCCCTCTCGCTCCTTTGCACGACCCCGTCACCTGCTCTCTTCCACCATCGCCAGGAGGCCGCCGCATCGCCAGGAGGCCGCCAAATCGCCGGGGACGCCGAGCGCCAGTCCCTCGACGCCGGCCTCTCCTTCCTCCCCCGCCACCACCGAATGGCCATCTCCACCTGCGCCCTTCGCTCGCAAGGCCATGGCCAGGCCACCCCGGCCAGTCTCCTGCCACGAGCTCCGCCAGGACCACGTCGCCACTCTGGCCAAACTCCTCACCCGCACCCTAGCATTCTTTCCTCGACTCCGGCCGGCCCTGCCGGCGACCAGCTTCCGCCGTGCCATGCCCTCAAGTTCCTCGCCGTACAAGCTGCTCCACTTTGCCAATCCTGTACCTCCCCTGCAAGCTCTCGTCGTCCCTCGCCGTCGCGCCGAGTCCCTGCTGCCGCCGCTGCTTTGTTTCTGCACGAGGACGAGCCTCTGCCTTTGCCTCCCGACGAGTTCGGGTGGCCCCTGTTCAAGCCGCCAAGACCACTTCATGGTTTTCATCAAGTTCGGCCACCGCTGAACCTAGGGCTTTTTGCCTTGCTTGGATACGCAAGACCTTTCGGTATATTGCAAGTTGCATGCCACAATGACTTTGGATTCGACAGAAATGTGCCAAGTTCCACTACCATCGCTCGGTTTTGACAAGACAAGGTGTATCGCGACGCCCGAAGACCCTGGATGCACCAAGTTCCTCTTCAGACATGTACAACTACCATCCCGTGCAGGACGCCAAGTACCTCTCCGAAAAACGAACATGTACCACTATGTCTGGAGGCATCGGATCCATCAAGTCCAACAACGAATGTGTACAACTATCGGCGACCCCGAACGACTACGAAACGTGAACCTCTACTTCCCCTCCAAAACGTGTCCCACTACCATCGCCGAGATCGCGAGAGACTCTACCGTCGACCCTAGAGCATGCGAGAACGACTACTTCCACTACCGCCCTCGCGAGAACGCCTACTTTCCTCTACGAACGAGAACCGTCCCCTTTGCACGCTCCGAAGGTATAACCCCGAGACGACGCCCGTGGACCGAATGCATGTGTTGTATGAGATGCATGATTGGTTGTTGTATTCTCCCGTGAACCTTAGTTGTTCCTCCTCATTGCCATGTCGTCGACATGTGGGAACCCGGTAACCGGGAGCACCCCACCGTTCTTCGCATGACACGCTCCCGTCACACTTGTTCTATTCCACTGGCACCTCAATCGAGTTACCGGAACCGGAATGTTTCCGTGGCACCATTTCCGTTGTCGTTGTCGTGGCACCCCTTTCGTTTCCGCCACGATGACTAATGCCTCATATCTTATCATGTCAACATTTTCATAAATATTGCATAAAGCTTGCTCATGTCATCCGCATCATGATAACAACAATTAAAATGTTTAAAATTGTTGTTGCATTAAATTACTGAGGCATATGGGGAATTACCGGATTTGTTATTTGTTATATCCGACCCCATTTAAATTGTTTATATAGTATAGTTTTGTTATGCTCCACGTCTTGCCATGTTAACCAACATTTAATATTGTTGAGAACATAAACGAGAGAGAACTAAATAATTGATATGGTGTTTCGTCAATATGCAACTCGTTG
Organism: Triticum aestivum; assembly: GCF_018294505.1. Taxonomy (NCBI): domain Eukaryota; kingdom Viridiplantae; phylum Streptophyta; class Magnoliopsida; order Poales; family Poaceae; genus Triticum; species Triticum aestivum. Next base: position 311,979,813 of record NC_057809.1, read on the forward strand.
CATATTGAGCTCCACTTAACTTGTAGTTTTGTTTGTGCCCTTTGCCATGCCATGCATATTTAAACCGGACATGCATCATACTTGTTTGCGCATCGTGCCATGCTTATGTGATGGTTGTTTACTATGTTGTTTCCTTCTTTCGGTTGTTGCTTCTTCGGGTTAGTTCCGATAACGTCGCATTTGTGAGGATCCGTTCGACTTCGCCCGCTTGTATTCTTCATGGACTCGTTCTTCTTCCTTGCGGGATCTCAGGCAAGATGACCATAGCCTCAAAATCACTTCTATCTTTGCTTGCTAGTTGCTCGCTCTTTTGCTATGCCTATGCTTCGATACCAACCACTTGCTTATCATGCCTCCCATATTGTAGAACCAAGCCTCTAACCCACCTTATCCTAGCAAACCGTTGTTACCGCTCTGCTCAGCCCCTCTTATAGCGTTATTAGTTGCAGGTGAAGATGAAGTTTGTTCCTTGTTGCAACATGGAGATGTTGTTCCTTGTTGGAACATGTTTACTTGTTGGGATATCACAATATCTCTTATTTAACTAATGCATCTATATACTTTGTAAAGGGTGGAAGGCTCGGCCTTATGCCTGGTGTTTTGTTCCACTCTTCCCGCCCAAGTTTCCGTCATATCGGTGTTATGTTCCCGGATTTTGCATTCCTTACGCGGTTGGGTTATAATGGGAACCCCTTGACAGTTCGCCTTGAATAAAACTCCTCCAGAAATGCTCAACATTGGTTTTACCATTTGCCACCTAGCCTTTTCTTTCCCTTGGGTTCTGCAGACTCAAGGGTCATCATTATTTTAACCCCCCCGGGCCAGTACTCCTCTGAGTGTTGGTCCAACCTGTCAGCCGTCGGTGGCAACCAGGGGCAACTCTGGGCTGGCCTACCGGAAGTTTGGACAATCCGGTGTGCCCTGAGAACGAGATATGTGCAGCTCCTATCGGGATTTGTCGGCACATTCGGGTGGTTTTGCTGGTCCTGTTTTACCATTGTCGAAATGTCTTGTAACCGGGATTCCGAGTCTGATCGGGTCTTCCTGCTAGAAGGAATATCCTTCGTTGACCTTGAGAGCTTGTGATGGGCTAAGTTGGGACACCCCTGTAGGGATTTGAACTTTCGAAAGCTGTGCCCGCGGTTATGGGCAGATGGGAATTTGTTAATGTCTGGTTGTAGAGAACCTAAAGTTGACCTTAACTAAAATACATCAACCGCGTGTGTAACCGTGATGGTCTCTTCTCGGCGGAGTCGGGGAAGTGAACATGGTGTTGGAGTTATGCTTGACGTAGGTTGTTCTAGGATCATTTCTTGATCATAGTTTCACGATCGTGCTTTGCCTTCTCTTCTCGCTCTCTTTTGCGTATGTTAGCCACCATATATGCTAGTCGCTTGCTGCAACTCCACATCATACCTTTACCTTACCCATAAGCTTAAATAGTCTTGATCGCGAGGGTGTGAGATTGCTGAGTCCCCATGACTCACAGATACTTCCAAAACCATCTTGCAGGTGCCGATAAGACCGTGCAGATGACGCAACCAAGCTCAAGGAGGAGCTCGATGAAGATCTTGTCCTTTGTCTTGTTTCGTTTCTAATTGATTAGTAGTGGATCCCAGTTGGGGTCGATCGGGGGACCTTGTCGCATTTGGGGTTGCTCTTTATTTTGGTTCCATAGTCGGACCTTGATTGTATTTGGATGTTGTAATGCTTTATTCATGTAATTGTGTGAAGTGGCGATTGTAAGCCAACTATGTATCTTTTTCCCTTATGTATTACATGGGTTGTTTGAAGATTACCTCACTTGCGACATTGCTTTCAATGCGGTTATGCCTCTAAGTCGTGCTTCGACACGTGGGAGATATAGCCGCATCGAGGGTGTTACACCCTTCCCGCTCAATATTTGCGAAGAGGACCAGGGCCTCAATAAATAGGACTACCACCACCATAGGCGGGGCGGGATCTCATCTTGGACAGGATCCATTCCATCAAGGCCACCAGACAAGTTCGCCAAGAACAAGAACACCTCCCCTTAGGGGGCTGTTCTTCCCTTGTAACGGTTCATCCTCAGCCCAAGTGACAATCCACCACACCACACTGGAGTAGGGTATTAAACCACACTGGAGTAGGGTATTACACCACAACGGTGTCCCGAACCAGTATAAATCGTGTGCCTCTTGTTCTTTGGGTTCGTCGAGCTAGGCCGTGAGATCATACGGAGTTCGAGCTTGAGGGGGGAGAGATCTTTGTGCGCACCCTAGTGTTCGAACCTCAAGGGTTTTGCCGGAACCCGAAATCTGACACTGTCGGGCAGACTCCCTTCTCCCTAGTCTATGGGGCAGAACCGGTCATCCCCACGAAACTCATTTACGGGTAACCTCAAGTGCTTACCTGTGATGAAGTAGCGTAGGATCAGTACTGGCGTGACAATGTTGTGCTTCTCAAGGAGAACCGTCTCCGGGGTGCTACGTGTGCTGCATGCTACGAGCAAGCCCTACATTGCTATCATAGCCGTAGGGTTCATGCCCCGTGTTTTGAGGAAGGCAACCTTGTCCTTAGGCGCATTTAGTCCGCCAAGGGTGCAAACAAGTTGACGCCAAAGTGGGAAGTCCCTTACCAGGTAGTACGATTCACTAGACCGAGCGCAGTCCATCTGGAGACCGGAGATTTCATTCAATTTTAAAACTCATGGAATATTGAAGATCTCCGCAAGTTCTACCCATATGGCGCAGCTGTCGGGCCCTGCCCGAAAGCCACCCTTTTGTACAGGCCTTGCCTAAGTTGCATGTAACCCCTTGTACAAAGCTAGGCGCTGACCCTAAGCAACAGAGAAATAAGTACCATTTCACCTTCGCACCGTGCATGTAATCTGTTGGATGGTGCATGTAACATGTCCATGCAGGCGCTGTTTCCAAGCTAGGAGGAAGAAATCGGAGGGCATGTGCGGATGGTGACGCTGCCGGAAGCCCGGATGGAGATGACGGAGTAACCAGCAAACACGACTCGTTGAAACGGTCACCCCCGTTCTTGACGCGTTGTGGGTTGCCACCACCTTCCGTACCTCTATCGCCCGAAGCCTCCATCATGACAGCCAAATCGGGCGCCATGCACTCGGATAATCCCACAAAGAGCATGCTTGTCCCCGACGGCACGAAGATCTGGGGCCACCGCACATTAAGGAAGCATGTATGGGGGAGCTCTCCCACGCATCGGGTGGGCAGTGCCTGGGGAGGTCGAATCCACCTTTACCAATGGCGAACCCATTCTGCAGCCTCCCTCTGACGTTGCGAGAGGAGGGGGAATAGGCCATGATCTACTACCATGCCTTGCGTCTGTTACAGGCCTCGGCATGGTGTCATTTGTGTTGCCCCTGACTAAAATTGAAGCCACGGGCGGCCCGGCGACGAGCACACCAGAGTCGCCACCTCTAGTGCTACCGTTGTGCTGCCCGCGCGCCCTCTTGTGGCTTGCGAGAAGATGAGGAAGGAATCTCGCCCCAACGAAGGCGTGACCGCGCCTCCTATAGGCCTGGAGCAGACTCACACCCCAAACATTAGGACAAACATTCGACATAAACAACCCCAAGCTAAGGCCTGGGGCCTGGCCCCGGGCTCTCCCTTTCAGCATAACCAGCAGAAGGCAGAGGATGGAGTGAGAGGGATATGAGGATGGATGCCTCCGCTTCTCGCCCGCCCTTTCTTTTATAGTCTGGTCGGGGAAGGGAGCTGATCGCTCAACGGGTAACTACCGCCCTCCTCCACCATTCCAAGAAGACCGTGCCCCTGCCTTGATACTCTCCCGCACCACACCCTTTGTTACCCACCCCACTTGATGCATACATTGTATGTGGCTAAGGATAAGGGTGTGGTGGGAAGAGTGAATTGGCAGTTACTCGCCCATGCGTTAAAGTCACTCACGAGCCATTACAACAGTGGCCCTACTGCGATTGGTATTATGCGACGAGCGGAAGAACTGGAGACTAACCCGGGCTCAAGTTAATGAAGAAGCAAAGAAGATCTGAAGGGGCAAGCCACCTCCGCGCTCCTGCTTGTGCACTATTTAGGGCCTACACCGATGATGCACGGCAGCGCGTCCGGGCCAGGCCCGGGACTCCTGTGTATGCAAAATATCCTGGGGCCGTTCTCCGGACTATGCACAGGCCCAAGAATGAGTTTGCAACATCCAAGATCATATCAAAGCACGAAGGGATCAATTCTTTGAAGGATCAAAGTGCAGATCAATAAGACCAAGACTAGCCAGAGGGGAAAGATGTCACTAAGGGAAGAACCTCCCTTGCCGGGCAGGCGAGCCAAGCAAGGTTGAGGCTACCCCAGAAGCAAGCCTCCAAGATCGTCCCGGCAGGCCTACCAAGGCTTGCGGAGGCAAACCACTCTACTGCGCCACCTCATAGCGATGCACGTCGTTAATCAGTGCGGTGTCAAGCTCCTAAGTGACTAAGTGGCTGCTTCCTGCCACATGGCAGCCACTTCCTATAGAAAATACCTCCAATCGACACCCGTCCTGAGATGTGTCAACAAAGCAGGCGCGAAGCTGGCAAATAAGCCCGACAAGGCCTATCGGGCACACTGTGATGTGACCCTGAGCAGTGCATTTAATATGCTTAGTCAACCTGCAGAGTTAGGTATGATAGCACTGTTTTACTATCTAATTAGTATGTAAAGACTGATTTTCCACTTTGGTGAACCCTTCGTCTATAAAAGGAGGCCCATGGCAACCGTAGAAAGGATTCGATCCCTCACACATTCATACGCACGTAGCCACTGTTTCCCGGAGGCAACCCTGCCGGGCAAGAGCGTCGTGTTATACACCATTGTCCACCATCAATCCACCCAAGCAAGAGTAGGGTTTTACGCCTCGCGGTGGCTCGAACCGGGGTAAAACTGCCCGTGCGATCTCTGTCATGCTGTGTTACGTTTCTCTGCTCTTTCTGCAACGTGCCCATCCCCCCGTTGAACCAAAAGAGGCTCATGGCCCCATAGGTAGCCATAGTTTCCCACGATAGAAGGCAGAGTGTCAGGACCCCGATTCTAAGTCACACCGACCTAGCCTGTAACACCTCATATCGCTTTGGGGCCTCACACATGGTACTCCCACGGGTGTCGCCTTACCATGGCCCGGGACCGTTTGCGCCTTTTGGCTCACGTATATGATAGTGTCGCTAGCATCCATATGACAAAGAACCCGCGCCGACATGGCTAGTCATGAACCCAAAGTGGCACTAACTTGCGGGGACATGCATACATGAATCAACATCGAGCATGTCAGTCAGCAGCGTGTGAATCCGGGTTGTAGCACAGGGCTAACAGGACTCTGGGAACCCGGGCTGTAGCAGGCTAGGCAGGACTTCGGATTTTACCATGTGACATTTCCTCGAAGGGACCGACAGAGGAATGAGGTGAAACACATGCCGACCAGTCAAGTGTTCCGGCGTAATAGTGCTGGGCTAGCAGGACTCTGGTGAACCAGGTTGTAGCGGACTACTATGGATCATGGAAGCACTAGACTACATTTCCCCATAAGATAGGCTGCCAAGGATAAACAACTAGATTGTCGGATACCACACATACCAAGCATTTCAATCATACACACAATATGTTCGATATGTGTAAATATAATATGGCATCACAACAAAACTGTACAACTCAAAGTACTTTATTTAAAGGCTCCAAAGATCCATACATAACATGTTCATACAGGTAGGGGTCACATAACCTGACACTCAAGTCATACAAACATACAAGCACATGCGGAAGCAAACTTGTCTGAGTACAGACAACTAGAAAGAAAGAAGGCTTGACAAAGCCTGTCTATCTACATAGGCCCTCCATTGCTCGGAATCACCACCTGGGTGGCAAGTCACTCATTGACATCGAGATCTACATAAAACCCGTCAGAGGGGGCTGTGTTGTCGTCTGAAAACAGTAATTAAAGCAACATGAGTACAAAGGTACTCGGCAAGCCTTACAACAGATCGTACTATACATGCACATTCTCAAGAAGGTAGTGGAGTTATTGTAGCAAGCCAGCTTTGACTCGTGGCTAAGCTATCCTACTAGACACCACTTGTAAAAAAGTTTTCGCACACGAGTCCACTAATCACCATCACAATACTCCACCGTGGATCCTCCCTTGTCATCCTACGAGAGGGCCATCCGCGGTACTCACACTTATCTTGAGTCTTTTAGTAGTAACCATTAACTTGTCTATGAACTGCATAAGCGACCAACTAATCCTTTACCACGGACACGGCTATTCGAATAGTTTTATACCCTGCAGGGGTGTACTTCGTCACACATGTTTCCACCACTTAGCGTCTGCACACGACATGTGCTCGGCAGACTTCAAGCAAAAGTCGGCGTGGGTGTAGACCATGACCTGAATAACCACACAAGGCTCTAGTCCAGGTTTATCGCCTATTCGGGTTCCATCCGCAAGGAAACCCGGCTGGGGTGTCCTCAGTGGCCCCAAACAATGTGTGCAGGGTTCCCGAGACACCAAACGGGCGACTCAGTACACTGTGCCACGAGCTTACCGCATTACAGCCCACCCCTAAGGCCAGCGCTGCGCACAGCCTCCAGCAACTACAAACACCAGAAACTACTTGCAACTCCTGGATAGAGGGCGAGAGGGGTCAGTAAGTCGAGCAGGGTCATATTTCAGGGCCCAATGCGTGGTAGTAGCTGAATATTAAATCACGCATACAGATCTCAGTTCTTAAGGACGGCCTCAATGAAACAACCCACCATGTACTCCTATATGGCCTCTCATTGATACCTTTACCAAATCATGTTCAACACTTCCCTCTCATTACCGACAGAACCATTCACTCTAGTTCATAATCCCGATGAGCCAGACCTGACACGACTCTAAGCATACCAAGCATAGCATGGTAGGAAACACAAACATGGCTCAATCAAATCCTACACATGCTAGTGGGTTTCATCTAGTTACTGTGGCAATGACAGTGGGTTCAACTACCGCAACACACAGTAGATTGAAATGCGTTGTCTTAATATAGTAAACGAGAGCAGAAGTGAGAAGATGGGTTTGTATCGAAATGATCAATGGGGTTGCTTGCCTGACAGAGTGGTAGTGGGATACTGCCCTTCAGTTGGATACTCGTGAATATCCTTAGAGGCAGAACCTACCATGAAGAACACATCAAAACACAATCACCACATGGCAATATGAAACAATATGATGCATGCAATGACATGGCAAAATGAGTGTGTTTTGGCTAATGCATTATCAAACATGTTGGTTTGAGTCTATTTGAATCAAAGATTCAAATGAAAGCTCATGTTATTAAGTCATACAAGTGAATTAGTTTGTTTCACTTAAACAGCAAGGTTAAAGTGTTCTGTCATTCATGAAACCATTAGAGATGGAAAGATTGAATTTTTCTGATCAAAATTCATATATAAATCTTTGCATTTGGAGTTACAGATTAATTTCTATGAATTTTTGAAGTTTGTAGTATTTTTTGGAATTTCCTTTCTAAAAGTAAATCCAGAAAATACTTATTGCGTCAGCAGTGCATCATGGTGACGTCAGCGGTCAACGAAGCTGGTCCAGGTCAAACTGACTAGTGGGTCCCGTCTGTCAGTAGTTAGTTAAACTAACTAGGTTTAGTTAGCGCTAAACCTGGGTTAATTAGCAGGGCAGGCCCCACTTGTCATAGACCCAGGGTGTCAAACTGGGCCCACCCGAGGTCAAACTGGGTCAGCGAGGTCAAACTCACCGGCGTTTAGCCGCCGGCAAGGGCAAACGCGGCGGGGCGATGCGGGTTTCGTGCTTCGGCGACCAAAACGACGGCGGAGCATGTCTACGCGATGCGGGGAGTGAGCCGCGTCAAGTGGTGGAGGTGGTTGGGCTCAGGGTCGCCGGAAACGACACTGGCGACGAGCGTGGCGGTGGCCGGAGCTCGGGTGAGCTCGGGCTTGTCGCTAGGGGGCACGACAAGGGGCATGCGGTGCTGCTACAGGTTCCTGGCGATGTGGTGAGTGTAGTGGATAAGGTAGTGTGGCCATTGGGTGGCCGGAGCGTCGTTGGTGACGAGCTCGGCGGCGGCGCGTGCGGTGAAGCTTCGTGCAGTCCCTATGGTGCGAGAGAGAGAGAACAAGAAGGATGGGGAGGTGGCTGAGCTGACGCGATAACGACGGAGCAGACGACGAGGTCGGGGATGAGCTGGTGCGGCGGGGATGGCGAAGGGGATCTCCGGCGATGGTGGAGTCAGGCGAGGTCGTTGCAGTGGCTTCGGGGCAAGCAAGCACTCGAGGCTCAGCCTGCTCGAAGGAGAGCAGGGCGGCGAAGCTTCTGCACATGGTGGTGCGGCACGAGGACGACGGAGAGCGTGGCTACGTCGGCGGTGCGGCTGCGGCAGCGTCGGCCATGGCAGGAGAGGGCGAGGGAGAGAGGCAGGGGAGAAAGGATGTGTCTAGGGGTTCGGGGAGGCAACGTGGAGGTCATCCAGCACGTCCAGAGGCGAAGCGGCAAGTAGGTGGTGCCGTGGCGAGCTCGCGCACGCCGGCGTCACCTCCCTGCCTGTGTGGTGGGGAAGAAGCAGCTGGCTAGCACGGGCCAGCACAGTGCTGGGCCGCCAGGTGGGCTGGGTGGTGGGTTGCGGCCAGGTAAGTTGTTTTTCTTTTATTTTTTGTTTTCTATTATTTCTGCAAGTTTGTGGCATTTCTAAAAATACCTAGGCATTTCGAAAATTCACCAAACTGCACATGCTTAGTGTATGGAACATATCCAACATGGAACATTTCAGTTTGGGATTATTTGGACATTTAAAATATTTACTAGCATTTAAATGCCCAAATGCAAGTTACGTATGATTTAATTCAATGATCTTGTGATGACCTAGAAAATTGTGAAGCCATTTTGTCAGAGGTTCTAACCCAAGACAAAAAGGATGGACTTTTTAGAAGGGCGTTTCAGGTTCATTGAAAATGATTTTAGTAAACCCTAGTTGTTTCCAGGGGGTGCTGGGGGTTCTGTCATCCCCATTTTAAGTTTCTGGAAAAGTAAACATGATGCAACACTCTAATGCATGAACTAGCTAGGATGTGGCAACTCACCCACACTCAAAAGAATCTCGTCCCGAGATTTATCATCCGTCGGGAAGAAGGTGGGGTACTCATGTCGAAGACGATCCTCCCTTTCCCAAGTAGCTTCTTTCTCGGAATGGTGTGACCATTGAACCTTGAGAAACTTGATATTCTGGCATTGATTGGTATGCTCGGCTTGATCAAGGATGCGAACGGGATATTCCCGATATGTGAGATTATCTTGGAGATCAAACGTTTCATGGTCCACTCCATGGATAGGATCTGCGAAGCAACGCCTGAGTTGAGAAACGTGGAAGACATCGTGAACTCTAGAAAGATGCGGAGGTAGTTCCAATTGGTAGGCAACTTCTCCTAGTTTGGCAAGAATGCGAAAGGGTCCAATGTAACGAGGAGCCAATTTGCCTTTGATACCAAAACGATGGGTTCCCATCAAAGGAGTAACCCGAAGGTAAGCCTTCTCGCCGACTTCATAAGTCATGAGCTTATGTTTGCGGTCATATTGGCTTTTTGACGAGATTGGGCTATTTTCAATTTCTCATGAATAATGCGAACCTAGTCTTCTGCTTCCTGAATCATATTCGGGCCAAAGAGTCGTCTTTCCCCGGTTTCTGACCAGTAAGAGGCGTTCGGAATTTTCGTCCATAGAGAACTTCGAAAGGAGCTATGCCCAAGATAGCTTGATAACTATTGTTATAAGCGAACTCGGCGAATGGAAGGCATTTCTCCCAATCCATACCGAAAGAAATGACAGAAGCTCGGAGCATGTCCTCCAGAATTTGATTGACTCGTTCTACTTGACCACTTGATTGGGGGTGGAAGGCGGTGCTAAAGGAGAGACGAGTACCCATAGCATTTTGGAAACTCTCCCAAAATTGAGAGGTGAAGAGACTTCCACGGTCTAAGTTAATCTCCAATGGAACACCATGAAGAGACACTATTCGGGAGATGTACAAGTCATCTAGCTGGCTAGCGGTTATACTCTCACGAACATGTAGGAAGTGGGCTACTTTGGAAAGACGATCGACAACGACTAAGATAGCATTATTCCCTCTCTCGGTCCTGCGAAACCCGGTAATGAAATCCATACTGATTTTATCCCATTATCATTCAGGTATAGCCAAAGGTTGAAGGGTGCCAGCATGCCGTTGATGCTCTGCTTTAACACGATGACAGACGTTGCAACTAGCAATGTATTGAGCAATTTCTATCTTCATCCTAGTCCACCAAAACCTCTGGCGTAGGTCTTGATACATTTTAATACTACCGGGATGAATGGTGAGAGGGGAGTCATGAGCTTCCTTAAGGATCAATAGGCGTAGATGTTGTTTCTTGGGAACCACCAAGCGGTTCTCGAAGAAGACAACACCTCGCTCATCCCTGGAAAAACATTTAGCAACTCTGCTAGCGATGTTTTCCTTAATCCGGGATATGCCCTTATCACGCTTCTGGGAAGCTATGATTTGATCCGTAAGGTTAGGCTTCGCCACCAGGGTGGATAGGAATCCTAGAGGAACAATGTGAAGGTTAAGCTTACGGAATTCCTCGTGGAGAAGTGGTTGACTTTGTTGTAACATCAAGTTGTTACAATAAGATTTACGACTTAGCGCATCAGCCATGACATTGGCTTGCCCGGGGTGTAAGTTATTCCTAAGTCGTAATCTGTGATCAACTCGACCCAACGTCTTTGCCTGAGATTCAAATCCGGTTGGGTGAAGATGTATTTCAGACTTTGGTGATCAGTGTAAATCTCCCAACGATTACCAAGAAGGTAATGTCACCATGTTTTGAGTGCATGGACTACAGCTGCAAGCTCTAGATCATGTGTGGGATAGTTATCCTCATGTGGACGCAACTATCGAGAAGCGTAGGCAATCACATGACGATCTTGCATGAGTATGCAACCTAGTCCTTGTCGCGAGGTGTCGCAATAGATAATAAAGTCCTTGGAGAAATCTGGTGGTACCAGTACGGGAGCAGATGTCAGGCGTCTTTTCAGTTCCTGAAAGATGAACTCGCACTGTGGGGTCCACTCGAACTTTTTATCTTTCTTGAGGAGTTCAGTTAGAGGTTTAGCAACCTTGGAGAAATTCTCGACGAAGCGGCGACAGTAGCTCGCTAAGCCAAGGAAACTCTGAACTTGCTTGACCGTTTCAGGTGGAGTCCAATCAAGGATGGCTTGAACTCGCTCGGGATCAAGGACGGCTTGACCCTTACCAGAGATTACAAGGCCTAGGTAGGTCACTTCTGGCAACCAAAATTCACATTTGGAGAATTTGGCATAAAGGCGATGCTCTCGAAGTTTCGTCAATACTAGCCTTAGATGTTCGGCATGTTCTTCCTCATTCTTGGAGTAGATGAGTATAACATTGATATATACCATGACGAATTTATCCAAACACTCCATGATGATCGAGTTCATTAACCGAGAGAAGGTGGTTGGGGCATTGGTAAAACCGAAGGACATGACGGTGTACTCGTATTGGCCATAACGAGTAACAAAGGCCGTTTTGGGAATGTCCCCATTTTTGATTTTGATTTGATGGTAACCCAACCTCAAATCCATTTTGGAAAAGACTGAGGATCCAGCGAGCTGATCATACAGATTGTTGATCTTGGGGAGCGGATACTTGTTCTTGATAGTGACCAAGTTGATAGGTCGGTAATCTACAACCATCCAATCCGTTCCATCCTTCTTCTTGACGAAGAGGACAGGGCAAGCCCATGGAGAAGAACTAGGATGGATGAAACTCTTTTTCAAGGACTCATCGAGTTGTTTCTTAATTTCAGCTAGTTCTAGGGGTGCCATCTTATAAGGTCTTCTTGAGATTGGAACGGTTCCTGGTACAAGGTCTATCACGAACTTGACATCCCTGTCAGGTGGAACACCTGGCAGTTCTTTTGGAAAGACATGCGGGAAGTCACAGACTACCGTAATATCTTCGAGGTCTGGAAGGGGGTTGGCATTTAGGGAGTAGAGCTGAGGCTCAGACAATCGGGTCAAAACATTGACTGTCTTGCCCGACGGATGAGTAAGTTGAACAGTTCTAGTAGAGCAATCAATCTTAGCATAGTGGGCTGACATCCAATCCATACCCAAGATGATGTTTATGTCCGAGGACTTGAGAGCTATTAGTGATGCAAGGAAGACCAATCTGTCGACAAGAATTTCATTTCCATGGCTTATCCTAGAGGTTTGCCACTTAGAACCAGGGGTTTGAATTACCATGGAGGTGGGCATGTCACAAAATGTGGTGTTTTGCAATCGAGCATAGCTCTTAGAGATAAATGAATGAGATGCTCCAGTATCGAAAAGAACAGTTGTCGGATGGCAATTAACAAGGAGCGTAGCGAGGACGACGTTGGGATCATCATGAGTCTCCTCAGCTGAGAAATAGTTGACATGGCCACATGCAGTGGTGGCGGGCTTGGCATAGTAAGTCTTTCCCGCTGGCTTGCCACGACCAACAGGTTTTCCAGGCTGATTGGGGTTGTTCTGGGGGCACTTGCACAGGTAGTGACCCATCTCTCCACACTTTACTATGACGCTTCAGTTTGACCTGTGCGTGAAGCATCGAGGGGCTGGACGGAATGATTAAACTTCGATGGGTACAACTTGACAAAGTCATTGATTGACACCAAGTCGTTCCTCTAATGACGTGCAGTGATACGTCTCCAACGTATCTATAATTTTTGATTGCTCCATGCTATATTATCTACTGTTTTGGACATTATTGGGCTTTATTATCCACTTTTATATTATTATTGGGACTAACCTATTAACCGAAGGCCCAGCCCAGAATTGTTGCTTTTTGCCTGTTTTAGGGTTTCAAAGAAAAGGAATATCAAACGGAGTCCAAATGGAATGAAACCTTCGGGAACGTGATTTTCTCAACGAATAAGACCCAGGAGACTTGGATCCTACGTCAAGGCACAAGAGAGGAGGCCACGAGGTAGGGGGGCGCGCCTGCCTACCCCAGGCGCGCCCTCCACCCTCGTGGGCCCCCTGTTGCTCCACCGACGTACTCCTTCCTCCTATATATATCCATGTACCCCCAAACGATCAGATACGGAGCCAAAACCTAATTCCACCGCCGTAACATTATGTATCCACGAGATCCCATCTTGGGGCCTGTTCCGGAGCTCCGCCGGAGGGGGCATCGATCACGGAGGGCTTCTACATCAACACCATAGCCCCTCCGATGAAGTGTGAGTAGTTTACCTCAGACCTACGGGTCCATAGTTAGTAGCTAGATGGCTTCTTCTCTCTTTTTGGATCTCAATACAATGTTCTCCCCCTCTCTTGTGGAGAACTATTTGATATAATCTTCTTTTTGCGGTGTGTTTGTTGAGACCGATGAATTGTGGGTTTATGATCAAGTCTATCTATGAATGATATTTGAATCTTCTCTGAATTCTTTTATGTATGATTGGTTATCTTTGTAAGTCTCTTCGAATTATCAGTTTGGTTTGGCCTACTAGATTGATCTTTCTTGCAATGGGAGAAGTGCTTAGCTTTGGGTTCAATCTTGCGGTGTCCTTTCCCAGTGACAGTAGGGGAAGCAAGGCACGTATTGTATTGTTTCCATCGAGGATAACAAGATGGGGTTTTCTTCATATTGCATGAGTCTATCCCTCTACATCATGTCATCTTGCTTAAGGCGTTACTCTATGTTTAACTTAATACTCTAGATGCATGCTGGATAGCGGTCGATGAGTGGAGTAATAGTAGTAGATGCAGGCAGGAGTTGGTCTACTTGTATCGGACGTGATGCCTATATACATGATCATACCTAGATATTCTCATAACAATGCTCAATTTTGTCAATTGCTCAACAGTAATTTGTTCACCCACCGTAGAACACTTATGCTCTCGAGAGAAGCCACTGGTGAAATCTATGGCCCCCGGGTCTATCTTTATCATATTAATCTCCTACTACTTAGTTATTTCCTTTGCTATTTACTTTTCCTTTATTTTACTTTGCATCTTTATCACAAAAATACCAAAAATATTATCTTTATCATGTCTATCAGATCTCACTCTCGTAAGTGGCTTTATAAGGATTGACAACCCCTATTTGCACTGGTTGCAAGGATTTATTTGTTTTGTGCAGGTACGAGGGACTGGCACATAGCCTCCTACTGGATTGATACCTTGGTTCTCAAAACTGAGGGAAATACTTACGCTACTTTGCTGCATCATCCCTTCCTCTTCGGGGAAAACTAACGCAGTGCTCAAGAGGTAGCAAGAAGGATTTTTGGCGCCGTTGCCCGGGAGGTCTTCGCAAAAGTCAACATACCAGTACCCATCACATACCCTTATCTCCCGCATTACATTATTTGCCATTTGCCTCTCGTTTTCCTCTCCCCCACTTCACCCTTGCCGTTTTATTCGCCCTCTCTCTCTCTATCCTCCCTCTCTTTCTCTATTTGCATCTTTTTTGCCCGCTTGCTTTTTGTTTGCTTGTGTGTTAGTTTGCTTGCTTGTCACAATGGCTCAAGATAATACTAAATTGTGTGACTTCACCAATACCAACAACAATGATTTTATTAGCACTCCGACTGCTCCTCTTACCGATGCTTAATCTTCTGAGATTAATATTGCTTTGATGAATCTTGTCATGAAAGATCTATTTTTCGGCCTTTCTAGTGAAGATGCCGCTACCCATCTAAATAGCTTCGTTGATTTGTGTGACATGCAAAAGAAGAAAGATGTGGATAATGATATTGTTAAATTTAAGCTATTTCCTTTTTCGCTTAGATATCGTGCTAAAGATTGGTTTTTGTCTTTTCCTAAAAATAATATTGATTTCATGGAATAAGTGCAAAGATGCTTTTATCTCTAAGTATTTTCCTCCCGCTAAGATCATCTCTCTTAGAAACGATATTATGAACTTTAAGCAAATTGATCATGAACATGTTGCACAAGCTTGGGAGAGAATGAAATTAATGATACGTAATTACCCTACTCATGGTTTAAATTTGTGGATGATTATACAAAATATTTATGCCGGATTGAATTTTGCTTCTAGAAATCTTTTAGATTCGGCCGCGGGGGGCACTTTTATGGAAATCACTTTAGGAGAAGCTACTAAACTCCTAGATAATATTATGGTTAATTATTCTCAATGTCATACTGAAAGATCTACTAATAAAAAGGTGCAAGCGATAGAACAAATTAATGTTTTGAGTGGAAAGATGGATGAACTTATGAAATTATTTGCTAATAAGAGTGTTTCTTCTGATCCTAATGATATGCCCTTGCCTACTTTGATTGAGAATAATAATGAATCTATGGATGTGAATTTTGTTGGTAGGAACAATTTTGGTAACAACGCGTATAGAGGAAATTTTAATCCTAGGCCATATCCTAGTAATCCCTCTAATAATTATGGTAATTCCTACAACAATTCTTATGGAAATTATAATAATATGCCCTCTGATTTTGAATCTAATATTAAAGAATTTATTACTTCGCAAAATAATTTTAATGCTATGATTGAAGAAAAATTGCTTAAGATTGATGATTTGGCTAGGAACGCTGATAGAATTGCTCTTGATGTTGATTCTTTGAAACTTAGATCCATTACACCTAAGCATGATATCAATGAGTCTCTCAAAGCCATGAGAATTTCCATTGATGAGTGCAAAGAAAGAACCGCTAGGATGCGTGCTAAGAAAGATGCCTTTATAAGAGCGTGTTCTTCTAGTTGCTATAAAAATAAAGATGAAGATCTAAAAGTTATTGATGTGTCCCCTATTAAATCTTTTTTTTGCAATATGAATCTTGATAATGATGGTACTGAATATGATCCACCTTTACCTATAAGGCGTTCCAAGAATTCGGAATTTGTTGATCTTGATGCTAAATTTGATAAAAGTGGGATTGAAGAAATTAAAAACCTACATGTTGCTAAACCCACTATTATGGATTTCAAGGAATTTAACTATGAAAATTTCTCTTTGATTGATTGTATTTCCTTGTTACAATCCGTGCTAAATTCTCCTCACGCTTATAGTCAAAATAAAGTGTTTACTAAACATATCGTTGATGCCTTCATGCAATCTTATGAAGAAAAACTTGAATTGGAAGTTTCTATCCCTAGAAAACTTTATGATGAGTGGGAACCAACTATTAAAATTAAAATTAAAGATCATGAATGCTATGCTTTATGTGATTTGGGTGCTAGTGTTTCCACGATTCCAAAGACTTTGTGTGATTTGTTAGGTTTCCCTGATTTTGATGATTGCTCTCTAAATTTGCACCTTGCGGATTCCACTATTAAGAAACCTATGGGAAGAATTAATGATGTTCTTATTGTTGCAAATAGGAATTATGTACCTGTAGATTTTATTGTTTTTGACATAGATTGCAATCCTTCATGTCCTATTATTCTTGGTAGACCTTTCCTTAGAACGATTGGTGCAATTATTGATATGAAGGAAGGAAATATTAGATTCCAATTTCCATTAAGGAAAGGCATGGACCACTTTCCTAGAAATAAAATTAAATTGCCTTATTAATCTATTATGAGAGCCACTTGTGGATTGCCTACCAAAGATGGCAATACCTAGATCTATTCTTGCTTGTTATGCCTAGCTAGGGGCGTTAAACGATAGCGCTTGTTGGGAGGCAACCCAATTTTATTTTTATTACTTGCTTTTTTTTCTCCTGTTTAGTAATAAATAATTTATCTAGCCTCTGTTTTGATTGTGTTTTTTGTGTTTAATTAGTGTTTGTGCCAAGTAGAACCGTTGGGAGACTTGGGGAAAGTCTTGTTGAACTTGCTGTAAAAAACAGAAACTTTAGCGCTCACGAGATCTACTGCCATTTTTAGTTGGAAAGTTATATTTAGTTAATTCTTTTTGCATATGATTAATAGAGAAATTACTCATGTCCAGCAATTTATTTTAGAATTTATGGGGTTCCAGATGTTGCGCTAGCTACAGATTACTACAGACTATTCTGTTTTTGACAGATTCTGTTTTTCGTGTGTTGTTTGCTTATTTTGATGAATCTATGGCTAGTAAAATAATTTATAAACCATAGAGAAGTTGGAATACAGTAGGTATAACACCAATATAAATAAATAATGAGTTCACTAAAGTATCTTGAAGTGGTCTTTTGTTTTCTTTCGCTAACGGAGCACACGAGATTTTCTACTTTAAGTTTTGTGTTGTGAAGTTTTCAAGTTTTGGGTAAAGATTTGATGGATTATGGAACAAGGAGTGGCAGGAGCCTAATCTTGGGGATGCCCATGTCACCCCCAAGATAATCTAAGGACACCTAAAAGCCAAAGCTTGGGGATGCCCCGGAAGGCATCCCCTCTTTCGTCTACTTCTATCGGTAACTTTACTTGGAGCAATATTTTTATTCGCCACATGATATGTGTTTTGCTTGGAGCGTCTTGTATTATTTGAGTATTTTCTTGTTAGTTTACCACAATCATCCTTGCTGTACACACCTATTGAGAGAGTCATACATGATTTGGAATTTGTTAGAATACTCTATGTGCTTCGCTTATATCTTTTGAGTTATATAATTTTGCTCTAGTACTTCACTTATATCTTTGAGAGCACGGTGGTGGATTTGTTTTATAGAAACTATTGATCTCTCATGCTTCACTTAGATTATTTTGAGAGTCTTAAATAGAATTGTAATTTTCTTAAAATCCTAAATGCTTGGTACACAAGATTAATAATAAAACTTTCTTATGAGTGTGTTGAATACTATGATAAGTTTGATACTTGATAATTGTTTTGAGATATGAAGATGGTGATATTAAAGTTGTGCTAGTTGAGTAGTTGTGAATTTGAGAAATACTTGTGTTGAAGCTTGTGATTCCCATAGCATGCACGTATGGTGAACCGTTATGTGATGAAGTCGGAGCATGATTTATTTATTGATTGTCTTCCTTATGAGTGGCGGTTGGGGACGAGCGATGGTCTTTTCCTACCAATCTATCCCCCTAGGAGCATGCGCGTAATACTTTGCTTTGATAACTTGTAGATTTTTGCAATAAGTATAGGAGTTCTTTATGACTAATGTTTAGTCCATGGATTATACGCACTCTCACCCTTCCACATTTGCTAGCCTCTCTAATACCGCGCACCTTTTCGACGGTATCATACACCCACCATATACCTTCCTCAAAGCAGCCACCATACCTACCTATTATGGCATTTCCATAGCCATTCCGAGATATATTGCCATGCAACTTTCCACCGTTCCATTTATTATGACACACTCCATCATTGTCATATTGCTTAGCATGATCATGTAGTCGACATCGTATTTGTGGCAAAGCCACCATTCATAATTCTTTCATACATGTCACTCATGATGTTGGAAATATCCCCTAGAGGCAATAATAAATTGATTATTATTATATTTCCTTGTTCATGATAATCGTTTATTATCCATGCTAGAATTGTATTGATAGGAAACTCAGATACATGTGTGGATACATAGACAACACCATGTCCCTGGTAAGCCACTAGTTGACTACCTCGTTGATCAATAGATGGTTATGGTTTCCTGACCATGGACATTGGATGTCGTTGATAATGGGATCACATCATTAGGAGAATGATGTGATGGACAAGACCCAATCCTAAGCATAGCACTAGATCGTGTAGTTCGTATGCTAAAGCTTTTCTAATGTCAAGTATCATTTCCTTAGACCATGAGATTGTGCAACTCCCGGATACCGTAGGAGTGCTTTGGGTGTGCCAAACGTCACAATGTAACTGGGTGGCTATAAAGGTAGACTATGGGTATCTCCGAAAGTGTCTGTTGGGTTGGCGCGAATCGAGACTGGATTTGTCTCTCCGTGTAAACGGAGAGGTATCTCTGGGCCCACTCGGAAGGACATCATCATAATGTGCACAATGTGATCAAGGAGTTGATCACGGGATGATGTGTTACAAAACGAGTAAAGAGACTTGCCGGTAATGAGATTGAACAAGGTATCGGGATACCGACGATCGAATCTCGGGCAAGTATCGTACTACTAGACAAAGGGAATTGTATACATGATTGATTAAGTCCTTGACATCATGGTTCATCTGATGAGATCATCGTGGAACATGTGGGAGCCAACATGGGTATCCAGATCCCGCTGTTGGTTATTGACCGGAGAGTCATCTCGGTCAGGTCTGCATGTCTCCCGAACCCGTAGGGTCTACACAGTTAAGGTTCGGTGACGCTAGGGTTATAGAGATATTAGTATGCGGTAACCCGAAAGTTGTTCGGAGTCCTGGATGAGATCCCGGACGTCACGAGGAGTTCCGGAATGGTCCGGAGGTAAAGAATTATATATAGGAAGTGCTATTTCGGCCATCGGGACAAGTTTCGGGGTCACCAGTATTGTACCGGGACCACCGGAAGGGTCCCGGGGGTCCACCGGGTGGGGCCACCTGCCCCGGGGGGCCACATGGGCTGTAGGGGTGTGCGCCTTGGCCTATATGGGCCAAGGGTACCAGCCCCAAGAGGCCCATGCGCCAAGAGTCAAGGAAAAGGAAGAGTCCTAAAAGGGGAAGGCACCTCCGAGGTGCCTTGGGGAGGAGGGACTCCTCCCTGGCCGCACCCTTACTTGGAGGAAGGGCCAAGGATGCACCCCCCCTCTCCCTTGGCCCTATATATAGTGGGGGGAAGGGAGGGAAGCCCCAACCTGAGCCCTGGCGCCTCCCTCTCCCTCCCATGACACATCTCCCTCCTCCCGCAGCGCTTGGCGAAGTCCTGTTGGAATCCCGCTACTTCCACCACCACGCTGTCGTGCTGCTGGATCTCCATCAACCTCTCCTTCCCCCTTGCTGGATCAAGAAGGAGGAGACGTTGCTGCTCCGTACGTGTGTTGAACGCGGAGGTGCCTTCCGTTCGGCGCTAGGATCATCGGTGATTTGGATCACGACGAGTACGACTCCATCAACCCCGTTCTCTTGAATGCTTCCGCGCGCGATCTACAAGGGTATGTAGATCCACTCCTCCCTCGTTGCTAGATGACTCCATAGATAGATCTTGGTGACACGTAGGAAAATTTTGAATTTATGCTACGTTCCCCAACAGTGGCATCATGAGCTAGGTCTATGCGTAGTTTCTATGCACGAGTAGAACACAAAGTACTTGTGGGCGTTGATTTTGCTCAATATGCTTACCGTTACTAGTCCAATCTTGATTCGGTGGCATTGTGGGATGAAGCGGCCCGGACCGACCTTACATGTACTCTTACGTGAGACTGGTTCCACCGACTCACATGCACTAGTTGCATAAGGTGGCTAGCGGGTGTCTGTCTCTCCCACTTTAGTCGGATCGGATTCGATGAAAAGGGTCCTTATGAAGGGTAAATAGCAATTGGCATATCACGTTGTGGTTTTTGCGTAGGTAAGAAACGTTCTTTCTAGAAACCCATAGTAGCCACGTAAAACATGCAAACAACAATTAGAGGACGTCTAACTTGTTTTTGCAGGGTGTGCTATGTGATGTGATATGGCCAAAAGGATGTGATGAATGATATATGTGATGTATGAGATTGATCATGTTCTTGTAATAGGAATCACGACTTGCATGTCGATGAGTATGACAACCGGCAGGAGCCATAGGAGTTGTCTTTATTTATTTATGACCTGCGTGTCAACTTAAACGTCATGTAATTACTTTACTTTATTGCTAACCGTTAGCTGTAGTAGTAGAAGTAATAGTTGACGAGACAACTTCATGAAGACACGATGATAGAGATCATGATGATGGAGATCATGGTGTCATGCCGGTGACAAGATGATCATGGAGTTCCAAGATGGAGATCAAAGGAGCTATATGATATTGGCCATATCATGTCACTATTATTTGATTGCATGTGATGTTTATCATGTTTTTGCATCTTGTTTACTTAGAAAGACGGTAGTAAATTAGATGATCCCTCATAATAATTTCAAGAAAGTGTTCCCCCTAACTGTGCATCGTTGCGACAGTTCGTTGTTTCGAAGCACCACGTGATGATCGGGTGTTAGATTCTAACGTTCACATACAACGGGTGTAAGACAGATTTACACACGCGAAACACTTAGGTTGACTTGACGAGCCTAGCATGTGTACAGACATGGCCTCGGAACACAGAAGACCGAAAGGTCGAGCATGAGTCGTATGGTAGATACGATCAACATGAAGATGTTCACTGATGTTGACTAGTCCGTCTCACGTGATGATCGGACACGGCCTAGTTGACTCGGATCATGTAATCACTTAGATGACTAGAGGGATGTCTATCTGAGTGGGAGTTCA
This sequence comes from Triticum aestivum, assembly GCF_018294505.1. NCBI lineage: Eukaryota > Viridiplantae > Streptophyta > Magnoliopsida > Poales > Poaceae > Triticum > Triticum aestivum. The sequence continues at coordinate 312,001,182 of NC_057809.1, forward strand.
TAAGATGAACTTAATTATCCTAAACATAGTCAAAAGATCTTTGCAAATTATGTCGTAGCTCGCGCTTCAGTTCTACTGTTTATATATTTTCCTAGAGAAAATTTAGTTGAAAGTTGATAGTAGCAATTATGTGGACTAGGTCCGTAAACCGAGGATTGTCCTCATTGCTTCATAGAAGGCTTATGTCCTTAATGCACCGCTCAGTGTGTTGAACCTCGAACGTCGTCTGTGGATGTTGCGAACATCTGACATACACGTTTTGATAACTACGTGATAGTTCAATTAAACGGTTTACAGTTGAGGCACCGAAGATGGTTTTTGAAACGTCGCGAAACATATGAGATGTTTCGAGGGCTGAAATTGGAATTTCAGGCTCGTGCCCACGTCAAGAGGTATAAGACCTCCGACGATTTTCTTAGCCTGCAAACTAAGGGAGAAAAGCTCAATTGTTGAGCTTGTGCTCAGATTGTCTGAGTACATCAATCATTTGAATCGAGTGGGAGTTGATCTTCCAGATGAGACAGTGATGTTTCTCCAAAGTCATTGCCACCAAGCTGCTAGAGCTTCGTGATGAACTATAATATATCAAGGACATATATGATGATCCTTGAGATATTCGCGATGTTTGACACCAACTAGAAATCAAGAAGGAGCATCAATTGTTGATGGTTGGTGAAACCACTAGTTTCAAGAAGGGCAAGGGCACGAAGGGATACTTCATGAAACGGCAATTCAGCTGCTGCTCTAGTGAAGAAACCCAAGGTTGAACCCAAACCCAAGACTAAGTGCTTCTGTAATAAGGGGAACAGCCACTGGAGCAGAATTACCCTAGATACTTGGTAGATGAGAAGGCTGGCAAGGTCGATAGAAGTATATTGGATATACATTGTGTTGATGTGTACTTTACTAGTACTCCTAGTAGCACCAGGGTATTAGATACCGGTTCAGTTGCTAAGTGTTAGTAACTCGAAATAAAAGCTACGGAATAAACGGAGACTAGCTAAAGGTGAGCTGGCGATATGTGTTGGAAGTGTTTCCAATGTTGATATGATCAAGCATCGCACACTCCCTCTACCATCGAGATTGGTGTTTGCGTTGAGCATAGACATGATTGGATTATGTCTATCGCAATACGGTTATTCATTTAAGGAGAATAACGGTTACTCTGTTTATTTGAATAATACCTTCAATGGTCTTGCACCTAAAATGAATGGTTCACTGAATCTCGATCATAGTGATACACATGTTCATGCCAAAAGATATAAGATAGTAATGATAGTACCACCTACTTGTGGCACTGCCACTTAAGTCATATCGGTATAAAATGCATGAAGAAGCTCCATGTTGATGGATCTTTGGACTCACTCATTTTTGAAAGGATTGAGACATGCGAACCATGTTTGTTGGTAGATATGCATGAAGAAACTCTATACAGATGGATCGTTTGGACTCACTTGATTTTGAATCACTTGAGACATACAAATCATACCACATGGGCAAGATGACTGAAAGCCTCATTTTCAGTAAAATGGAACTAGAAAGCAACTTGTTGGAAGTAATACATTTTGATGTGTGCAGTCCAATGAGTGTTGAGGCGTGTAGTGGATATCGTTATGTTCTTACTTCACAGATGATTTGAGTAGATATTGAGTATATTTAATTGATGAATCACGAGTCTGAATTATTGAAAGGTTCAAGTAATTTCAGGGTGAAGTTGAAAGATCGTCGTGACAAGAGGATAAAAGATCTATGATATGATCATAGAGATGAATATCTGAATTACGAGTTTGGCACAGAACTAAGACATTGTGGAAATTGTTTCACAACTAAATACAGCCTGGAACACCATAGTGTGATGGTGTGTCCGAACATCATAACTGCACCCTATTGGATATGATGCATACCATGATGTCTCTTATCGAATTACCACGATAGTTTATGGGTTAGGCATTAGAGACAACCGCATTCACTTTAAATAGGGCACCACGTAATTCCAATGAGATGACACCGTATGAACTATGGTTTAGAGAAACCTAAGCTGTCATTTCTTAAAAGTTTGGGGCTGCGACGCTTATGTGAAAAAGTTTCAGGCTGATAAGCTCGAACCCAAAGCGGATAAATGCATCTTCATAGGACACCCAAAACAGTTGGGTATACCTCCTGTCTTAGATCCGAAAGCAATAAGGGATTGTTTCTAGAATCGGGTCCTTTCTCGAGGAAAAGTTTCTCTCGAAAGAATTGAGTGGGAGGATGGTGGAGACTTGATGAGGTTATTGAACCGTCTCTTCAACTAGTGTGTGGCAGGGCACAGGAAGTTGTTCCTGTGGCACCTACACCAATTGAAGTGGAAGCTTATGATAGTGATCATGAAACTTCAGATCAAGTCACTACCAAACCTCGTGGGATGACAAGGATGCGTACTACTTCAGAGTGGTACGTAATCCTGTCTTGGAAGTCATGTTGCTAGACAACAATGAACCTACGAGCTATGGAGAAGTGATGGTGGGCCCGGATTCCGATAAATGGCTCAAGACCATAAAATCCGAGAGAGGATCCATGTATGAAAACAAAGTGTAGACTTTGGAAGAACTACATGATGGTCGTAAGGCTGTTGAGTACAGATGGATTTTAAAAGGAAGACGGACAATGATGGTAAATGTCACCATTAAGAAAGCTCGACTTGTCGTTAAGATGTTTCCCGACAAGTTCAAGGAGTTGACTACGATGAGACTTTCTCACTCGTAGCGATGCTAAGAGTCTGTTGGAATTATATTAGCAATTACTGCATTATTTGTGAAATCTTGCAGATAGGATGTCAAAACATTGTTTCCTCGACGTTTTTTTGAGGAAAGGTTGTATGTGATACAAACCAGAAGGTTTTGTCAATCCTGAAAGATGCTAATAAGTATGCAAAGCTCCAGCAATCCTTCTAAGGACTGGAGTAAGCATCTCGGAGTTGGAATGTATGCTTTGATAAGATGATCAAAGTTTTGGGTGTATACAAAGTTTATGAGAAACTTGTATTTCCAAAGAAGTGAGTGGGAGCACTATAGATTTTCTGATGAATATGTTGTTGACATATTGTTGATCAGAAATGACATAGAATTTCTAGAAAGCATATAGGGTTATTTGGAAAGTGTTTTTCAATTTAAAGCCTGGATTAAGCTACTTGAACATTGAGCATCAAGATCTATAAGGATAGATCAAAACGCTTAATGGTACTTTCAAATGAGCACATACCTTGACATGATCTTGAAGGAGTTCAAGATGGATCAGTCAAAGAAGGAGTTCTTGCCTGAGTGGTAAGGTATGAAGTTAAGACTTAAAGCTCGACCACGGCAGAATAGAAAGAAAGGACGAAGGTCGTCCCCTATGCTTAAGACATAGGCCCTACAGTATGCTATGCTGTGTACCGCACCTGAAATGTGGCTTGCCATGAGTCAGTCAAGGGGTACAAGAGTGATCCAAGAATGGATCACAAGACAGCGGTCAAAGTTATCCTTAGTAACTAGTGGACTAAGGAATTTTCTCGATTATGGAGGTGGTAAAAGAGTTTGTTGTAAAGGGTTACGTCGATGCAAGCTTAACACCTATCCGGATAGCTCTTAGTAGAGATACCGGATACGTATAATGGAGCAACAATTTAGAATAGCTCCAGGTAGAACAATTATTTGGAATGGCTCCAAATGTAGCGTAGTAGTTGCATCTAGGAGATGACATAGAGATTTGTAAAGCGCACATGGATCTGAAAGGTTCAGACCCGTTGACTATAACCTCTCTCACAAGCATAACATGATCAAACCCAGAACTCATCGAGTGTTAATCACATGGTAAATGTGAACTAGATTATTGACTCTAGTAAACTCTTTGGGTGTTAGTCACATGGGGATGTGACCTTGAGTGTTAATCACATATCGATGTGAACTAGATTATTGACTCTAGTGCAAGTGGGAGACTGTTGGAAATATGCCCTAGAGGCAATAATAAATTGATTATTATTATATTTCCTTGTTCATGATAATCGTTTATTATCCATGCTAGAATTGTATTGATAGGAAACTCAGATACATGTGTGGATACATAGACAACACCATGTCCCTAGTAAGCCTCTAGTTGACTAGCTCGTTGATCAATAGATGGTTACAGTTTCCTGACCATGGACATTGGATGTCGTTGATAACGGGATCACATCATTAGGAGAATGGTGTGATGGACAAGACCCAATCCTAAGCATAGCACTAGATCGTGTAGTTCGTATGCTAAAGCTTTTCTAATGTCAAGTATCATTTCCTTAGACCATGAGATTGTGCAAATCCCGGATACCGTAGGAGTGCTTTGGGTGTGCCAAATGTCACAACGTAACTGGGTGGCTATAAAGGTACACTACGGGTATCTCCGAAAGTGTCTGTTGGGTTGGCACAAATCGAGACTGGGATTTGTCTCTCCGTGTAAACAGAGAGGTATCTCTGGGCCCACTCGGTAGGACATCATCATAATGTGCACAATGTGATCAAGGAGTTGATCATGGGATGATGTGTTACGAAACGAGTAAAGAGACTTGCCGGTAATGAGATTGAACAAGGTATCGGGATACCAACGATCGAATCTCGGGCAAGTATCGTACCGCTAGACAAAGGGAATTGTATACGGGATTGATTAAGTCCTTGACATCATGGTTCATCCGATGAGATCATCGTGGAACATGTGGGAGCCAACATGGGTATCCAGATCCCGCTGTTGGTTATTGACCGGAGAGTCATCTCGGTCATGTCTGCATGTCTCCCGAACCCGTAGGGTCTACACACTTAAGGTTCGGTGACGCTAGGGTTATAGAGATATTAGTATGCCGTAACCCGAAAGTTGTTCGGAGTCCCGGATGAGATCCCAAACGTCACGAGTAGTTCCGGAATGGTCCGGAGGTAAAGAATTATATATAGGAAGTGCTATTTCGGCCATCGGGACAAGCTTCGGGGTCACCGGTATTGTACCGGGACCACCGAAAGGGTCCCGGGGGTCCACCGGGTGGGGCCACCTGCCCCGGGGGGCCACATGGGCTGTAGGGGTGTGCGCCTTGGCCTATATGGGCCAAGGGCACCATCCCCAAGAGGCCCATGCGCCAAGAGTCAAGGAAAAGGAAGAGTCCTAAAAGGGGAAGGCACCTCCGAGGTGCCTTGGGGAGGAGGGACTCCTCCCTGGCCGCACCCTTCCTTGGAGGAAGGGCCAAGGCTGCGCCCCCCTCTCCCTTGGCCCTATATATAGTGGGGGGAAGGGAGGGCAGCCCCAACCTGAGCCCTGGCACCTCCCTCTCCCTCCCATGACACATCTCCCTCCTCCCGCAGCGCTTGGCGAAGCCCTGTTGGAATCCCGCTACTTCCACCACCACGCCGTCGTGCTGCTGGATCTCCATCAACCTCTCCTTCCCCCTTGCTGGATCAAGAAGGAGGAGACATCGCTGCTTCGTACGTGTGTTGAACGCGGAGGTGTCGTCCGTTCGGCACTAGGATCATCGGTGATTTGGATCACGACGAGTACGACTCCATCAACCCCGTTCTCTTGAATGCTTCCGCGCGCGATCTACAAGGGTATGTAGATCCACTCCTCCCTCGTTGCTAGATGACTCCATAGATAGATCTTGGTGACACGTAGGAAAATTTTGAATTTATGCTACGTTCCCCAACACATGAGTCATTGCATATCCCGGTACACCACCAGAGGCATTCATATAGAGTCATACTTTGTTCTAAGTATCGAGTTGTAATTGTTGAGTTGTAAGAAAAAAAAGTTTGATGATCATCATTATTAGAGCATTGTCCCAGTGAGGAAAGGATGATGGAAACTATGATTCCCCCACAAGTGGGGATGAGATTTCGGATAAAAAATAAAAAAAGAAAGAGAAGAGAGGCCATAAAAAGGGAGAAAAGGCCCAAAAAATGAGAGAAAAAGAGAGAAGGGACAATGCTACTATCCTTTTACCACACTTGTGCTTCAAAGTAGCAGCATGATCTTCATAGTAGAGAGTCTCTTAGGTTATCACTTTCATATACTAGTGGGAATTTTTCATTATAGAACTTGGCTTGTATATTCCAATGATGGGTTTCCTAAAAATACCCTAGGTCTTCATGAGCAAGCAAGTTGGATGCACACCCACTTAGTTTCTTTTTGAGCTTTCATATACTTATAGCTCTAGTGCATCCATTGCATGGCAATCCCTACTCACTCACATCAATATCTATTGATGGGCATCTCCATAGCCCGTTGATACGCCTAGTTAATGTGAGACTATCTTCCCCTTTTTGTCTTCTCCACAACCACCATTCTATTCCACCTATAGTGCTATATCCATGGCTCACGCTCATGTATTGCGTGAAAATTGAAAAAGTTTTGAGAATGTCAAAAGTATGAAACAATTGCTTGGCTTCTCATCGGGGTTGTGCATGATTTAAATATTTTCTGTGGTGAAGATAGAGCATAGCCAGACTATATGATTTTGTAGAGATAACTTTCTTTAGCCATGTTATTTTGAGAAGACATAATTGCTTTGTTAGTATGCTTGAAGTGTTATTATTTTTATGTCAATATGGACTTTTGTCTTGAATATTTCAGATCTAAATATTCATACCACAATTAAGAAGAATTAGACTAAAATTATGCCAAGTGGCACTCCGCATCAAAAATTCGGTTTTTATCATTTACCTACTCGAGGACAAGCAGGAATTAAGCTTGGGGATGCTTGATACGTCTCCAACATATCTATAATTTTTGATTGCTCCATGCTATATCATCTACTGTTTTGGACAATATTGGGCTTTATTATCCACTTTTATATTATTTTTGGGACTAACCTATTAACCGGAGGCCCAACCCAGAATTGTTGTTCGTTGCCTGTTTTAGGGTTTCGAAGAAAAGGGATATCAAATGGAGTCCAAATGGAATGAAACCTTCAGGACCGTGATTTTCTCAACGAATAAGACCCAGGAGACCTAGACCCTACGTCAAGGGACAAGAGAGGAGGCCACAAGGTAGGGGGCGTGCCTGCCTACCCCAGGCGCGCCCTCCACCCTCGTGGGCCCCCTGTTGCTCCACCAACGTACTCCTTCCTCCTATATATATCCACGTACCCCCAAACAATCAGATACGGAGCCAAAAACCTAATTCCACCGCCGTAACTTTCTGTATCCACGAGATCCCATCTTGGGGCCTATTCTGGAGCTCCGCCGGAGGGGGCATCGATCACGGTGGGCTTCTACATCAACACCATAGCCCCTCCAATGAAGTGTGAGTAGTTTACCTTAGACCTACGGGTCCATAGTAGTTAGATGGCTTCTTCTCTCTTTTTGGATCCCAATACAATGTTCTCCCCCTCTCTTGTGGAGAACTATTCGATGTAATCTTCTTTTTGCGGTGTGTTTGTTGAGACCGATGAATTGTGGGTTTATGATCAAGTCTATCTATGAATAATATTTGAATCTTCTCTGAATTCTTTTATGTATGATTGGTTATCTTTGCAAGTCTCTTCGAATTATCAGTTTGGTTTGGCCTACTAGATTGATCTTTCTTGCAATGGGAGAAGTGCTTAGCTTTGGGTTCAATCTTGCGGTGTCCTTTCCCAGTGATAGTAGGCGCAACAAAGCACGTATTGTATTGTTGCCATCGAGGATAACAAGATGGGGTTTTCTTCATATTGCATGATCTATCCCTCTACATCATGTCATCTTGCTTAAGGCATTACTCTGTTTTTAATTTAATACTCTAGATGCCTGCTGGATAGCGGTCGATGAGTGGAGTAATAGTAGTAGATGCAGGCAGGAGTCGGTCTACTTGTCTCGGACGTGATGCCTTTATGCATGATCATACCTAGATATTTGCATAACTATGCTCAATTCTGTCAATTGCTCAACAGTAATTTGTTCACCCAACGTAGAATACTTATGCTCTCGAGAGAAGCCACTAGTGAAACCTATGGCCCCCGGGTCTATCTTTATCATATTAATCTCCTACTACTTAGTTATTTCCTTTGCTATACTTTGCCTTTATTTTACTTTGCATCTTTATCACAAAAATACCAAAAATATTATCTTTATCATATCTATCACATCTCACTCTCATAAGTGGCCTTATAGGGATTGACAACCCCTATTTGCGTTGGTTGCAAGGATTTATTTGTTTTGTGCAGGTAGGAGGGACTCGTGTGTAGCCTCCTACTGGATTGATACCTTGGTTCTCAAAAACCGAGGGAAATACTTACGCTACTTTGCTGCATCATCCCTTCCTCTTTGGGGAAAACCAACGCAGTGCTCAAGAGGTAGCATGCAGTATTCTGCTCAATCCGCTGCAGCAAGCGGTTACTCTCATGCTTGTTTCTTTCCGCCTCCAGCATAACTTCGGCTAGAGAAGGCAGTTGAGGCAGATTGTCATCTTAGCTGCACTGGCTTCACCCTGCGCCTAGACAGTAGGGTTGTTGCGGGTGTTGACCATCCTAGGAAAAACAAGACAACAGTTTAGACAAGGATGGCACAATCTTGGCAAGGAAGTGCGGAATGTAATGGATAACACGGAATACTGAGATGTACATTTGCAGGACATGGTAATATATAAACTTCCATATATATACCATCGGTCATACACACCGTACATAGTTTAGTACAAGCCCATGCTAGAATACAACTACGGTGAAAGACGTTACATCTCATCGAAGGCTTTCCAAGCTCCTATACATTATTTTTCTACACCTCCGGAACGTGATACACACCAAGTCGTATCTCACGAGTCATGCAAGACTGTGGACAATACAACTATTACAATACAAGTGAAGGTACTACCAACTCAGACGTCTCCGTAGTAATCTTCATAGGGATCACCACCATGTCCTGGGAGCTGAACATGATCATCTGGAAACAGTCGGTCCTGTGGAGCTTGCGGTCCATAGGGACTCGGATGTGGCCTTGGTCCAACAAACGGTGGCAGATGGGGTCCACGGGGAGGGGTGATGCATCCTACATCACGCCAGTCCATACAATCTGGAAAACCAGCCCGCACGGGGTAAAAGTCCCTCATGTCCATATACCCACCCTGCACGGCAGGTGCAAACCGTCTCAGAGTGGCCCAGTGATCAGAACGAGCGTTGCGAGCTCCATGCACAAGGCATGATTCTCACGGTCCTTGTCCTCAAGCATCTCGGCGCTGGCGCAGAGTAGTGAATCCTCACGGGTAGAGTCACAGTAGATAGCCTGATAGTACCCTTGTGCCCCAGGGAGTGATGTTGGCATATAGGGGAAATCAGTGTTCCGAAGCAAGGCAGTTCTGGCTCGTATGATAGTCATCATCGAGTAAGCTGCGTCCTACACGGACATCTCGATAGTAACCCCAAGTCCATAAGAGCAATGGAGGGGTTCAGTAGCTCCAGGATAAGAAGGGTATATCCTGACTGTACAAAGGTATTGGCTTTGATTAAAGTCTCGAAACTGCTCCTCAACGATATACTCAGGATAACATCGATAGCCTGTCTCGATCATCACTCAGACCAGCATGGCCGCGTGACCAGGTACATCGAGGCACCGAGTCAGACGAATCACTTGATTCTGGGAACGGGTGGCCATCTGAAAGCACGAAATAATGCAAAGGCGTTAGAATTTTCTAGGAGAAATCGGACAGCATAATGGCTGTAAAATGCTCGGAAAAAGATTGGAGACATTCACAACAGTTGGCAAAAACCACTCAACAACATCATATCAAGTTTCTGGTGCAACTGACAACATACTAAAAGTAGTAGAAACTGAACAGGGTTTGTAACCAACAATCCTATAAGTTACTACAGATTAGTAACACGTGAACCTGATAGAGAGAAGAGAGCCTAGTCCTTAACCCACGTAGAATGAGAAGAGAGTGACTCAGATCAGAGGGCATAAGGTAAAGGAGTAAAAAGAGCATTACGTTCCCTCCCACAATCAATTCCCCTACATATAACTAAAGCATTTCTAGACTCGACATCGACCAGTTTGGCTTAACGAACCTATAGGCAGCCCCGCTCTGATCCCAACGCTGTCAGGACCCCGATTCTAAGTCACATCGACCTAGCCTGTAACACCTCATATCCCTTTGCGTCCTCACGCATGGTACTCCCACGGGTGCCGCCTTACCATGGCCCGGGACCGTTTGCGCCTTTTGGCTCACGTATATGATAGTGTCGCTAGCATCCATATGACAGAGAACCCAGGCCGACATGGCTAGTCGTGAACCCAAAGCGGCACTAACTTACAGGGACAAGCATACATGAATCAACATCGAGCATGCCGGTCAGCAGCGTGTGAATCCGGGATGTAGCACTGGGCTAACAGGACTCCGGAACCTGGGCTATAGCAGGCTAGGCAGGACTCCGGATGTCACCGCGTGACATTTCCCCGAAGGGACAGACATAGGAGCAAGGTGAAACACATGCCGGCTAGTCAAGTGTTCCGGAGCAGTAGTGTTGGGCTAGCAGGACTCCGGTGAACCGGGTTGTAGCAGACTACTATAGCTCATGGAAGCACTAGACTACATTTCCTCACAAGATAGGCTGCCAAGGATAAACAACTAGATTGTTGGATCCCACACATACCAAGCATTTCAATCATACACACAATATGCTCGATATGTGTAAATACAACATGGCATCACAACAAAACTCTACAACTCAAAGTACTTTATTTAAAGGCTCCGAAGAGCCATACATAACATGTTCATACAGGTAGGGATCACATGACCCGACACTCAAGTCATACAAACATACAAGCACATGCGGAAGCAAACTTTTCTGAGTACAGACAACTAGAAAGAAAGAAGGCTTGACGAAGCCTGTCTATCTACATAGGCCCTCCATGGCTCGGAATCACCACCTGGGTGGCAAGTCACTCATCGACGTCGAGATCTACATAAAATCCGTTGGAGGGGATGTGTTGCCGTCTGAAAATAGTAATTAAAGCAACATGAGTACAAAGGTACTCAGCAAGTCTTACAACAGATCCTACTATACATGCACATTCTCAAGAAGGTAGTGGAATTATTACAGCAAGCCAGCTTTGACTCTTGGCTAAGCTATCCTATTAGACACCACTTGTAAAATAGTTTTCGCACACGAGTCCACTAATCACCATCATAATACTCCACCGTGGATCCTCCCTCGTCATCCTACGAGAGGGCCATCCGCGGTACTCACACTTATCTTGAGTCTTTTAGTAGTAACCATTAACTTGTCTATGAACTGCATAAGGGACCAAGTAGTCCTTTACCGCGGACGCGGCTATTCGAATAGTTTTATACCCTGCAGGGGTGTACTTCGTCACACATGTTTCCACCACTTAGCGTCTGCACATGACATGTGCTCGGCAGACTTCAAGTGAAAGCCGACGTGGGTGTAGACCATGACCTGACTAACCACACAAGTCTCTAGTCCAGGTTTATCGCCTATTCGGGTTCCATCCGCAAGGAAATCCGGCTGGGGTGTCCTCAACGGCCCCAAACGATGTGTGCAGGTTTCCCGAGACACCAAACGGGTGACTCGGTACACCATTCCACGAGCCTACCGCATCATAGCCCACCCCTAAGGTCAGCGCTGCGCACGGCCTCCAGCAACTACAAACACCAAAAACTACTTGCAACTCCCGGACAGAGGGTAAGAGGGGTCAGTAAGTCGAGCGGGGTCATATTTCAGGGCCCAATATGTGGTAGTAGCTGAATCTTAAATCACGCATACATATCTTAGTTCTTAAGGATAGCCTCAATGAAACAACCCACCATGTACTCCTACATGGCCTCTCATCGATACCTTTACCAAATCATGTTCAACACTTCACTCTCATTACCGACACAAGCATTCACTCTAGTTCATCATCCCGATGAGCCAGACCTGACACGACTCTAAGCATAGCAAGCATAGCATGGTAGGAAACACAAACATGGCTCAATCAACTCCTACACATGCTAGTGGGTTTCATCTAATTACCGTGGCAATGACAGGTCATGCAGAGGAAGTGGGTTCAACTACTGCAACACACAGCAATTTGAAACACGTTGTCTTAATACAGTAAACGAGAGCAGAAGCGAGAAGATGGGTTTGTGTCGAAATGATCAATGGGGTTGCTTGCCTGACAGAGTGGTAGTGGGATACTGCCCTTCAGTTGGATACTCGTGAATATCCTCGAAGGCAAAACCTACCACGAAGAACACATCGAAACACAATAACCACATGGCAATATGCAACAATATGATGCATGTAATGACATGGCAAAATGAGTGTGTTTTGGCTAATGCGTTGTTAAACATGTTGGTTTGAGTCTATTTGAATCAAAGATTCAAATGAAAGCTCATGTTATTAAGTCATATAATTGCATTATCTTGTTTCACTTAAACAGCAAGGTTAAATTGCTCTGTCTTGCATGAAACCAATACAGATGGAGAGATTGAATTTTTCTGATCAAAATTCATATATAAATCTTTACATTTGGAGTTACAGATTAATTTCTATGAATTTTTTAAGTTTGTAGTATTTTCTGGAATTTCCTATATAAAAGTAAATCCAGAAAATACTTATTGCATCAGCAGTGCGTCATGGTGATGTCAACGGTCAACGTTGCCGGTCTAGGTCAAAATGATCAGTGGTTCCCATCTGTCAGTAGTTAGTTAAACTAACTAGGTTTAGTTAGCACTAAACCTGGGTTAATTAGCAGGGCAGGCCCCACTTGTCATAGACCCAGGGGGGTCAAACTGGGCCCACCCGAGGTCAAACTGGGTCAGCGGGGTCAAACTCGCCGGCGTTTAGCCGCCAGCAAGGCCAGACGCGGTGGGGCAATGCGGGTTTCGTGCTCTGGTGACCAAAACGACAGCGGAGCACATCTACGTGATGCGGGGAGTGAGCCGTGTCGAGTGGTGGTGGTGGATGGGCTCGAGGTCACCGAAAACGACACAAGCGACAAGCGTGGCGGTGGCCGGAGCTCGGGTGAGCTCGGGCTCGTTGCTAGGGGGCACGGCAAGGGGCATGCAGTGGTGCTACGGGTTCCTGGCGATGCGGTGAGTGTAGTGGACAAGGTGGTGTGGCCGTTGGGTGGCTGGACTGTCGTCGGCGACGAGCGCGGCGACGATGTGTGCGTTGAAGCTTCATGCAGTCGCTATGGTGCGAGAGAGAGAGAGAGAGAGAGAGAGAGAGAGAGAGAGAGAGAGAGAACGGGAAGGATGGGGAGGTGGCTGAGCTCACGGCGATCACAACGGATCAGACGGCGTGGTCGGGGACGAGCTGGTGCGGCGGGGACGGCGAAGGGGATCTCCGGCGGTGGCGGAGTCGGGCAAGGTTGTTGCAGTGGCTTTAGGGCAAGTGAGCGCTCGGGGCTCGGCCTGCTCGAAGGAGAGGAGGGCGGTAGAGCTTCTGGACACGGTGGCGCGGCGCACGGACGACGGAGAGTGCGGCTACGTCAGCGGTGCGGTTGTGGCAATGTCGGCCATGGCGGGAGAGGGCGAGGGATAGAGGCAGGGGGAGAATGGATGTGTCTAGGGGTTCAGGTAGGCAACGTGGAGGTCTTCTAGCGCATCCAGAGGCGAAGCGGCAAGCAGGTGGCACCGTGGCGAGCTCGCGCACGCCGGCGTCACCTCCCTGCCTGCCTGGCGGAGAAGAAGCAGCTGGCTGACATGGGCCAGCACAGTGTTAGGCCGCCAGGTGGGTTGGGTGGTGGGTTGCGGCCAGGTAAGTTGTTTTTCTTTTATTTTCTGTTTTCTATTATTGCTGCAAGTTTGTGACATTTCTAAAAATACGTAGGCATTTCCAAAATTCACCAAACCGCACATGCTCACTGTATGGAACATATCCAACATGGAACATTTCAGTTTGGGATTATTTGGACATTTAAAATATTTACTAGCATTTAAATGCCCAAATGCAAGCTACATATTATTTAATTCAATGATCTTGTGATGACCTAGAAAATTGTGAACCCATTTTGTCAGAGGTTCTAACCCAAGACAAAAAGGGTGGACTTTTAAGAAGGGCATTTCAGGTTCATTGAAAATGATTTTAGTTAACCCTAGTTGTTTTCAGGGGGTGCTGGGGGTTTTGTCATCCCCATTTCAAGTTTCTGGAAAAGTAAACATGATGCAACACTCTAATGCATGAACTAGCTAGGATGTGACACAGAGTACCAAAGGTCAGTCCAAAAGAGCAAACTTCTACCATCTCCCACATTACATCTAGCAATTGATTTATAGTTTTCCACCAATCTGAGATTTGCTTTCCACCAGAATGAGCCTCCCCAATTTGTTCTAGGCAATGATTCCTCAGCACAATAGGATTCCCAGATGAGATGAACCCAAGGAATGTTTTCCCTATTGAAGAACTTATGTAAATTATTTAGTAAGAGGGTTTGGTTTTGAACAAAATTATACATAACACCCAAACCACGATGTTTTTTGGGTCTACAGACTGTGGACCAAGCAAGTCTAGCAGGTTTGCGATCCTCCAGATCAGGGCCACTCTAAAGGCAGTGCCTCGGTTATTTGGAGAACTGTTTCTTGATTGTGACTGGGACATCAATGCAACCCATGAACTAAATGATCAGTGAGTTCAACACATATTTAACCAGTAAAAGTCTTCCAGCAAGTGTCATGAAAGCAGACAGTCTGTAGCAGCCGAAGTGCGATCCTTCCTATTTGTAACCTATCCAACCTTGTCATGTGTGATTTCTGTATGGGCTTTGATATAAGTGGCTTCATCATAATCATTGTTTGCTTTGTTCCTTCTAATTTTGTGGCATGAGTATTATTGTGTGTAGCATTGTCATAATTGTTTTGCATATTTCTGTTCCCTATGTTGTTGCCATGATTATGATGAGTGCCATTGTCATATTTTGCTTCTTGCACCATGTTCATTATTGATAATATTTTGCCATCCTTGTTGTTGCCATGGTCATCTCCCTTATGATATATGTTTTGATGTGCCTCTTGTCATTTTATAGCATTGCATCATGATCATCATGCCTTGGTTTGCATATTTAAGTTTTGTTACATGTTCTTGTGTGAACACTCTTCTTCTTATATCCACATCATTTATTCACCATGCACATACCAGCAGCCATTCATCAAGTTCACCCAAGTTTCTGTCCCATCCACACGATCACAAGCCATCCATTTATTTATTTCTTGTGACATTTTTCCTGTTCGGGAAAATGTTCCACCTTTCCCTATAAACCCTAAATGATGCCTACACTCTCTCTGTGTATTTCATCCATTTTGGAGTTGTTTTGGTAGGGTTCAAATTTTTTATGCCCTTAAAAATGCCCAAAGCAATTTATTCAAATTCTGCACAAATTCTAGACTCTAGGGTTATTATCATATATCTCTCCACCCTATCCATTGTACATGTGCTTTTCTGTCTTGTTTTCTATCTGAAGAAAAGAGAAGAAGGAAAGCAGCAGTAGCTACAGAGAAGCCCAACGCAGCCCGCCTATCTTACCTATTCACTTCAGCCCACAGTGCACACCTAGCCCATCTCCACAGGAGCTTCGTCCTCCTTGCGCATCCGAGCAAGCCACGTCGACGTCCTTGGCGATTTGATGGCCGGAGGAGTGCCCTAGCTCCTTTAAAACCAGCCCTAGGGTTCGGCCTAGCCATCCTCAGCCAGGTCCGTCCTTCTCCCCGCCTCGCCACCGCCTAGGTGAGTTTGCCCACACAACACCGTTGCCATGGCCGAGCCAAGCTTGAGCTCGAGCTCGGGTTAATTCGACTGTCTCCGTCCATCTTACTCGGGAGCGTTGCGACCCCGTCATCATCTTCCTCACCCTCCCACACGATCACAAGGACTCAAAGACCTCCTCCTTGGCGACTTCCTCCCCTGCTACACGAACTCCAAGCCGGAGGCCCTCTTCTCGTCGCCGAGCTCTCCTTCTTCTTCCTCAGGTTAACCTCATCGCCAGCTAAATTCGTCGCCCCCTTGCGTCCCCGAGCTCGAACGACTCGCCAAGCCCCTCAATGTGAGCAGTCATACCTCACCACTAGTTTATCCCATTCGATTGCACATTGTTTCGTCCATCTCCATCGAGCCCAAGCGCTCCTCTGTTGAACCTCATCTCTGGCGAGTGTTTCGGCCTCTCTTTGTTTCTCATGCATGTTCAGTAGGGTCGCGTCGTTCCATAGAGCTGATTACCTCTTTCAACTTGTTGTTTTGCTCCTTGGTTCGTCAGGTCCGAGCTCCTCCGCCGCTCCTAGTGCATAATGCCGCCGCCTCCCCTGTTTTGCTCTCCTTCACCCGGCATCCCGTACTGCTCCCGCCACTCACGTGCGGCATGCCCACAGCCATCCAGCTCACCATGCCCAAGACGAGCGCGACTCCCGTAGCTCCTTCTCTTGCATGCACTAAACCTGCACCTAAACATGCACGCCCGTAGTTGTCTTGTAGTCGCAACCGACGTGGTCTTGCTCGCCTTCATCGCTGGCAAGTATCACTGGACAGCCATGGCCAAAAGCTCACGGCTCTTATTATGGATCATCTAGAGGTAGCGCCCCTGCCTTGCACAAACACCTGGCGGCCCCAGTGGTCAGCTACGCTCGCACACATCCTCCAGGTCAAGGGATCAAATCCCCACAGCTCAACTCATTTTTCTCTGCAATTTTTGTGTCTCCAGAGGTTCATCTGTTCTTGCTGTTTCATTTGAGGCTAAGCCTCGCATGGATCACCAATGCTGAGCCAGCCCAACTGGTCATCTCAGTGCACAAACACCAGGAGGTCCTGGGATGGAATCCCATGGAGCCTCAATTCTTTTTCCTCTGTGTCTTTTTTCCTCCGATCGTGCAAACATCTTCTTCGGGCCATTTCTGCTGCTGGGGTTGCATAGTGCATTGTATTCGGCCCATATATTTTTTCTATCCCCTGTGTTTTACCATTTTATCCAGTGCATTGCATATCTACAAATGCCATTAATTTGCATTGCTCATAATTAAATTACCATGCATCAGTTTTAAACAAGTCATATTTGTAAAAAATGTTTAGAATTTCAGGTACTTCCATAATATCCAACTTTCATCCATGTTTAAAATGTTTAAACTTGTTGTTTGCATTATTTTTGCATGAATGACATGTTAAAATGGTTTATTTCATAACTTAATAACTGTAGCTCCGAATTTAATAAACTTTATATGTAACTTGTCTAGAAAAATGCATAGATTAACATGATGTATTTTAACTTGTTGTTTAACAACTTTAACATAATGTTTTATTCAGAATAGTAGCAAATTCAAAATATGCACATGGGGATTTTCCGGAATTATTGTTTATTGTTTATAGACTCAATTAACCTACCTAGATGGCTAGTTTACATATGCTACATCTCTTGCCATGAGTAACAACATTTAGTCTTGTCATGCATCATACTTGGTTATGCATCATGCCTTATTCATGTCTTATGTGTTTACCATGTTGTTTGTTTCTTTCCGGTTATGCTCCTTCTCGATAGTTCATGTTTCGTTGCGATCATGAGGATTCGTTCGACTATGCTTGGTTCGTCTATGTTGGCTCATCTTCTTCATGGACTCGGTCTTCTTCCTAGCGGGATTTCAGGCAAGATGACCGTTACCACTACTATATTTGCTTTGCTAGTTGTCTCGATACTATCGCTATGTCACGCTACCTACCACTTGTTTATCAAGCCTCCCAAATTGCCATAATAGCCTCTAAAATCTTTTACCATCCTAGCAAACCGTTGTTGGCTATGTTATCGCTTCGCTCAGCCCCTCTTATAGCGTTGCTAGTTACAGGTGCAGTTGCAGGTTGTTCCATGTTGGGACCTGAATATCATGGATATCATGGGATATCAAAATATATCTTATTTAATTAATGCATCTATATATTTGGTAAAGAGTGGAAGGCTCGGCCTTTTTCCTAGTGTTTTGTTCCACTCTTGCCGCCCTAGTTTCCGTCATACCAGGATAGCATATTTGTTGTCGTGGATAGCTTCTCAAAAATGGCACACTTTATACCATGTCATAAAAGCGATGATGCTGTTAATGTTGCTGATTTGTTCTTTCATGAAATTATACGCTTGCATGGTGTGCCAAATACTATTCTTTCAGATCATGATACTAAATTTCTTAGCCACTTTTGGAGATGTTTATGGGCTAAGTTGGGGACTAAACTACTTTTTAGTACTACATGTCATCCCCAAACTGATGGACAAACTGAAGTAGTCAATAGAACATGATCTACCATGCTTAGGGCTGTTTTGAAGAATAATAAGAAAATGTGGGAAGAATGCTTGCCTGATATTGAATTTGCTTATAATTGGTCGCTGCATTCTACTACTAAGATGTGCCCTTTTAAAATTATGTATGATTTCCTACCTCGTGCACCTATTGATTTGTTGCCTCTTCCATCTTCGGAGAAGGTTAATTTTGATGCTAAACAACGTGCTGAATTGATCTTAAAAATGCACGAGTTAACTAAGGAAAATTGAGTGCATGAATGCTAAATATAAACTTGTTGGAGATAAAGGTAAAAACGTGTTGTCTTTGCACCTGGAGATCTTGTTTGGTTACATTTGCGTAAGGATAGGTTTCCTAATTTGCGCAAGTCAAAGCTAATGCCACATGTTGATGGTCATTTTAAGGTGTTAGAAAAAATAAATGATAATGCATATAAATTTGAGTTGCCTACAGATTTTCGGGTTAGTCCCACTTTTAACATTGCAGATTTGAAGCCTTACTTGGGTGAGGAAGATGAGCTTGCGTCGAGGACGACTTCAATTCAAGAAGGTGAGGATGATGAGGACATCACTAACAAAGTTAAACCCACATCCCCTACTGATACTTATACATGAACAATTACTAGAGCTCATGCACGCCAATTAAATTACCAGGTACTTTCGTTTCTTGGTAATGATTCTAATGTTCATGAGAATATGATGCTGCCTAAATTGGATACATTTGTCTTGCTTACAAATGAAGGGCCTAGCTTGGACAAGAAGGATGATCATTGGAGCAAGATCAAGCATGGAGATGATGGCATGCGCAAGGGGAACAAGAACGGAGTTACAAGTGATAATTTTAGGACTTTGAAGCCACCATAATGAGTGTGTGAAGCCTTGGACGAAGTATACAAGATGCCACTTCATAAATTTCGTCCAGAGGCTATTATAGGTGCTGCGTTACCTTATTATTGGGCCATGCCCATGTAATTTTGAAATAATTGGGTATAGGCTGTTTTAGAGTCCATATGTGTGGGGAAACAAGAGTTAGGGTTGGTTTCGGACCCCTCCTCCAAGGGCCACGAAATTCCCCCCTCTTCCTCCATATATATAGCCCTTAGGGTGTCGTTTAGACTTTGGGTTTTGTTTATATTAAAGTTTGCCATAGCTACAAATTGACCTTTTGTCCAGTAGCCTCAACACATGTATTCAGTAGGGCCTTGAGACAATATAGTTGCATGGCATCAGCTTGCAATAATACTAAAGTATCATCAGCATCTTGTACCAGTGGGAAATCTGGGCAACAAGCCACTTGAATGGGTGGTTTTATCAGTCTTAGATGCATGGCTCTGTTTAGGACAGTTTGAGGTAAATCTATAGCAATAACAAACAAAAGAGGAGATAGGGGTCCCCTTGCCTAACGACTTTTCTACAGTAAAACATTTTCCTAGGTACCCCATTTAACATAAGAGTTGATGAGGCAAACGTAAATAACACTTTCATCTAGCCAATCCATTTTTGTCCAAATCCCATTGCTTTGAGGATGTCCAGAATGGTCTGGTGTTCAATCATATCAAAGGATTTTTCAGAGTCAAATTTGAGAGCAACCACTTCCTCTTTCGATTTAGAACATTGATGTAAGTATTCAAAAGCCTAGCCTTAAATGTCATGAATTGCCCTTTCCTTGTGAAAATCATACTAATTAATATGAACTAGTCGTAAAATCACCTTTTCGAGTCTATTAGCCAGTAACTTGTTTATGAGCTTTAGACTGCAGTGCAGTAGAGAAATAGGTCTAAACTCATTAGGTGTTAAAGGAGTAGGGCATTTTGGGATAAGTGTGACGAAGGAGGTGTTTATACTTTCCAAGGATTTTCCATCATAATATGCATTGATCAGCCTGATGCCTGATGAAATCAGTTTTGATAAAATCCCAACAAGACTTAAAGAACACAGTGGTAAAACCATTTGGGCCAGTAGACTTATCATTTGGGAGGTTTTTTACTACCTCATTAATTTCCCCCATTGTAAAAGGTTGTTCCAGATCATCAAAGATATGAGAAGTAGGTGTTGGGCCAAATAGGGAAGGAAGATCAAAATGCATGGAAGTTTTTTCAGAAGTTCCCAACCTTTTCTTAAAAGCCTCCCAAAGATTGGCAGCTTTCCCAGCATGATCAGATATTTCCACCTAGTTTTCATTCTGAAGCATTGCAATGTATTTATGTCTGTGATTGGTAGATGCCTGGGTCTGGAAGAACCTTGTATTCTCATCTCCAAATTTTACTCCATCTGTTTCCCCTCTCTACTTCAAATAATTTTTTTGATCTTTTAGCAATTTTAGCAAGTGTTATTTTGAAATCAATCTGCAGTTCCATTCAATGTCTCCCAGGTCCCTAAATTCTTCAAAGAGATCAAACATAAAAACCAGCTCATTCACAACAGCTATTTGTTTCTTTAACCATGATAATCCCTTTGCCCATATCTTGAGAGCCCTTCTTAGGTTTTTAAATTTAGCATTGAGGGCTTTTGCAGCATCTAAATTGCCTACATGAATATTCCGTGCAGTAGAGACCACTTCTTTGAATTCAGAAAGGTGGGGCCAGTAATCGCAATCCTAAAAACTTTTTCTTTGGGAATAGAAGTGCCAATTTTCACAACACTGGGTAGGTGATCAGAGATGTTACTGGCTAGAGGACGTTACTAGTCAGGGTATGATGTCATCGAAGATGCTAGAGTGAAGAACCAGTCTAACTTGACCAAAAGAGGACTGTCTTGCATGTTACTGCAGCTGAATTTTCTTCCATGAAGGGGTAGTTCTACTAGTCCTAGGTTACTAAGGGCCTCATTAAAAAGAAGCATCTCATTTACATCACCACTAGGTCTAATTTTGTCAGAAGGTGCTCTGATAAAGTTAAAGTCTCCCATCAAACTCCATTCAGTATCTACAGGAACATGTATATTGGAAGACCAGTTGATGAACTAAATATTCTAGACATGTGCACATGGACAATAGATGTTGGAAAGAATCCATGATTGATTAGACTGCAAGCTAGTGAACTGAAAAGAAATTGAGAATTTCTTTTGAAAGACCACTTCACCTTCAAAAAGGCCACCATTCCATGTCACTAGAAGACCTCTGGATGCACCAATTGAGGGAAGAAATGCAAATTTATTTATTCTGTTTGGAAAGAAAATTCTTTATGTAAGCAGCATCAAAGCTCTCTCTTTTTGTTTCCTTAAGGCACACAATAGCACAAGCACTCTTTGCAATTTTTTTCCCTATGGAAAGCCATTTATCTTCATAATTAACGTCCGTAATGTTCCAGTTGAGTATGTGGAGCTTCCTTGTGTACTTTTCATCATACACCACAAAATAGGAGATTAATTTGTCATGTTCCAGCACCTAACATCCCATCATGGAGTAAATTAAGTACCAGACTTATGCCCATCTTAAAGCAATCATTCTCATGATACAAGGTGTTTGTGCAGCAAACATTCATGTTTGCTAATCAAACTCATGCACAGGCATGCTGACAATCATACATCCAGTACCAGTGCATCACGCAAGGATGAGCCAGAGAAACCGCTCTTCATGAGATCAAGGAGAGCATTAAGAAGAACAAGCTAGCAAGAGACCTCCTTTGGGAGCCCTCCTTGGCAGGGAAAGAGAGCCTGGCCAGGTCAAAGCCGCACCCAAGGGACGAGACCAATTCACCTCGGCAAGTTTTTGGGGCCGCCAAGACTAGGACCCGCCACGTTTCTTGTCGGCAAACCTTCACCAAGATGCCACCGCTCCACCTCATCGTACCCAAGTCATTAATCCGTGCAGTGTCAAGCTATCAAGTAGCTAGGTGGATACGTTCAAGCATGTGGCAGCATGGGAGAGAAGAGATTAGCTTTATTGACACCCGTCCAGATGGCATGTGATGCTAATAATAAGATGGTTAAGCGGCACGACAGGCTTGTCGGGTTTCAACCTCAGCAGGACACCTAGCAGTGCATTTAATGCACTTTGTCCTAACTGCCAGAGTTAGGTATGATAGCACTGTTAGCTATCTAATCACACTTGAATGACTGTTTTGCCAATGTGGTCTCCCCTTCAGCTATAAAAGGAGGCTCGAGGCAACCTAGCAAAGGGTTCAATTTTTAGATCCCCAAAAACTTGTACACACACGCTGCTCTCCCCGAGGCACCCTTGCAGGGCTATGGCGCGGTGTGTCTTTGTGTTCCTCCAGCTTAATCCACCATTGCAGGAGTAGAGTTTCATGCTGCAGAGCGGCCCGAACCTAGGTAAAAGAGAGTTTTCCATCGCCGGGCTGCCCTGCTACTTCTTCTCTTTGTGCAATGCAACTGTACGCTCGCCAAACCACAAAGGGGCGCCCCTGCCCATAGGTGATCATGCTTCCACGCTGATATCTTTGGCGCTCCAGGTAGGGGGCGCCACTCGTGCGAACCTGAAGCACTAGCCAGCACACCAATCTTCGTGAATCTTCATCATCCATGGCTCCCAAGAGGAGAGGTGGAGCGCGGACGCATCCTTCCACCTCGAAGGCGTCGTCACATGCGGCTGTAGGAGCTATAGGTATCATAGCTACGACGGGCGGAGCAAGCTCTACGAGTAGTGTTACCAACACTCCCGCCATGACTGGAGTAAGGGTTGCGGCTGCAGGAGCGCCCCACCTCTTCAAGATGTCGCTGATCATACTTCCGCCAGTGCAGGTCACGGGGATGCCCAGCTTCCTCCCCCACGCCCCACCGCCGAGCTCAATCAACACGACATCGACGCCCGCTCTGATGCAAGCGAAGATTCACTGGCTGCACCGTCTAGAGGGGCAGAGATAGGACGCGCGCCTCGTCCTGCGTTAGGCGAGTGCGAGAAAACCCCGAGCGGCGCTGTCGACCCGCAACAACCGTATCTGCAGGGTTGCCAAGAATAGCTCTGGTTGCAACAGACTCCCTTGACGACGGGCCCAAGACGACAGTAGCCCAACATCGCTCCTTCTGGCTCATCCAGAAGTCGAGCGGTGTCGCGCTCTGCCTCCCACGCCATGCCCGGGACGGCGGCCAAAAAAGTGGCGAGAGCTCAGTTGTTGCTAAACTTTCCCCCAGTGGTAGAAAAGATGGACGAACGGAGAGCTATCATCCAAAGTCTCCTTCGATTTGCTGAGACCAACAAGTCGCCGCATGCGGAGCCATCACGGCACCCGCAGGCAACCCCGGCGGCCCTTGCTGGTGGCCAAGATGGGAGAACCGTACCCACAGTGCAGTCCCTCCCCGCGGTAGGTCGCTCAAGGACAGCCACGGAAGACATAGCAACCCCAGGACATTGATGATCATGATGAGGCGTCGATGTCCTCGTCTGACCCACGGCTCCAGCAAGATCAACTCCAAGTGTTGAAGGACAGGAGGAAGGAAGACACCCGCGTCACCATTGAGCAGTGTTTCAAGACACGCCGTCAATCAGACGGGCGTAATCGAGACAATGTCGATGACCCCGTGCCCAATGTTGGTGGGTACTTGCCTTACGAGGTAGGTTGCCTAGCCTTCACACACCTTCAAGACTGACTTGCCAGAGAAGTAAGATGGGAAGCTGAACCCGACAGAGTTTTTGGGCATATATACAATTTCCGTTCAAGCCGCCGGGGGAAGGGATGAAAAAGTGCTTGCCAATTACTTCCCGCTGGCTCTTAAGCCAAATGTGAGGTCCTGGCTGATGCACTTACCGGAGGATTCTATTTCCTCCTGGGCAGATTTGTGCAACGAGTTCTTTGGCGCCTTTACAGGTGGCCATCAGGAACCGGGGCAACCTAGTGACCTGCAACCCATCTATAAAAATAAGGGGAAATATTCGTAAGTATTTCCAGAGGTTCAGCCGAGTGCACTACAACATCCCAAAGATACACCTGGCAGCTGTGATTGCTGCGTTTCACACAAATGTGTGCAATCGCAGAATGCAGGCCAGATGAATGTTCAGTTGCCCAAAACCGTTAGTTAAATTTACACATTTGCAGATAAGTGCGCTCGTCCTGAAGATGGAAGAAGACTTCCTGGGGAGGAAGTTGGTGTTGGAATCGATCCAGAGGATGACGACGACACTGCTACCCACGGGAAGAGGAATAGAAAGTGTAACAAGAAGCGGAAGGAGAAAGTAGTGATGGCAGTTGAGAGTTTCAGAGATCTTACCGCCGGCAAGAAAGCAAAGACTGAGGCATCTGGCAAGGAGGCTGCGACTAGCGTAGATAGCCGGGCGGCAGCGGCTGCTGAGAAATCTGGCAAGTCTAACAGGCCATACTTCAAGATTCATTGGACCAAGGGCCACAACCTTCAGGATTGCAAACAAGTGGAACAGTTGGTTGAGAGACAGAAGGCTGGGTATGAAAGGGGTGACAAGGAGAGAGGCCAGAATAGTGCTGGCAGGAAGGGCCGAGGTGGCCGCAATGGACACTGTAGCAAGGCTAATCAACCGAAAGAGAAGCCCGCCAGGGGCCGTGGGAAGAAGGAAAATGAGGATGATAGTGAAGAAGAGGATGACGAAACCGGTGAACGTGATTTTCAGAAAGCTATTGGGCCGATGTGGACTGAAGGTGGTGCATCTCTGCACTCCTCTCACCACCAGCTCAAGCAGTGGGCGCATGAGGTTAATGTTGTAGAACTAGTGGTGAGAGCTCAAGAACCACTTAAGTGGTCTCGCACAGCCATGATCTTTGACATTGAGGATCATGCAAACTGAACCACTGCGGTTGGATACTTGCCGTTGTTGGTTCAAGGCCTTGGCTCTCGCCAAGGAAGAGAAGAAAGTTAAGAGACCAGCAAGGACCCCGGGAAGCGCCCCTCTTTTGAGTGCGTTGCACCCAGCAGCGACTTATCGAAAAGTTTGGCTGGCAAAATATCTACGATGCTCCCCCTACAACAAAGAAAGTTCCAGCGTGACATGATGGCACTGATGGTACTTTCACCATTAGTGCAACCCTTGACGACAAATAGGAAAGCACGCTCGTTACCTTCCTACGGGCGAATGTTGATGTGTTTGCCTGGCAACCATCTGACATCCCCGGTGTTCCCAGGGAGGTAATCGATCAACACCTTGTTGTTCCTCCTCAAACCTGGCCCGTGAAGCAAAAAGTTAGGAAGCGGGCCTTCGAGCGGCAGCAATTCATCGCGGAGGAGATTAAGAAACTTGAAGCAACATGTTTGGTTCGAGGAGTGTTGCATCCAACTTGGTAAGTGCTACGTCCATTTTGCATCATGTTTACCTACTGTTATTTATGATGTTTTTATGCATAATAATGCTTTGTGAAGTAATTCTAATGCCTTTTCTCTCATAATATGCAAGGTACACACAAAAGAGGGAGAATTCCGGCAGCTGGAGACCTAGAAAAGCTACATCAGGCCACCTATTCTGCACAACTCCAAACAAGCTGAAACTTCACGAGGATTTTTTATGGAATAAATAAGAAATACTGGAGCAAATAACCACCAGAGGGGCCACCTGGTGGGTTGTGCTCAGCCCGGCCCACCTCCGGTGCCCATCTTAAGGTATATAAGTCATTTTGACCTAAAGAAATAAGGAGAGGACTTTCGGGACGGAGGGCCGCCGTCTCGAGGCGGAACTTGGGCAGCACTTTTGCCCTCCGGCGAAGCGATTCCGCCGTGGGAAAGTCCCTCCTAAGAGGGAAATCATCGTCATCATCATCACCAACAACCCTCCCATCTTGGGGAGAGCAATCTCCATCAACATCTTCAACAGCACCATATCCTCT
The DNA here is from genome assembly GCF_018294505.1 of Triticum aestivum. Taxonomy (NCBI): domain Eukaryota; kingdom Viridiplantae; phylum Streptophyta; class Magnoliopsida; order Poales; family Poaceae; genus Triticum; species Triticum aestivum. The sequence continues at coordinate 312,027,133 of NC_057809.1, forward strand.
CAAACCCTAGTTCATCTCTTGTGTTCAATCTTTGTACCGGAACTATAGATTGGTGCTTGTGAGTGACTAGTAGTGTTGATTACATCTTGTAGTTGATTACTATATGGTTTATTTGGTGGAAGATTATATGGTCATATCCAATATTCTGTTTAATACCCCTTTGATCTTGAGCATGATTATCACTTGTGAGTAGTTACTTTTTTTCTTGAGGTCACGGGAGAAATCGTGTTGCAAGTAATCATGTGAACTTGATATGTGTTAGATATTTTTATATTATATATGTTGTGATTCCCTTAGTGGTGTCATGTGAACGTCGACTACACGACACTTCACCATATTTGGGCCGATGATGGGTTGCGAGAGTGACAAAAGCTTAAGCCCTAGTTTATGCGCTATTCCGTAAGGGACCGACTGGATCCAAAGTTTTAATGCTATGGTTAGAATTTATTATTAATACTTTTCTCATAGTCGCGGATGATTGCGAGGGGGTTAATCATAAGTAGGAGGTTTGTTCAAGTAAGAACAGCACCTAAGCACCGGTCCACCCGCATATCAAATTATCAAAGTAGCAAACACGAATCGAACCAACATGATGAAAGTGACTAGATGAAATTCCCGTGCACCCTCAAGAATGCTTTGCCTATTATAAGAGACTGTTTTGGCCTATCCTTTGCCTCAAAAGGATTGGGCTATCTTGCTACACTTTTGTTACTACTATCGTTACGTGCTCATTACAAATTATCTTGTTATCAAACTACTCTGTTACTTACAATTTCAGCACTTGCAGACATTACCTTGCTAAAAAACACTTGTCATTTCCTTCCGCTCCTTGTTGGGTTGGACAACCTTACTTATCGAAAAGGCTACAATTGATCCCGTATACTTGTGGGTCATCAGTTAGCAAACCCAGTGGTGGTGCGCAAGGTGAATGGGAAGTGGAGACTTTGTATTGACTTCACTGACTTGAACAAAGCTTGTCCAAAGGATCCCTTCCCCTTACCGCGCATTGACCAGATTGTTAATTCCACCTGAGGATGTGATTTGGTTTCCTTCCTTCATGCACACTCTGGGTACCACTAGACCTTCATGGCCAAGGAAGACGGAGAAAAGACCGCCTTTTTACCCCCATGTGGCACATATTGCTTTGTGCGTATGCCTTTAGGGCTAAAAAGTGTTGGTTCCATGTTCGCAAGGGCCGTGTAGATTGGTTTCGAACCTCAGCTGCGCAGAAACATTAAAGCATATATGGATGACATAGTGGTGAAAACCAACGACAGATCTACACTCATTTAAGATTTAAAAGAGACCTTTTCAAATTTGCAGAAGATCAACTTGAAGCTCAACCCAAAGAAATGTGTGTTTGGCGTTCTGTCTGGCAAGCTGCATTGGATTCTTTGTGTCTCAGTGAGGGATAGAGGCCAACCCCTACAAGATCAAGGTGATAGAACAGATCCAAGCCCCGAAGACCGTCAAGGGTGTTAGGTGTCTGACTAGCTATGTGGCCGCACTAGGTAGGTTCATTTCAAAATCCATTGAGCGTGCCTTGTTGTTCTTCAAAATATTGAAGAAGGCTGGTCCAATGAAATAGAACCCAGAGACCGAGGCTGCGCTGTAGGGGTTGAAACTTTACCTTTCCACTGCCCTAACAATGGTCGCACCCAAACCACAAGAGTCGTTGCTGCTGTACCTGGCGGCTACAAATCAAGTGGTTAGTGCTGCCTTGGTGGTGTAAAGGGAAGTGGATAGCAAAGAAGATACTCCAGTAGAACCACCCAGTAATGAACCAACCTTGCCCCCAGCAAGGCCTCACGTCAACGTTGAAGGGGAGCCACAAATCAGCGCTGATAAGCAGAAGGTGGCTAGCTAGAAAGAACATGGTGCAGCGAACAATTTACTTTGTTAGCTCCCTCGTGCAGGGGGGTAGATCAAGGTATTCTAGAGTTCAAAAGTTGATCTTCAACCTCCTTATGGCCTCGAGGAAGCTGGGTCATTACTTTTAGGCTCACAAGTTCACAGTTGTGATTCATCTATCACTGCAGCGAATCTTGAGGAACCCTGAAGCCACCGAAAGGATAGTAGAATGGGCTCTGGAATAGTCAAGTTTTGCTTTGAAGTTTGAAAGCACGACAACTATCCAAAGTAGAGTATTGGCAGAATTCATTGCAGAATGACGCCAACACTCAATGAAGAGATCATGGAAACTGCCCTCCCTGGCAAGGAGGCCCCAAGGAATGGATCATGTACTTTGACAATGCTTTTTTGCTCCAAGGTGTTGGGGTAGAGTATTACTCATTGCCCCCACCGAAGAGCACCTCAAGTATATCATCCAAATGCATTTCCCCAGGGAAGACACCACCAATAACACAACAGAGTATGAAGGACTCCTTGCCGAGCTCAGGATCACGATAGAGTTGGGAATAAGGAAGTTGGTCATATGTGGCGACTCCCGGCTCGTTGTGAAGCAAGTGAATAAGGATTATCAGAGCCCATTGGTCAGGCATACATGGAAGAGGTGAGGAAGGTAGAGGAACACTTTGACAGACTGCAAATAGAGCATGTACTTTGTGAGGAAAACAACATTGCTGATCACCTGTCAAAGTGCGCTTGGCAAAAGCTTCCTGTGGAATCAGGAACTTTTGTACTCCACCTGACCCATCCATTAGTTTCTCCATCCTTTTTGGCCAGGAAAAGAAGAAAACTTAACACCGGCAAACATTTCCTGGCAGAGCTCCCTGAAGCAGTCGGTGAGAAGGTTGTCGGGGGAAGCCTTGCGCTAGTTGGCGGGTTGTGTTAACCAGCAGAATCCCAAGTTCTTGCTATCAAGGTAAGCACTCCCATTGAAAAAGAGATCCCTTCAGTACTTGTCGTCGAGCCTCAGGCTCTGGGTGGGGACATCACATAGTCCAATTCTTACAAACTGGAGAACTTCCTGACGATCTAGAGGAATTTGAGAAAGTGGCCCGGCAATTGAGTATCTACCGGTTTTGGAAAACATTCTTTACAAAAAGAGGCTGAATGGTATCGTGGGTGGACACAATCACCAATGGGGCGATGAGCCCCTTGTGGTTCGGCAAGGGGGATGATCACATTGCACAAAGAGTGGAAGCAACAAACTATGCGGCGGTGATGACACAGGCAGTTTTTACCCAGGTTCGGGCCGCCATGAGGCATAAAACCCTACTCCTGCTTTGGTGGATTGAGTGGAGGTGCACAATGGCATGCAACGCTCGAGCCCAACAAGGTTCCCTTGGGGGAAGAGCAGCTACGCGCGTACCAGTGTGAAGGGTTCGAATCCTTTCATCTGTTGCCTTGGACCTCCTTTTATAGCTCAAAGGCTAACCATAGTGGCAAAACAGTCATTATCTAATGATTAGATAGCTAATAGTGATATCATACCTAACTTTGGCAGTTAGGACAAAGTGCATTAAATGCACTGCTAGGTGTCATCATGAGGATGCAGCCCGGCAAGCATGTCTTGCCGCTTAACTGTCTTCTTCTTATCTGCTTGACACGCCTTTAGACGAGTGTCGCGTGAAGGTACTATGTCTCCAAAAGGGTTGCCACGTGCCTATTGGCAGCCAATTCATCACCTTGAGGGCTCGACAATGCATTGATAAGTGATTTACGTCACTACGAGGTAGAGCAGTGGAGCGGTGGTCACCTGGCAGGGAGATTCGCCCTTGTCAACCCTAGCAAGCCTGCTGAGGAAGTCTTGGATTTGTCCTTGGGGGGGGGGGGCGGGCTTGACCTGACTGGTGATACGTCTCCAACGTATCGATAATTTTTGATTGTTCCATGTTGTTATATTATCGATCTTGGATGTTTTATAATCATTTTTTGGTACTAACCTATTGACATAGTGCCAAGTGCCAGTTGCTGTTTTTTTCCATGTTTTTTACACCGTAGAAAATCAATATCAATTTGAGTCCCAATTCCATGAAACTTTTCGGAGAATTTTTATGGGCCAAAAGGAATACCACAGGCCCTGGCTGTGCCTGGGGGGTGCCCCGAGGGAGGCACAACCCACCAGGGTGCGCCAGAAGGCCCAGGCGTGCCCTCGTGGGTTGTGCCCACCTCGGGTGCCCCCCAGACCGCCTCTTTGCTCTATCAATACCCCAATATTCTAGAAACCCTAGGGGAGTCGATGAAATATTGACCCAGCCGCCACAGAGTCCAGAACCACCAGATCCAATCTAGACACCATCTCGGATGGGGTTCACCACCTTCATTGGTGCCTCTCCGATGATGCGTGAGCAGTTCTTTGTAGACCTTTGGGTCCATAGTTAGTAGCTAGATGGCTTCACCTCTCTCTCTTGATTCTCAATACAATGGTCTCTTGGAGATCCATATGATGTATCTCTTTTGTGGTGTGTTTCTTGGGATTGATGAACTTTGAGTTTATGATCAAATTTATGTTTTTATATCCATGAAAGTATTTGAGTTTCTTTGATCTCTTTTATGCATGATCTCTTATAGCCTCGTATTTCTTCTCCGATATTTGGATTTTTTTGGCCAACTTGATCTATTTATCTTGCATTGGGAAGACGTGCTTTGTACTGGGTTCGATCTTACGGTGCTTGATCCCAGTGACAGAAAGGGAACCGACATGTATGTATCGTTGCTACTAAAGATAAAAATGGGGTCTATCTCTATATAGATAGATCTTGTCTACATCATGTCATTGTTCTTATTGCATTACTCCGTGTCTCCATGCACTTAATACACTAGATGCATGCTGGATAGCGGTTGATGTGTGGAGTAATAGTAGTAGATGCAGGTAGGAGTCGGTCTACTAATCTTGGAGGTGATGCCTATGTAATGATCATTGCCTGGATATCTTCATGAGTATTTGAAGTTCTATCAATTGCTCAACAGTATTTTGTTCACCCACCGCTTTGCTGTTTTTTCTTGAGAGAAGCCACAAGTGAAACCTACGCCCCTGGTCTCTTTCACATATTATAACCTTTTTCCCGTCACGCACAAATTTCTGGCACCGTATCCGAAAGGGATTGACAACCCCTTTAACACGTCGGGTTGCGAGGATTTGTTATCTGTGTGCAGGAGCTATTTACGTTGTGTTGCTTGGTTCTCCTACTGGTTCGATAACCTTGGTTTCATATCTGAGGGAAATACCTACCGCCGATGTGCTACATCATCCCTTCCTCTTTGGGGAAATACCGACGTAGCTTCAAGCGACATCAAAATGAATTTCTGGCGCCGTTGCCGAGGAGCATCTTCAACATATACCAGGTTCCTAATCACAAATCTCTTCTCCTCACAATCTACATTATTTGCCATTTGCTTCTCATTTTCCTCTCCCCCACTACACAAAAATTTGCCTTTTTACTCTCCCTCTTTTTTGTTTGCCTTTTTCTTGTCACTTCTTTTGTTTGCTTGTGCTACCATGTGCCTTATATATGCTTGCATCTTCGCTTGCTAAAAATCTATTGATATGGATCCCCATCCACTTGCTAATCTTTTTAAAAGATCCAATCATGATGAACCAATTTCTAGTGAGTTGAGTGCACTAGATTATCTTTATGAAGTTTTGCTTGAGATTCGTGAATCTGAAAATTGTGATGAAGAAATTTATGAAGTGATTCATGATATCTCCTTGAATTAAAAGCATGATTGCAATGATTTTACTATATATTCTATTAATGTCAATTGTGCTAATAATATTCTATTACTATGTATTCTATTAATGCTAATTTTGCTATGTCCACTACTTGTTGCAATGATCATGATTGGGCTGATGATTCTTATGATCTTGAAAATTTATTTATGCCTCATGATGAATATGTTTGCAATAATATTAAAAGTGGGTTCGGAAGAGTGTCAACTCTAGGTAAAAATAATCCCACACATTTGGAGAGTGTTCAATCTTATGAAATTTTTGATAAAAGTGGGCTTGGAGAGGTCATGACTTTATTTGATGATAGTTCCACAATTTTGGAAGGGTGTCAACTTTGCATGCATGTGGATCATGTAGAGAATATGTTATGTGATAGCTATATTATTGAATTTGAACATTACCCCACATATAATTATTATGATAGAGGGAAATATGGTTGTGGAAATTTTCATCTTACTAAATTTCCTCGTGGTGTGTTGACATTGTCAATGTTTTATTCCTCTCCTTTGCTTATGCTAGCTGTTTCTTGTCTTGATAATTTGTTTTCCTATAAAATTCCTATGCATAGGAAGTATGTTAGACTTAAATGAGTTTGTCACATGTTGCATGATGCTCTCTTTCTGTTTTCATTATTATATTCCATGTGAGCATCAATAAAATCTTATGCCTAGATAGGGGCGTAAAACTTTAGCGCTTGTTGGGAGGCAACCCAGTGAATAAAATTTATTTTTGCTTTTTGTTTCCTGTTTTTGAGTGTTAGCAGAATTATGCTACTGTTATGATTGTGTTTTTATGTTTTAGTTAGTGTTTGTGCCAAGTAAAGCCTTTAGGATCTTCTTGGGTGATAGTTGTTTGATCTTGCCGAAAAAACAAAAAAATTTACGCTCACGAAAATAATTTTAGTTTTTTATCAGAGAGCTATAAATACCCATTCCACATGCAGTAGGTCAATATACAAATTGCTCAGGCCGTCCTAATTTTTCAGAATTGTTGGAGATACATAAGTATTCGAAATAGTCAGATTGCTACAGACTGTTCTGTTTTGACAGATTCTGTTTTCTTTGTGTTGTGTGCTTATTTTGATGGCTCTATGGTTTTATTTGATGAGTTTTTGCCACAGAAAAGTTGGAATATAGTAGATATAATACAAGAACACAATATGAATTGGTTTGATATGACACTTATACTTGTACTAACGGATCTCATGAAGGTTTTGTTGAGTTTTGTGTGATTGAAGTTTCCAAGTTTTGGGTTATCTTACGATGGATGAAGGAATAAGGAGTAGAAGAGCCTAAGCTTGGGGATGCCCTGGCATCCCAAGATATTATCCAAAAATGAGCAACCACCTAAGCTTGGGGATGCCCCCGAGTGGCATCCCCTCTTTCTTCTAGAGACCATCGGTATTTTACTCGAAATTATATTTTTATTCGTCACGTACTATGTGTTTTGCTTGGAGTGTCTTGTATGATATGAGTCTTCGCTTGTTTTAATTTGTGTTTTAAGTCTTGATCCTTTGCTGGACACGCCTATTTGAGACAACCAAAATTATGCCATGAGTTGTTAGAATTGCGCTCTATGCTTCACTTAATTTTTTTTAAGCTATGGAGTTGCTCTAGTGCTTCACTTATATCTTTTTGAGCACTGTGTGCTTAGTATTTTTGAAGAAATGCTCTCTTGATTCACTTAGATTTATGAGAGTTAGTAAAATTTTCAAGAAATTCTCTCTTGCTTCACTTAAATTAATTTGAGAGAAAGAAAATTTATGCTCATGATCTTCACTTATATTTGTTTGATCTTGTCAAAAGCAACACGTGAAAATTAGTCCCAAAGTGATAGATATCCATGAATGATATAATAAATACTTTCATGAAGATCATTGGACAAAATAAACTTGATTCTTAGTAATAGTTTTGCGATATGATGCTGTGATATGTGAGTCATCTTGATGAGTAATTATGCTTTAGTAAGAATATTGGTGTTAAGGTTTGTGATTCCCTATGCAAGCACGAAATTCAATAGTTATGCAATAAAACTATATCCTACTTATGGTGCATTATTCGATGTTAGTTATGCTTAATGCTCGCTTATGAGATTATTCGTTTCTTGGTTGGTCGCTTCCAAATCTTTTGCTAGACTTCATTTTGCACTAAGTATGATCACTACTTGTGCATCCAAAAACCTTTAACCCAGTTTTGCCACATGAGTCCACTATATCTATCTATATGCGGTATTCTTTTGCCGTTCTAAGCAAAATTGCATGTGCCATCTCTAATTTTCAAAAATAAACTTCTCTTTTGTGTGTTTGTTTCGCTCGCGGAGCGGTGAGGGGTGGCTAATATTTTCCATGCTAGATGTGTTATTCTCAAGATGTGCGTTTATTCACTTGTTATTGCATGAGAGTAAGGCAAAGGTATTAGGGATGCCCAGTCCCGAAATGCAAAAAAAATGAATTTACTTTATGTTATCAAATAATAAATTCCTTGGAAAGTGTTGCTATGGAGGGCACCCGTGGATACGGTTAGCCATGGAGAGTGAAAGTATGGTGGAAAAAGGAATAAAATTGATTTTGTATTTGGGAACCGCCTATGATATATTTAAGCATGGAAAGTATTGGGAACTCTAAGTCATTTCCGTTGGTGGGATGGATACACCTCCCAAAATGTTTTTATCTCTATGTTTTTAGCTTTGATCTCTGGCACCTCTACAAATCCCTACTTCCCTCTGCGAAGGCCTTTCTTTTACTTTATGCAATTTTTATTTTGAATTTGAGTTTCCATCTTCTCTTATAAAAAGCATCAACTAGGAGGCAATATGATCGTACTTGAGTATTGGATGTAGCTAATATGCGAGTGTGTTTCATGAATGGATCAATGGTTGAGCATGATGGGCTAGGGATAGCTTATTTTAGCGTTGATATTTTGAAAGACATGGTTGCTTGTTGATATGCTTGAGTATTTAAATTATCATGTCAAAACTAGACTATTGCTTTGAAAAATATAAAAGTCCAAATGGCCATGCTATAAAGAAAGAAATATGATACGACATGTTAGGCGGCATTCCACATCAAAAAATATGTTTTCATCACTTCCCTACTCCAGGATGAGTAGGAGTTAAGCTTGGGGATGCTCATACGTCTCCAACGTATCTATAATTTTTGATTGTTCCATGATGTTATATTATCAATCTTGGATGTTTATAATCATTTTATAGTCATTTTATATCATTTTTGGTACTAGCCTATTGACATAGGGCCGACTGTCGGTTGCTATTTTTTCCATGTTTTTTACATCGCAAAAAATCAATATCAAATGGAGTCCAAATGCCACGACACTTTACGGAGAATATTTATGGTCCAAAAGGAACACAACGGGCCCTGGTTGCGCCGGGGGGTGCCCTGAGGGAGGCACAACACACCAGGGTGCGCCAGGACGCCCAGGCGTACCCTGGCGGGTTATGCCCACCTCGGGTGCCCCCCAGACCGCCTCTTTGCTCTATAAATACCCCAATATTCCAGAAACCCTAGGGGAGTCAACGAAATATTGATCCAGCCGCCGTAGAATCCGGAACCACCAGATCCAATCTAGACACCATCTCGGATGGGGTTCACCACCTCCATTGGTGCCTCTCCGACGATGTGTGAGTAGTTCTTTGTAGACCTTCGGGTCCATAGTTAGTAGCTAGATGGCCTCATCTCTCTCTCTCTCTCTCTCTCTCTCTCTCTCTTGATTCTCAATACAATGGTCTCTTGGAGATCCATATGATGTAACTCTTTTGCGGTTTGTTTGTTTCGATGAACTTTGAGTTTATGATCAGATCTATGTTTTTATATCCATGAAAGTATTTGAGTTTCTTTGATCTCTTTTATGCATGATCTCTTATAGCCTCGTATTTCTTCTCTAATATTTGGATTTTTTGGCCAACTCCATCTATTTATCTTGCAATGGGAAGAGGTGCATTGTAGTGGGTTCGATCTTATGGTGCTTGATCCTAGTGACAGAAAGGAAACCGACACATATGTATCATTGCTACTAAGGATAAAAACATGGGGTCAATCTCTACATAGATAGATCTTGTCTACATCATGTCATCATTCTTATTGCGTTACTCCGTTTCTCCTGAACATAATACACTAGATGCATGCTGGATAGCGGTCGATGTGTGGAGTAATAGTAGTAGATGCAGGCAGGAGTTGGTCTACTAATCTTGGACGTCTGGCCTATGTAATGATCATTGCCTGGATATCGTCATGAGTATTTGAAGTTCTATCAGTTGCCCAACGGTAAATTGTTCACCCATCGCTTTGCTATTTTTTCTCGAGAGAAGCCACTAGTGAAACCTACGGCCCCCATGTCTGTTTCTCATATTATTTGCCTTTCCGATCTACTTTTATTTGCATTTATTTTCAGATCTATTAAACAAAAAATACTTTGCTGCACTCTATTTTATTTGTGGTCTTTTTATCCAATCTATTATAACCTTTTTCCCGTCACGCACCAATTTCTGGCACCGTACCCGAAAGGGATTGACAACCCCTTTAACACGTCGAGTTGCGAGGATTTGTAATCTGTGTGCAGGGGCTATTTACGTTGTGTTGCTTGGTTCTCCTACTGGTTCGATAACCTTGGTTTCATATCCGAAGGAAATACCTATCGTCGTTGTGCTGCATCATCCCTTTCTCTTTGGGGAAATACCGACGTAGCTTCAAGCGACATCAACTGGGCGCTCTTGCACGACAAGGGATGCTTTCCCAAGGTAGTGCGATGTTATCTTGTTTGTATTGGTCTTGTTGATCCGCTCTTTGATATCACAAAGAGCTGCTTCTCTGGTCTTGGCCTTGCTTAGCATTGTTTGAGCTCATTATCCCTAGGTCAAGCCTTGGCTGCCGGGGTGGAGGCCCGTTGCCCATGCACATCTCAAGGGAAACATACACCCCTGTTTGTGTACCCCGACAGAATCCCCCGAGCCTGAGCCATACATGTCGCTGGGCACATTGGGTTGGCCCCCAAACTGTGCATGGACACTTGTCAAAGGAGTGTTGTCCAGGCAGTGGTTGTCACGATGACCAGTCAATCCAACGTCCACTCCGCGTAATTACCACAGGTCATGGGGTCGTGGAACAGTATCAGTTAATGGGTAATGCATCTGCAAAAACAGTAACTTTCTGAGGAAAGATAGCGAAGAGCCAGCCCCCGCGTCTGTTCCCAGTAAAAGGGAAAAACGCAAAGGGGCGTTGCTCATTCATATTCGTCTCCTCTCCCATCATCTTATTCCTCAAGCCAAGCAATTTCTCTCACGCCAACATTCGCCTCCAATGCCCTGCTAGATTTTCGATTCTCCCTGTGATCCCAAAAGACGGGAAAGAAAGACGCCGGCGTGAGGGGGGAGCGGGTGGCCATCGTGAAGGATGGAGCAGCAGAGGGGAAGAAGAAAAGAGCGGCGGAGCTAGATAGGATGTGACAAGAGGATGTGGTTTTCTTCCCTCGAGCTTGGATGGTAACACTCTGATCGCAAGGTACGCATATATGTGGGGGTGGGAAGTTCCGAAGGGGCACAGAGCGCATGTGGTCTTGGCGGAGGGGGACGAGGTTCCACCGAACTCGTACCATTTCTTCGGTGCGTACTTTCTCTATGGTCTCTCGTCCCCCTTATCTGATTTCTTCAAAGCCGTGATGGTGGTGTATGGATTCCATATTCTAGATTTCACACCCAATGCATGGAAATCTTCACCCATCTATGAGAAAATTTCATCGGAGTTCGACGTGGCGCGGACGAAATGCGTCGTACGCGATAGCGAATGGAGTAAGTCGGGCCTCACCGGTGATAGTCTTCGCCCGTCGCTGTACAGAATTGCCCACCTTGAAGCTGCGGGCTAACCATTGAAAAGGTGAGGGACGAATTCCTTCAGTGCCGCATCACTCCACTGCAGAAGAGGGACATATTCACCTGGGAGTACGGGTATGTCGCCGACAGGATTCGTCTGTATCCGGGCCTTGCCAACAATTTGTGGATATATGGCTATGGCTAGCTGTGCGAACAGCTGTTCGGCAGCCTCGGTCCATTTCTTTTGCCGACAAAGGTCGTCCCGCTACACATCAACTCCGCCCAGGACCAAATTCTGAAATGGATGCCTCACAACAATGCTTATGGAGTCAAAGTTGATTTGCAACTGCCTGAGTTGGACGCATAGATCGAGTGGGTCTCCAGTCTAGAAGAAAGGGCTTCCAAGGTGGAGAGCAACATGTTCAAGGGTACCTCCAAGCAGAGGCAGAGTTTAGCAGGAGGTGGATCGAAGAGGACAAAGCGCTCCGGGCTGCAGGGAAGGCGAGCCCGGATAAGAGGAGGAGGAGGCCGAAGGCAAAGGTTTTTCAGATGAAAGGAGTGAGGAGCATGCCGCGGAGGAGGCTGCCAAGATCAATCTGGCCGGGGCTAAAATTATTCATTCCATGGCATTAGAGGCCGAAGGAGGAGGCGGAGTCGAGGAAGCAGAGCAGCCTATGGAGGAATGGCTTGCAATGGTTCCTCAAGCCCCTAAGCCAGATCTGGACCAGCACCCCCGCAGATGGGTCGACCGCGGAACAGGAGCCCTACTCCCCCGCCAGCCACCAAGAGGGTCAAGAAGATTGCTTCCAAGAGCGACAAGCCAAATGTGGTACGTCGTCATTCTTCCCGCCTTTCCGAGGCCAGGACTCCACCCGCCAAGCGATGAGTGGTTACGGGGGTTGACCCCAGCCTCGAGTCAACCCAGCTTCTTTGCGCAGCTCAACCCCGTCGGAACCCCTGGCTCCATCAAAGAGCTCGAAGCTGCCAGGAAGTTCTGCTCCCCTAACTATGAAGAGGGGTAGAGCGACCCCGCCACCTACGGGATACGCACTAGGCACCATGCTCATCGACCCAGAGTGAGGAGAACAACCGATCTCTCTTGTTGAGGTATTATGTACTTGCCAATTTGTTGATCCATTCTTGTTTGTCTACTTGACATAGATGAGGAACGCCTCATCCACTGGGCCAAACGAACCAAGTAGACGGCAGCATCGGGACACTTGGCGAGAACGGGTCTGGTAGGAGATAGTACAGATGATCCTATGCCTAGGCCCCAGCCCAGCCCCCGGCATAAAGGTATGGGTCAAGTTTTGCCTGCATGGTGAGACGTGAAAGAACATGTCGTGTCGCCCGCCAAGGAAGAAGAGGAGAGCCACCAGGGTGGAGCCCACCAAGAGAGGTCCACCCCATGCAAGGTTCAAGCAGAGAAGTCACCGGCCAGGGCCTCCACCGAGGGGTTGGCCCATACTAAGGTTACGACCACTGAGGGAATGGACACGGACCTTGTCACGGCAACTGATGTTGCTGGGGAGACCGACGCACCTCCGCGCCGATCATCACCGGGTAATCCGCTTCTCCATGTCTTTTTCTTTTTACTCGAATTGATTTGATTCCAGGTCTCTGGCTCAGCTGTTTGTAGCATCTCATAATCGTTGCTTGTTGACCTTGTCTGCAACTTCGTCGGTCGAGGAACCTGAGCTGTTGGAAGAAGTGGCTAGCATTGGAAAGGATGCTACCGAAGAGGCCGCCAAAATTGCTGCCACGGAAGGCCATGAGTATATTGCTGGGGACATCGAAGAATCCCCAAAGAAAGGAGAGAAAACCTCTGGCAGCTCATCAAGTTCAGAGGCAGTGATTGAGGAGAAAACTCTAACGCCCTCGATGCGGCTAAATCTCCCACGTGTCGAAGCACGACTTAGCGGCATAACTGCATTGAAAGCAATGTCGCAAGTGAGGTAATCTTCACACATCCCATGTAATACATAAGGGAAAGAGATACATAGTTGGCTTACAATCGCCACTTCACACAATTACATGAATAAAGCATTACATCATCCAGATACAATCAAAGGTCCGACTACGGAACCAAAAAAAAGAAGACTACCCCAAATGCTACACAGATCCCCGATCGACCCCAACTGGGCTCCACTACTGATCAACTAGAATGAAACAACACAAAAGGACAAGATCTTCATCGAGCTCCTCCTTAAGCTTGGTTGCGTCATCTGCACGGTTCAACGGCACCTGCAAGCTGGTTTTGGAAGTATCTGTGAGTCACGGGGACTCAGCAATCTCACACCCTCGCGATCAAGACTATTTAAGCTTATAGGAAGGGTAAAAGGTATGAGGTGGAGCTGCAGCAAGCGACTAGCATATTTGGTGGCTAAGATATACGCAAAAGAGAGCGAGAAGAGAAGGAAAAGCACGTTCGAGAAATCTATGATCAAGAAGTGATCCTAGAATAACCTACGTCAAGCATAACTCCAACACCGTGTTCACTTCCCGGACTCCGCCGAGAAGAGACCATCACGGTTACACACGCGGTTAGTGCATTTTAATTAAGGTCAACTTCAAGTTTTCTACAACCGGGCATTAACAAATTCCCATCTGCCCATAACCGCGGGCACGGCTTTTGAAAGTTCAAATCCCTGCAGGGGTGTCCCAACTTAGCCCATCACAAGCTCTCACGGTCAACGAAGGATATTCCTTCTCCCAAGACAATCCGATCAGGCTCGGCATCCAGGTTACAAGACATCCTCGACAATGGTAAAACAAGTCCAGCAACACCACCCGAATGTGCCAACAAATCCCGATAGGAGCTGCACATATGTTGTTCTCAGGGCACACTCAGATAGTCCAAACTTTCGGTAGGCCATCCCAAAGTTGCCCCTGGTGGCCACCGGCGGCTGACAGGTTGGACCAACACTCAGAGGAGCACTGGCCCGGGGGGGTTAAAATAATGATGACCCTTGAGTATGCAGAACCCAAGGGAAAAAGGCTAGGTGGCGAATGGTAAAAACCAATGTTGGGCCTTGCTGGAGGAGTTTTATTCAAGGCGAACTGTCAAGGGGTTCCCATTATAACCCAACCGTGTAAGGAACGCAAAAATCGGGAACATAACACCGATATGACGGAAACTAGGGCGGCAAGAGTGGAACAAAACACCAGGAATAAGGCCGAGCCTTTCACCCTTTACCAAGTATATAGATGCATTAATTAGATAAGAGATCTTGTGATATCCCAACAAAATATCCATGTTCCAACATGGAACAAACTCCAATCTTCACCTGCAACTAACAAGGCTATACGAGGGGCTGAGCAAAGCGGTAACATAGCCAAACAACGGTTTGCTAGGACAAGATGGGTTAGAGGCTTGGTTCAACAATATGGGAGGCATGATAAGCAAGTGGTAGGTATCGCAGCATAGGCATAGCAACAGAGCGAGCATCTAGCAAGCAAAGATAGAAGTGATTTCGAGGGTATGGTCAACAGGGCGGCAGACTTGGCGCGTGACTCCGGGATGGCTCGGCGGCGGATCCAGGCATGGGGGAGGAAGGCAGCAGAGGACGGGAGGTGAGGCGGATGAGCCGCTCCGGCCGGATCCAATCCATGGCGGCAGCGCATGCGAAGGTCCTGGTGGTGGCATCCATGGCGTGGCTTGGCGGCCTGGAACGGGAGCAGCACGGAGGAAGGTCTGGCTAGCGGCGAAATGCGTGAAACAAGTCGACCATCGCTGGATCTAGGCAACGGCGGCCGCAGACTAAGCTCAATGGCAGCGCTGCTCCAAGTCCACGGCAGCGGCGGCGAGCTCCTGTGAGAGGAACGGGAGGGAGAGAGAGGTTAGAGGAGGAGAAACCTCGGGAAGGAGGAGGAAGGACAGGGAGGAGGCCGATCCTGGTGGCTGGGTCCGCCGGCTGTGACGACTCCATGGAGGGAGGAGAGGGGGTCGGTGCGGCTGCGCTGAAAACCAGGAGGGGTGGGAGGCTGCTTGGGTTGGGGAATGGATCCCGAGAGATTTGAGTGGGTGGCGGCGCATGATGGGATGGATGGGACATCTCCTAAAAATTAGAGTTTTGTCCAGATTTAGACTAGGGACTATATATATATATATATATATATATATATATATATATATATATATATATATATATATAAAGAAAGAGGGAGACATTTAGGGGCTAAACCGTTCCTCCAAATAAATCGAGCGATCGAGAAAAATAGACTAGGAAGTCCAATTAACAAAACGGAGATGTTTTGTAGATGTTTGGGGATGATCCGGACACAACGGTGACAACTGCCCGGGTCGGGTGCGGGACAATTTTCAGGCGCACGCGCGAGGAGGGCCGCGGGCTGACGAGAGAGGTTAGGTTGGACCTGGCGGTAGGTTGTGGGCTGTGTAGATGGTCTCGAGCTGAGAGAAGAGAAGAGAGGGAGGCCCGACGACAGTTTCCGGAGAACGAAAACGTCCGACGTTAGACCGGCTACTATTGCCACTATATTTATCCGTTGGGGCGTCAAACGGACTCCGAATGCGATGAAACTTGGCAGGCGGTCTACTGATAACAAAACAACACCGCATGCCAACTTACATCCCATTCCGAGAACATTTTCCATCCACTTATAAAATAATATTTCGGACAAGTCGCGGGCGTGTGCAAGTGTGGTTGGGCTCAGAACGGACAACGGAGAGGACGAGGAGACTGGGGCGGATGCAAGTTTTGAAAACATGATGATGCAATGCACATGATGACATGACAAGATGCGACACGCAAGCAAAAGATAAGGCAACAACAGCGAATCACTAGAAGACACCTGGCGCGACGGTCTCGGGGCGTCACAACACCCCACCACTACGAGAGGATCTCGTCCCAAGATCTAGGATGGCACCGGAGAGGAACGGAAGATAAAGAGAAGAGGTAAAACAAAGTTGCTTCTTTGACGAATGAGTGAAACCAAAGAACCTTGAGAAGTTGAACAAATTTAAAGAAAGAAAGCAACGAAGTAGAATAAAGTTGAAAGCTCTCCGGTAGGGAAGAGTTTCAAGGAAGAACAAATTCGGACAGCACTCCGGTTGAAACGGAAGGAAAAAACTTGATAAAATGAAAAGAACTTGAGAAAAAGGGCACAACACTCCGGTTAAATGGCTATGTAAGAAAAGAACAAGGTCCTGACAAACAGGAAGATGAGTTGAAGAGAGCAACATCACAAAGCCTCCGGAAAGAATATTAGAATGCACCCAAAAGAACAGAGAAGAAGGCAACAAGTTCTGCCTGAAATGAATTTGAGAGAGCATCGCTAAAAGAAGGATTGAACTGAGTTGTTGGGAAATCAAAAACGAAAAGAACAAGGTTGTAGTGGGCTTATGGAGAACATCTCAAAACAATGAGGTGGAATTCTGCCACTAACGAAACAATAGATTGGCTTGATATCAAGAAGGAGACGAGAAACTTATTTCACCGGTACGATAAAAGAAGAACTTGGGTCATTTATGAGCATCGTAAATAGCAGTAATCCTTAGGGAAGGCTTTAGATGAAACATGGCACAAGATACCTCCAACGAAGAGGTTGATGGATTTAAAATATCTCTTTCCTAACAACATGTGAATCATGAAACATGAACCCAAATTATCAAGAATGACATAATACCACCTCCAATAATATGGTAGAAAGAATTTCACTCCGGTAGGGAAGAGATGCATGAGCTCCTCTGAAGAGAATCTCGATGAACACTTCGAGAAAGAATTAAATCCTTGATGACCCATCATGTATAACCTTAGTGAGAACTCCGGTAACCAAAAGGATGACCAAACGAAAAGGAAGGATGAAAAAAAAAGATTGAAGCCTTGCAAAGATTAGATGGATCTCCATGACGAGAAAATTGAGAGAGCTTGGAACTCCGGGAAAGAAAAATGAATCAAGTGAAACCGAGAATTTGATGAGCCTCCAGAATAAAGAATTAATCACTTGGATGAAGCAAGAATAAGAATTACGTTATGCGTATCCTTCACCAATTAAATTGATGACAATCAACGGATTTGGCACACTACTTATTCTCGTCGAAAGGATTAAGATAGATATAGCATGACTTGAGAACGTCTTCACAAGTTACCGATAGGATTGAGAAGAACGAATGAATATATATGATAACGAATGACGAGAACTCTTGCACTAACCACCATTAGGATTGACAACGAATAAATAGATATGATACCAAGGAAGAAATATCCTGAATAGCCACTGTATGAATTGGAAATGAACGAAGTAAAGGGATGAATCACCGGGAAGAATTATAAAAAGAACGAAGATACTTGAGAGGATTTAGATACAAGGGAACGAAGAGATCATGAATTGATTAGAGAATATTTGAATGACGCACCGGTAAGATTTGGAGAATGATAGCTGAAAGCTGAGAATGAATAATGTTTGAAAAGATCGCCTTCGAAGGAAATAAATGGAAAACAACTCATGAAATGCTCCGGGTGGGTGAAAAGAATTCTGACAATCGAAAATGATTATGAGAGGATGGCCTCGAACTAGAACCACGAATCTATGAGAGAACGGATAAGAAATAGAGGTAAAACTCTTCTTCAGTCTTCAAATTTTGAGAATGACGACAAGAAGCACCACCATGAATTATTTAGACACTCCGGAAGAATCAAAAGCGAAGAGGTTGAGCCAACGATGAAAAGAATTTAACCGATCTTGGAGAAAGGCATTTGACTGATGATAAATCATTCTTACGTCAAACTTCGAAAAGAAATTTGAGGATAGATCCGGGAAAATAAGAAGAGTCAGGTAAAATCCTGGGAAAGACCTGTGGGTTAGGGCCCACTCATAAGATACACCGTTGAAAAGATTTAAAAGAGAGGTTGCACCGGTTGAATTAAATGACTTGAATGAGATAACATCCTCGAAAGAGCTTGAACGAATGTAGAGTGGAAACACGAATCTTCGAGATATCTTGAGCACTCCGGAAAAATTGAATAGTGAGAGGGAATGATTAAGAGGTGCACCGGAATGAGAAGGCATTTGAAGCAAGGAAAAGAATATGGTCAACACAGAAAACTTGAATTGAATCCACCTGAGAAGAAAAGGAATGAGGAATGACAAACTTGAGGCTCCGTTAGGATCTTCATGAGATCACCGGGTAAGAACATTGACGGAAAAGAATGGAGAGGCTTCACATGAATGAAATGGATAATTGATTAAGAAATCTGAGTCCTTGAAGAAACAGGGGTGGGTGGGCGGGAAAACAAAGACAACTTGGGATGGATGAAACAAACGTCGTTGAGAAGAACTGATAATTGATCTTGCTGATGTTGAAATGATCGGATCCACTTAAAGAGAGACACACCGGTTGAAAAGGAGTGATATGACAATCTCGATTATCAAGAAGGATTAGTATTCACATCGGAATATGAGAATACCGGTTCGGAAAGGTGTGGAATCAACACTTGACTTCGAAGCAACTCGAATACCACAACTGGAAAAAAACAAAGGATTGGCTTGCAAAATAAGCCAGAACAAACATATGATAGAGATTTCGTCCGTAGTTTTCGTGGTGGGGCCTACGAGGGCTCGATCGTACAGCACCATCATGTACAAGGCAGTGCACATGACATACGAAGCGTCCCCGAGTCGGCATAGCCAAGGACTCTTTAAGACATAACGAGACCTCTATAAAACCAACCGTGAATAGGCGGACCACTAGACGTCGAACCCCAATTTCAAATCATACATCTGCCGGAAAGAAATCCTAAGAGCTACTTGAATTCCCACTTATAAACTCCCAAAAATTTCCGGTTATGCAATCAGGTGTTGGGGATACAGGGGAAGCATAATATCTCACCCAAAACTAACAAATCCTACATCCAGCTGTATCCATCCTTCAACACATAACCAAGAAACCTTCGGAAATCATCTACCTCAACCTTCGAAAAGCATCCGTTATACGGGTTATGGCAATACTCCCGAACTCCCGCCCAGTATTGGGTGGCGTCGAGGTTATCTCTCCAACAACTGCATAAAAGAGATTTTCGATGTCGGCGAAACTAAACTCAGGTATTCCAGAACTGTAACAATAAAATTGTGATGACAACACCTCGGAGCTCAACTCCCCGGGACACTGCCACAACCCCTAAATGTCAGGAGGCACCAAGAACAATGTTCTCGTCACAAAACCATTAGAACAATTCCAAGATACCCGCGTGATCCTAAAAAAATTTAGTGAAATTTGAGAAGAGAAGAGTCAAAACTCTATGTCAGGATGCCTTACCAGAGCGATGAAGGGACTGAGGAGTAAAAAGAATTCCTAACTCTCCGATAAATATAATCCTAAATGACTCAAAACATTTCTAGACTCAATAACACCAACGATTCGATCAAGCAGGGGGCTCCTAAGGTCGGGGGAGGCTCTGATTACCAACTTCTAACGCCCTTGATGTGGCTATATCTCCCACGTGTCGAAGCACGACTTAGAGGCATCACCGCATTGAAAGAAATGTCGCAAGTGAGGTAATCTTCACACATCCCATGTAGTACATAAGGGAAAGAGATACATAGTTGGCTTACAATCGCCACTTCACACAATTACATGAATAAAGCATTACATCATCCAGATACAATCAAAGGTCTGACTATGGAACCAAAATAAAAAGAAGTGTCGGTGTCAAAACCAGCGGATCTCGGGTATGGGGTCCCGAACTGTGCGTCTAGGCCGGATGGTAACAGGAGGCAGGGGACACGATGTTTTACCCAGGTTCGGGCCCTCTTAATGGAGGTAAAACCCTACGTCTTTCTTGATTAATATTGATGATATGGGTAGTACAAGAGTAGATCTACCACGAGATCAGAGAGGCTAAACCCTAGAAGCTAGCCTATGGTATGATTGTTGTTCTTCCTACGGACTAAAACTCTTCGGTTTATATAGACATCGGAGAGGGCTAGGGTTACACAGAGTCGGTTACAATGGTAGGAGATCTACATATCTGTATCGCCAAGCTTTCCTTCCACGCCAAGGAAAGTCCCTTCCGGACAGGGGACGAAGTCTTCAATCTTGTATCTTCATATTCTAGGAGTCCGGCCGAAGGTATAGTCCGGCCATCCGGACACCCCCTAATCCAGGACTCCCTCAATAGCCCCCGAACCAGGCTTCAATGACGACGAGTCCGGCGCACAGATTGTCTTCGGCATTGCAAGGTGGGTTCCTCCTCCAAGTACTTCATAGAACATTTTGAACACAAAGGTAGTGTCCGGCTCTGCAAAATAAGTTTCCACATATTGCCATAGAGAGAATGATATTTACACAAATCTAATCTGCTACGTATTTCGTAGCGTGTCATCACACCACGGCCAAGTCTTTATTCAAATCGTTTTATTGTCCCACCTCAGCGTGTTTAGCGAGGCGGTTTCCTTGGCACGTCTTGTTAAAGCAGAGATCGTGTCCTCTTATTCCGGGATTCTCATCAATACGGGTGTGGGTAACCCAACCATACCTGTTGGTATATTTTCTCGATCAAAGGCGAGTCCCAAACGGTCACGGGGAAGGCCCTTGGTATTCAACCTCTTATAAAGAGACCAAGGCCTTACTCCTTTCTTTCAATCTCAAACGAGTTCGCCCTTCGCCTTGAGTTCCAACACCCAAGGCTCTAGATTTCAGGCGCTTCGGAACTTCAACAATGTCCGGTTCCGACCTTCGAGGCCAATGGATGCCCTCCTCCATCACGGAGGAGGACGTGCTGAAGTTGAGAGAGGCCGGGTTCTTGACCGGCGAAATCTCGCATAGGCTGCCTGCTCAAGGGCAGGTCATTCCCACTCCCAAGCCCGGTGAGAGTGTGGTGTTCATGTCTCACTTCCTTCGTGGGCTAGGCTTCCCGACGGATCCCTTCATGAGGGGGCTCATGTATTATTATGGGCTGGAATTTCACGACTTAGCCCCGGAGTCCATCCTCCATATTTCCTCATTCATCGTCATGTGTGAAGCCTTCCTCCGTATCACTCCTCACTTCGGACTATGGCTCAAGACCTTCAAAGTAGAGCTGAAGATGATCGAGGGACGGCATGCAGAGTGCGGAGGTGCTTTTATAAGCAAGAATGCTGGTACTCCACGGCCCGAGGGATCTTTTTAAGAGGAGTCCAGCTTATGGCAGCGAGAGTGGTTTTATATTACCGCTCCCAGGGCCCCTAAGTGGGTGGCGCCACCTGCCTTTCGCTCGGGTCCCCCGCCACGACTGGCATCATGGGTCAATACAGGGCTGGACTGGGGGCCGGCAAAGGACGTGCCCCTGTTGCAGGGCCACATCCGAGATCTCCTAGAAAGAGACGTCAGTCTGGTCATGGTGATGCAGGTTATGTTAATTCGCCGAGTTCTGCCCTGAAAATGTCGCCCCCTCCGCCTGTGGGAGTTCAAACCGGAGGGACCACGAGTTCTCCAACATTTTCTTGGCATGACACCCGTGGAGATGTACAAATTGTTCTTCGGACCACAAGTAGTGTGTCTAGATTCTACGGAGGACGCAGGTCTGAGCTGCAATCGTCCGGATACTCAAGTAAGTTGCCTTGTGCCCGGACTCGCTATCCGTATATTTATCATAAAATTGCCCCTAAAAGAGCTTTCCTTTAAACAGGAGTGGATAGCGAAAGAAAGCTAATCATGTGTCCGGCCCCCCTCCCCGAGACCATGCTGGGTCCCGTGCTAGTCAGGATGTTGGAGGTTGTGCCTTCAAAGGGAAGCGAGGGAGGGGACAAGGGAGCTACCGCCTCCTCAAAGGAGGTTGTCCAGAAGGGAGGAATCGAAAATTCCTCTCCTCAGGGGAAGAAGAGGACCTCTTCTAAAGACCCGGAGACCATGGCCTTAAAGCGGGGGAAGAAATCTTCGCCAGAGGGTCCTATGCTGGGGGATACTTAGGCCGAATTATGCCCAAAAGGGGATCAACCCTCCACCGAGCCATAAGTAGAGAGGAGTTTTCTTTTTAAGAAACGAGAGAAATCCCTGCTTTATATCTGAGAAAAGTAATCAAAAATTTACCTTGTAGCTTGGACCTTAGCCCTTCTCATCAGAGCTCGTCTTCGGGGGATCTTCTTCCGGAGATGATGGAGAGCGGAACGCCTCCCCCTGCCGTACCGCCTTGCGAGGTGGGCGACCCTGAGGTATCGTCGCGGAGGGTTTCTCCGAATCCGGTGGGGCCGGAAGGTAGTCATATGGCCCCCCCAAAGCCCTCCGCGTCCGGCCTTCGAAAAGGGCCATCGGACGAGTCCGGCATCGTCTGGTGCGTGGTCGGAGGAGCTGAAGGATCTGCTAGGGCGAGCATCTATCTCAGAGGAGCACCGTGCATTGATGGGTATGGTGATTGAGAGGATTTCATCCGCGGAGAGAGGATTGCACGAGGCCGTCAGGAGTTTACTGACAGGTTTTGAGGTACGCGAAATAATGTACCCTTTTTGGATAGTTGCTCATAAATAAGATGCGCCCTATGTAGATAGTAGCCCCTAAGACTCTGGGTGTTGTCAAAAGTGACAGCGCACAGAGGATCATAATCCCAGGTCTAATATGCCGCCTTTATACGTAGGTGGCGAATTGTCTGGTGGCCAGCCGGACTGATGGATTTGCCAAGCTAAAGCGGCAACTTGACGTGGCAGATGCCGACATCGCGCTTGTCAACAAGCGGCTTGACGAGGCACAAGGTATGTAATTCCTTCGGCGGTGCCTGGTAAGAGGAGCTTTATGCCAGTATCTTACGATGTGTGCGCTTGATGCAGATGGTGCTGCTGCCATGGAGAATCTTCGGGCGGAACTTGCCCGAGCCAAGGAGCAAGCCAGGAAAAGTGATGCGGCTGCCGGAAAGGCAATTGAAGAGTTGAAAGCCGAACAGGCTGCTCACTGTCGAAGCAAGAAGGAAATGGTTGAGATGGCCGTGAAGCTGAAGAATGCTGCTGACCGCTGCAAGCTTCTTGAAAAATAAGATCAGGCGGAACAGACGGACCTAAAGAAGGCCGTTGCCGATGCCAAGGATGCTCGCTCTGTGATGAGAGCTGTGATGGAGGAGCTGCGTCAGGCCGGAGAAATCGCGGCCGGAAAGCCCTTTATGCTGCGGAGGAAGTTCTGTGATCCTAAACATGCTCCGTTAGACCAGATGTGGAGTACAGTGGACACCTATCTGGATTTAGCAACGAGTGCCACGGATGCGGCCGAGCACTTCCGAGATCAAGAAGATCGCGATGTGGAAAAGCTCTTCTGGTCGCAGTTCCACAATCCAGAGCGTCCACTATCATTAGCCGATCGTTTGGCCGAATGGGCCGAGCTAAATAGGTTGTCCGGACTCGCCATGAAGTATGTAGTGAGTCATCTATGGCCAGAGAGACCTGAGCCGAAAAGTTATTTCAACTTGGTGCAGCAGTTCCTTGGTGCGGCGCCGCATATCAATGCGATGAAGAGGTCAGCGTGCATAGAGGGTGCGCGGATGGCTCTTGCCCGTGTCAAGACATACTGGGTGGAAATGGAAGCCACCGATATTGCATCCCCAGACTCGGATGGAAGCCGAGTACCTGCCGAGCGCTATTTTCAGGAAGTTCTGCAAGGCGCTCGTTTAATAGAGACGCAGAGCTCGAAGGATACTATATTCGAATAGCATGTATTATTGTAAAGCAATATTTTGATAAATTGTAGAAGCTTTTTATACTTGTGCCTGCAAGTATTATGATACCTCCTGTGCGGCCATTTAACATATATGTATATATAATCCGAAAGACGGCAGTCGTCGGCTTCAGCCCCCACGCACATAATGCGGGGGTGTTCGCAGAAGGCGCATTTTCACACTTGATCCAACGTCTTGGTCCTACAAAGGAGGTGATAGCGCAGCGAACTAGGCAATCAGACTATGATGCTTTATCACTTTCACTTAGCCATAGGAGTTTGACATTGAGGCTACTTATATCACCCCTGGTGGCGCCTGCACTCGCCCGAACTCGGGGCGTGTATGTGCCTATCCGGGAAACGGCCCTTCGTTAATGCAGAGGAATCCTAAAATTCCGGTATGTCATCGAGTGGTTGACCAGTCTCACGCTATATCATGACAGTCAGTTTTCGGCTTTCTCTACTGAGGTGCTCGCCTGGCCGAACCGGGGCACAATCGCAGTAGTTCTCCTGGTGCCGCCTTAGCTGATAGAGCGGAACGTAAGGCAGCAAAACACAGGAGCCAGGCAAACCCAACATTTGACCAAAGACATGATTCGGAGCTGATGCATATAAGGCCAAACTCACGACGCCGAACACTCCCTAAGGTATTCGGTCTTTATAAGGGCGGGCAGGATAACGCCCTTAGTAATAAGCCCCAAGTGTCCAGGTACGCGCAAAACTCTGACGTGGCCACATGCCAAAACGCCAGCCTCCTCCTTGGTTATACCAAGAAACCAGGGGATGTGTATCAACAAGAGACAGTAAAAAAGGTTTACGTAGGGTCTTAATCTGAAAAGAATCCTTGGAACGGGTCCCTGCTGCACGTCTGCGCCTGTGTCTCCGTTGTGCCGTATCCTGGACGGGCATAGCACGGTGTTCATTTGTAAAAGAGAGGAACTTAGTTAAAGAAAGATCGTGCCGAACATGAGTCATACTAAATAAACAAAGTATGAATCAAAATGGGTAAAATTGAGCTTTATTGTCTCTTGTTTTATATGCGCGGAGCCCCTAGTACAGGGGTATACGGCTATTAAGCCTTTATCAATTGTATGTTTATGCCGGACTCGTAAAGCCGTGTCCGTGGTCTTGACGACCTATTTAGATGCTTTGGCTGGTGAAGCCGCTTTATTGTGGGGCTGTCAAGGCAGCCGCACTATTTTCCGTGCGGGAGGAACACTCAATGTTTTCCCTTTAATGAGATGATGCCTCGTGGACCGGGCATCTTAAGCGTAAGAGATGCATAATGCGGTATTGCGTTAAAGCGGGTGAAAGCTTAGCGTCCCAGCAGTGCTTGATAGCTACTTGAGAATGGGGCGATGTGGAAAGTTAGCTGTTCGCAACGGAAGTTATCGGGGGAGCCGAACATAACTTCTAGCCGGAGAGAACCCATGCAACGGGCATCCGGGCCCGGCGTTACCCCTTGAAAGGAGGTTTTGCTATGGCGAATTTTTGTTGGGTCTATCCCCATGTTGCGGATTGTGTCCTGGTATAAAAGGTTTAGACCACGGCCGCCGTCCATCAGGACATTTGTAAAATGGAGTCCGCCGATTATTTGATCTAATACCAAGGCAGTCCAGCCTGCGTTTCAGATACTTCTAGAGTAATCCTGATGGTCGAAGGTGATTGGTTTTAACAACCATTGGCGAGACTCCTTTGGGATAGGCCGCATGGCGCGTATCTCTTGTGGCGCCGTTCTGTTCGTCACGTGAAGTAAGTTTACTATTTTGACTTCTTGTGGGAAATACTTTTGTTTCCTGGTGCTCTGCTTGTGGGGTTCGTCGTCATCCTCGCTTGGTGTGTCGAGCCCCTTGTGTTCGGCGTTGAGCTTGCCGGCTTGCTTGAAAACCCAACAATCTCTGTGGGTGTGGTTCGCAGGCTTCCCGGGAATACTGTGTATTTGACATATCTTGTCCATGATTTTGTTTAAGTTGTTTAGCTCGTCCCTATTATCCTTGAGGGGCGGCTTTCTCTGATTCTGTCGCGAGCTTTTGAATCCGGCGTTGACCGTCGTGCTCTTTGGGATATTTCCCTTATTCCGGCGCTGGTCCTTGCTGCGTCGGGGTTTTCCGTTTCCATCCCTAACTTCGGATGTACTTGGGTCGCTGGTGCTGCATCTTGCCAACCAGCTGTCCTCTCCTGCGCAAAAGCGGGTCATGAGGCTTGTCAATGCTGCCATTGTTCTTGGCTTTTCTTGGCCGAGGTGTCTGGCAAGCCATTCGTCTCGAATGTTGTGCTTAAAATCTGCTAGGGCTTCGGCGTCCGGACAGTCGACTATCTGATTCTTTTTAGTAAGAAATCTGTTCCAGAATTTCCGGGCTGACTCTCCGGGCTGTTGAGTTATGTGACTGAGATCGTCTGCATCCGGAGGGCGGACATAGGTCCTTGAAAATTTGCCCGGAAAGCATCCTCAAGCTCTTCCCAACTTCCAACGGTGTTTTCGGGAAGGCTTTTGAGCCAATGCCGGGTTGGCCCTTTAAGCTTGAGGGGTAAGTATTTTATGGCTTGGAGGTCATCTCCTCTGGCCATGTGTATGTGGAGGATATAATCCTCGATCCAGACCCTAGGGTCTGTTGTTCTGTCGTACACCTCTATGTTTACGGGCTTGAATCCCGCTGGAAATTCATGGTCCAGCACCTCATCGGTGAAACATAGGGGGTGTGCGGCGCCCCTGTATTTGGGTGTGTCGTGATGTTCGTATATTTGTTGTGTTGCATTGCTTACTAGAGCTTGCTTTCTTGGCCCGTATATAGATCTGGCTGGGCCGTCTTTTGGATGCGGATCCTTTGGTGGATCGTGTGCCGGCTTGTGTACGGCGCCGCTTGCCGCTCCATGCTGGCCATGCGGTCGTCCATCCGACTGGATGGCTTTTCTATTTTTTGAATGCGGGTGTTCTAAGGCCTCCTCGTCAAATTCAAGCAGTAGCTTTCGCTTTGGATAGCTTTTTGTGCGGCGACGGCCGGCATATTTGTCTGCGGTGTTGCGTACTTTGCTCCATGTGATTCTGAGTGCATCTTCAGCAGTTTTGAGCTTTCGCTTCTGCTTTTTCAGGCTATGCGCAGTGGCGACGAGCCTTTTGTGGAGGTTCTTCTGCTCCATGAGTTTATCTGGCGTAAGGTTGTCCGGACTGTTGTTTTCACCGGGGACGGGGTGTTCGGTTTGTTGATCCAAGTTTCCCTGTTCGGACGCTTGCTCGAAGGCATGTTCGTCGTCCGCCGGCTCGTCCTGCTCTATGGCTGGGTCTGTATGACTACTGTCTCTGTCGAGGCGGCGCTTACGTCGCCGCTTTGATTGCTTTTCGAGTGAACGATCCCTCGTTGCATCCTTGTGTTCCTCGTTGTCGCTTCCTTTGGGTGTGTCCACCATGTATACATCATGAGATGAGGTGGCTGTCTGGTGCCTTATAGGCGTTGGTTCGTGTTCATCTCCTACATCGTCGTCCATACCGTCGATGTCTTCGGAGTCGAAGTCGAGCACGTCATTTAAATTATCGACAGTGGCTACGAAGTGGGTGGTGGGTGGGCTTTGAATTTCTTCATCATCCGCATCCCAACCTTGTTGACCATAGTCCGGCCAGGGCTCTCCTAATAAAGAGAGAGACTTTAGTGAATTCAGAATATCACCGAAGGGCGAGTGCTGAAAGATGTCCGCGGCGGTGAACTCCGTGCTTGGCGCCCAATCGGGTTCGATCGGTCGGGGCACGGAGGGCTCGGAGTCTCGAGAGGAGTCCGGCTCCTTGGAGTCACGGGCTTTGTAGAGAATAGGGCTGGTGTTCGGCTCGATCCCCGTAGAGATTGCAGCCCCCGAGGCGGTGTCTAACCACCTATCCTCGATTGGCGTGATCGGCTCCGAGCTAGGGGTCGGAGCGGATACAGGTGCGGCCTCTAGGGCACTATTCGGCGGCAGAGCTAAATCATGCCCATCGTGACAGTGCGGCGCGCTCGGCTGTGGCTCGAATCCATCGAAGATCGAGTCTCCGCGGATGTCAGCCGTGTAGTTCAAACTTCCAAATCTGACCTGATGGCCAGGGGCGTAGCTTTCGATCTGCTCCAGATGGCCAAGCGAATTGGCCCGCAGTGCAAAGCCTCCGAATACGAAGATCTGTCCGAGGAGAAAAGTCTCACCCTGGATCGCATCGCTGTTGATGATTGGGGAAGCCATCGAGCCTAAATGTGACGACACAGAGGAACTCTCAATGAAAGCACCAATGTCGGTGTCAAAACCGGTGGATCTCGGGTAGGGGGTCCTGAACTGTGCGTCTAGGCCGGATGGTAACAGGAGGCAGGGGACACGATGTTTTACCTAGGTTCGGGCCCTCTTGATGGAGGTAAAACCCTACGTCCTGCTTGATTAATATTGATGATATGGGTAGTACAAGAGTAGATCTACCACGAGATCAGAGAGGCTAAACCCTAGAAGCTAGCCTACAGTATGATTGTTGTTCGTCCTACGGACTAAAACTCTCCGGTTTATATAGACACCGGAGAGGGCTAGGGTTACACAGAGTCGGTTACAATGGTAGGAGATCTACATATCCGTATCGCCAAGCTTGCCTTCCACGCCAAGGAAAGTCCCTTTCGGACACGGGACGAAGTCTTCAATCTTGTATCTTCATAGTCCAGGAGTCCGGCCGAAGGTATAGTCCGGCCATCCGGACACCCCCTAATCCAGGACTCCCTCAAGAAGACTACCCCAAATGCTACACAGATCCCCGATCGACCCCAACTGGGCTCCACTACTGATCAACTAGAACGAAACAACACAAAAGGACAAGATCTTCATCAAGCTCCTCCTTGAGCTTGGTTGTTTCATCTGCATGGTTCAACGGCACCTGCAAGCTAGTTTTGGAAGTATCTGTGAGTCATGGGGACTCAGCAATCTCACACCCTCGCGATCAAGACTATTTAAGCTTATAGGAAGGGTAAAAGGTATGAGGTGGAGCTGCAGCAAGCGACTAGCATATTTGGTGGCTAACATATATGCAAAAGAGAGCGAGAAAAGAAGACAAAGCACGTTCGAGAAATCTATGATCAAGAAGTGATCCTAGAACAACCTACGTCAAGCATAACTCCAACACCATGTTCACTTCCCGGACTCCGCCGAGAAGAGACCATCACGGTTACACACGCGGTTGGTGCATTTTAATTAAGGTCAACTTCAGGTTTTCTACAACCGGACATTAACAAATTCCCATCTGCCCATAACCGTGGGCACAACTTTCAAAAGTTCAAATCCCTGAAGGGGTGTCCCAACTTAGCCCATCACAAGCTCTCACGGTCAACGAAGGATATTCCTTCTCCCAAGACAATCCGATCAGGCTCGGCATCCAGGTTACAAGACAACCTCGACAATGGTAAAACAAGTCCAGCAACACCGCCCGAATGTGCCGACAAATCCCGATATGAGCTGCACATATCTCGTTCTCAGGGCACACTCAGATTGTCCAATCTTCCGGTAGGCCAGCCCAGAGTTGCCCCTGGTGGCCACCGGCAGCTGACAGGTTGGACCAACACTCAGAGGAGCACTGGCCCGGGGGGTTTAAAATAATGACGACCCTTGAGTCTACAGAACCCAAGGGAAAAAAGGCTAGGTGGCGAATGGTAAAACCAATGTTGGGCCTTGCTGGAGGAGTTTTATTCAAGGCGAACTGTCAAGGGGTTCCCATTATAACCCAACCGCGTAAGGAACGAAAAACCCGGGAACATAACCCCGATATGACGGAAACTAGGGCGGCAAGAGTGGAACAAAACACCAGGCATAAGGCCGAGCCTTCCACACTTTACCAAGTATATAGATGCATTAATTAGATAAGAGATATTGTGATATCCCCATGTTCCAACATGGAACAAACTCCAATCTTCACCTGCAACTAACAACGCATTACGAGGGGCTGAGCAAAGCGGTAACATAGCCAAACAATGGTTTGCTAGGACAAGGTGGGTTAGAGGCTTGGTTCAACAATATTGGAGGCATGATAAGCAAGTGGTAGGTATCGCAGCATAGGCATAGCAACAGAGTGAGCATCTAGCAAGCAAATATAGAAGTGATTTCGAGGGTATGGTCATCTTGCCTGAAATCCCGCAAGGAAGAAGAACGAGTCCATGAAGAAGACAAGCGGACGAAGTCGAACGGATCCTCACAACACGACGTTACTGGAACCAACCCGAAGAAGCAACACGGGAAAGAAGCAAACAACATAGTAAACAACCACTACAGCAACATGGCATGATGCACAACAAGTATGATGCATGTCCGGTTTAATGAAGCATGGCATGGCAAAGTGCACAAACAATCCTACAAATTAAGTGGAGCTCAACATGCAACGGAGCTGCATATTGAAGAAAACACCACATGACTTATTTAGTTCTCTCTCATTTATAAACCCAACAAGATTAAATGTTGTTAGCATGGCAAGATGTGAAACATGATGAAACTATCTAATCTAGGCAAGTTTAAATGAGGCCAAAACAACAAAACAACAAATCCGGAAACTCCTCATATGCATATATTAGGTTTGGTACTGTTCTGCCCTAAACATAATTTTAGAGTTATTAAACATGCAAAACAAGTGCACCATGTTAAACTAGGCATTTTTCTACCCCATTTACATATAAAGTTTGTTAAGTTTGGAGTTACGGTTATTTGTTATGAATTAAAGCATTTTAGCATGGCATAGGAGCAAATTTAACCAAACAACATTTTAAACATAGATGAAAGTTGCATATTATTAAACTAGATGGAAATCTAAGCAAGTTTCATATTAAGTTTGTTTTAAACCGATGCACGGTTGGAGAGTTATAAAATGCATGATGTCTAGGGGGTTTCCTGCAAAACTGCTATCTCTGGGAAAATAGAAAAATCTCCAGACAATAAAAAAATATTACGGGGCCAAAACTAGGGCGGACTGGGCCTCACCATGGGCCAAGCCCAGTCAGTGAAGGAGTTGGTAGGCCGCTAGCTGGATCGCTGGGTGGCGCTGGGCCTTGTGCAAGAAGCGGCCCAGGCGAGGATCTGGGCAGGCGAGGCCGGTCCCTGCGCGTGCGGTCGAGGGGCGAGTCAATGCAGGCAGGGGATCGGGCGACTGGGCCTTGGCACGGTCAAGGGTTGGAGCGTTGACGAGCCAGGTACTCGTCGTCTCCTCGACGAGCGAGGCAGCAAGGAGCGTCAGGCGGCAGAATTGGCGCGTGACTCCGGGATGGCACGACAGCGGATCCAGGCATGGGGAAGGAAGGCAGCAGAGGACTGGAGGTGAGGCGGATGAGCCGCTCCGGCCGGATCCAATCCATGGCGGTAGCGCAGGCGAAGGTCCTAGTGTGGCATCCATGGCGTGGCTTGGCGTCCTGGGACGGGAGCAGCACGGAGGGAGGTCCGGCGGGCGGCAAAACGCGTGAAACAAGTCGACCATCGCTAGATCCGGGCAACGGCGGCCGCGGACTAAGCTCAATGGCGGCGCTGCTCCAAATCCACGGCAGTGGCGTCGAGCTCCTGCGAGAGGAATGGGAGGGAGAGAGAGGTTAGAGGAGAAGGAACCTCGGGAAGGAGGAGGAAGGACAGGGAGGAGGCCGATCCTGGTGGCTGGGTTCGCCGGCTGTGACGACTCCATGGAGGGAGGAGAGGGGATCGGTGCGGCTGCACTGAAAACCAGGAGGGGTGGGAGGCTGCTTGGGTTGGGGAATGGATCCCGAGATATTTGAGTGGGTGGAGGCGCATGATGGGATGGATGGGACATCTCCTAAAAATTAGGGTTTTGTCCAGATTTAGACTAGGGACTATATATGGATATATATATATATATACATATATATATATATATATATATATATATATATATAAAGAAAGAGGGAGACATTTAGGGGCTAAACCGTTCCTCCAAATAAATTGAGCAGTCGAGAAAAATAGACTAGGAAGTCCAATTAACAAAACAGAGACGTTTTGTAGATGTTTGGGGATGATCCGGACACAACGGTGACGACTGCCCGGGTCGGGTCTGGGATAATTTTCGGACGCGCGCGCGAGGAGGGCCGCGGGCTGACAAGAGAGGTTAGGTTGGACCTGGCGGTAGGTAGTGGGCTGTGTAGACGGTCTCGACCTGAGAGAAGACAAGAGAGGGAGGCCCGGCGACCGTTTCTCGAGACCGAAAACGTCCGACGTTAGACCGGCTACTATTGCCGCTATATTTATCCGTTGGGGCGTCAAACGGACTCCGAATGCGATGAAACTTGGTAGGCGGTCTACTGATAACAAAACAACATCGCATGCCAACTTTCAACCCATTCCGAGAACATTTTCCAAACACTTATAAAATAATATTTCGGACATGTCGCAGGCATGTGCAAGTGTGGTTGGGCTCAGAACGGACAACGGAGATTCCGAGGAGACCGGGCGGATGCATGTTTTGAAAACATGATGATGCAATGCACATGATGACATGACAAGATGCGACACGCAAGCAAAAGACAAGGCAACAACAGCGAATCACTGGAAAACACCTGGCGCGACGGTCTTGGGGCGTCAAAAAAACTCCTCTCCAAACTATGGGCCCTTTTCCCCTGTTTGGCACACTATCCGCAGCCCCACAACCATCCTCAAGCAAATTGGTGCTGGTCCTTGCCCAATCGAGGCATGCAGGCTCCGCCTCATCCTTTGCAGTGGGTGCAGATTTTGACGAAGAGATCAGGGCATCTTGGCACCATTTCCCAGAGAGCCGAGAGGCTGATGATTCTGTTCTTGGAGCCATGGACATGTCCTTTTTGGAGTCCGTAGCTGCAGGTATCAAGGACATGTAGAGTAGACATAGCCTGAAATGGCAAACGATCAAGGAGCATCGTAAACTATGTTGGTCTGATAGACCAGAAACTAGGGGACAAAGGCAAAGAGCTACGTGAGTGGCACTCAAGAAGTTCGAGTCCCTTCTGCGGCATTAGGAGGTGATAACCATGGCCAAGGAGGATGTTTCTGCCCGAGAGGTCCACCCGGAGCAGCGCGAAGCGCTTCTGAATGCCAAGGAGAAGCACATCTCTACCCTGGAAGGGAAACTTGAAGACACCATCTGCGGCAAGGATGAAGAACCGGAGGCTCTTGTCCAGCAGAGTACCAAGGATCTGGAGGACAAGCACAAGGCGATGTTGGCTAGGCTCACTGAGGGAGTCCTAGCTTAGGGGTCTCCGGACAGCCGGATTATATCCTTTGGCCGGACTGCTGGACTATGAAGATACAAGATTGAAGACTTCGTCTCGTGTCCGGATGGGACTCTACTTGGCGTTGAAGGCAAGCTAGGCAATACGGATATGTATATCTCCTCCTTTGTAACCGACCTTGTGTAACCCTAGCCCTCTCCGGTGTTTATATAAACCGGGGAGTTTTAGTCCATAGGACAATAGACAATCATACCATAGGCTAGCTTCTAGGGTTTAGCCTCTCTGATCTCGTGGTAGATCTACTCTTGTACTACCCATATCATCAATATTAATCAAGCATGACGTAGGGTTTTACCTCCATCAAGAGGGCCCGAACCTGGGTAAAACATCGTGTTCCCTGCCTCCTGTTACCATCCACCTTAGACGCACAGTTCGGGACCCCCTACCCAAGATCCACCGGTTTTGACACCGACATTGGTGCTTTCATTGAGAGTTCCTCTGTGCCGTCGCCAGAAGGAAGGCTGTCTCATCTCGTCTTTAGAGACGGTACTACTTTCGGGGGAGCTTTGCCTGTCGGTCAAACTCTCCAGTTAGGCGGTTTCATCATGACCGCCTGTTCGGCACCCGCGCCGATGATGACTTCTCAGGTCATCGAAAACAGCCTCCACGTCAGATCGACACTCGCCGAACAGATGGATCCAATGGATCTCGCCTCCTTAAACGAGCTCTTGGATCGCATCGCCGCCTTGGGAGTCGCTACGGACTATGATCGGATTGGGCTTAAACCCTATAAAAGGGAGATTAACTCTCCACCGGTCACCCATCATATTGCAGTGGTGGAGGAACAATGCGGCGACCTTTCCTCTATCTTGAAGACCAACTATGTCCGGATTCCCGAGCTCTCCAAGCCGGACGCCCGTTCACGGGAGGACAACATCCAATCCCTCAACTTAGAGTCAGGCAGCGGACCAGGATTATTGGGTAGCACCCCGGAACCAGAACTTCCAAAATTGGAAACTCCTCGGCCCCTGGATCCCAGATCGGGTAAGGGTTCGGATTCAATTCCACCCACCCACCCAAACATAAGCCATCTTTCCCACATCAAGCAAGAGCCCAAGGAAACAGTACATCACTATTGGGCCAGATTCCTCCTTGCGATAAACAAGGTTAAGGACTGTCGCGAGGAAGACGCAATCCTATTTTCCTGCAATAATTGCATGGACAAGGGAATCCTTAACGCCATAAATCGCCATGAGATAACACGCTTCGCTGACTTGGCGTCCATAGTATGAAAGTACTGTGCGATGGAAAGTGCCTGGAAAACCGAAACAAACTTTTGGGATAATTCGGCCCTGAATACAAACCCAGTCCGAAATAAAAGGGTGCATTATCACAATACACCCGGGTTAACTACCAAAAAGCAAAAACCCTCTACAGGGCATGGAACCGTACTGGAGGGATGGCTTAACAGACCCTGCAAAATTCATGGTACAACGGATACAATACCAACGCACAGCCTTAGAGCATGTTGGATACTCTGGCAGGTGGCCAAAAGTGGTGAGGTTCTTCTTATACCAAATACCACAGAGCACCATCCCGCGGATAACAATACGGTGTTAACAGTCTTTGAGACCTTCGCATCAAATAATAGGCGCAAGCGAACACTCCGAAGCATGGCCGAAATCTGCCACATAGTGGCAGTAAATCCATGGAGTGACACGGCTATCACCTTCAATGCCAGTGACGAACCTAAATTCCGAACAGCCCGAGCACCAGCCGCACTGGTCCTCAGTCCAATCGTGGATGGCTTTCGACTCACCCAAGTACTCATGGACGGCGGCAGTGGATTAAACCTCATCTATGAGGAAACTCTTCAAAAGATGGAAATAGACTGGAGCCGCATTGAGTAAAGTAGCACAACCTTTAGAGGAATCATACCCAGTCGGGAAGCACGCTGTGCTGGGAAAATCACACTAGATTTGGTATTCGGCACGCCGGATAGTTACAGGTCCGAAGAAATCACATTCCAAGTGGCCCCATTCAGCAGTGGTTATCACGCTCTTTTAGGACAGGAGGCGTTCACAATCTTCCAAGCCGTACCCCATTACGGGTACATGAAGCTCAAAATGCCCGAGCCCAATGAAATCATCACTCTTGCCAGTGATCCGGACACAGCACTCCGCGCCAAAAACAAAACAGCCGCACTGGCCCTTGAGGCATTATCCGAAGCCCTCTCGGCCGAGGAATTAACCACGCTACGCTCTACAGTGGACAGGGACGACGTGATACTCGACAAGAGATCCAAGTCCACCTCTTTTAAACCAGCGGATGAAATAGTCAAATTCCAAGTCCACCCAACGGACCCTACAAAAACAGCCTCCATCGGGGCACAGTTAAACCCCGTTGTGGACGCCGCATTACGAGAGTTCCTGCGCGAGAACTGGGACATATTCGCCTGGCATCCCTCAGACATGCCAGGAATCCCACGCAGGCTGGCCGAGCATAGCCTCAATATCCTAAAGGGATTTAAGCCGGTCAAGCAAGCTCTCCGGCATTTCTCCGAACCTAAGAGACATGCCATGGGAGAGGAACTAGCCATGTTATTGGAGGCCGGATTCATCAGAGAAATAAAACACCCGGACTGGCTAGCAAACCTGGTGATGGTACCAAAGAAGGACAAATCCTGGCACCTTTGTGTCGATTTCAAAGACCTCAATAAAGCTTGCCCAAAGCATCCCTTCCCCCTCCCACGCATCAATCAAATCATTGGTGCTATTGCAGGACACGAGT
Organism: Triticum aestivum; assembly: GCF_018294505.1. Classification (NCBI taxonomy): domain Eukaryota; kingdom Viridiplantae; phylum Streptophyta; class Magnoliopsida; order Poales; family Poaceae; genus Triticum; species Triticum aestivum. The sequence continues at coordinate 312,063,185 of NC_057809.1, forward strand.
CATTGTGTTTCCTCGACGCATACTCCGGTTACCACCAAATCAAGATGGTGGAGTCCGACCAAGCCACAACGGCATTCATCACACCATACGGTCCCTTCTGTGTTAACACAATGCCTTTTGGGCTCAAAAACGCTGGCACAACATATCAGCGCATGATTCAGACATGTCTGGAGAAACAAATAGGCAAAACAGTAGAGGCATACGTAGACGATGTGGTCGTCAAAACCAATCACGTCGACTCTTTGATAGATGACTTGAGGCTCACATTCGACAACCTCCAAACATATGACATCAAGCTCAATCCGGAAAAATGCGTTTTCGGCGTACCAGTCGGAAAGCTCCTGGGTTTCATTGTCTCCAGTAGAGGTACTGAGGCTAATCCAGCCAAAATCCAAGCTTTGTCACAGTTGGCTACCCCAACAGACCTCAAGCAAATCCAGAAGTTAACTAGATGCGTGGTGGCTCTAAGACGCTTTATCTCCCGCTTAGGAGAAAAGGCTTTACCCCTTTATCGCCTCCTTCGGCGCACCAAACACTTCGAGTGGACGGTCGTGGCCATAGCCGGACTGGAAGAAATAAAGGCCATTTGGCAACCAACCCAATCCTGGCCGCGCCAAACATTGGCGAGCCAATGCTATTGTACATAGCGGCAACTCATCAAGTTGTCAGCGCAGTGCTCATTGTCGAACGAGAAGCAGACGGACACAAATTCCCTCTTCAAAAGCAGGTATACTATGTATCCACTGTCCTCACTCCATGCAAATCACGGTACCCACATTATCAGAAGATAGCCTATGCGGTATTCATGGCATCCCAGAAGCTGCGACACTACTTTCAAGAGTGTTCGATTACAGTAGCCTCGGAAGGGCCACTTAATGATATTATAAACAACTGTGACGCTACGGGCCGGATTGCCAAATGGGCCATTGAGGTCCTCCCGTTCGACATAACATACAAACCTCGACGAGCCATCAAGTCGCAAGTATTGGCCGACTTCATCGCCGAATGGACGGAGGCCGAACTCCCTAAAGAGTACGGCGCATACTCCAATTGGATCATGCACTTCGACAGTTCTAAAATGCTGGCTGGTCTAGGGGTTGGCGTCGTCCTGACATCCCCAACCGGAGATACCGTTCAGTACGTACTGAAAATCTTGTATACAGACTCCAACAATGCAGCCGAATACGAAGCTCTGTTGCATGGTCTTTGGATGGCAGTCTCCATGGGAATTCAACGCTTGGAGGTGCATGGGGATCCAAACCTCACAATATCCCAAATAAATGGAGATTTTGATGCCAAGGACCCGAAAATGGCAGCCTATCGAAACGCTGTCCTAAAAATGTCAGCTCGGTTCGAGGGGCTCGAATTTCACCATGTGGCTCGGGAAAACAATCAGGCGGCGGCTATCCTCACCGGCATCGGCGCAATACGCGATGCAGTCCCCCCCCCCCAACATATTTTTGGAAAGGCTGTTTAAACCATCCGTAGTATGGGAAGGGGACACCGGTAACAATAGTCCGGGCCCGGCCAAAATACCCGATACCGAACTCTCTGACACAATCGGAGGCCCCGCCACCGAAATAGCACCTTCCGTCCATGAAATAATGGCCATTATTGCCCCGTGGACTGAACCATTCCTGGCCTACCTAACTAGAAAGGAACTTCCGGAGGTCCAAAATGAGGCACGCTGCATAGTGCAGCGATCCAAGGCCTACAGGGTCCATGAGGGAGAATTGTACAAAAAAAGTACTACCAGAGTCTTTCAAAGGTGCATCTCCGAAGTGGAAGGGCGGAATCTTTTGGCAGAAATTCACGCCGGACTCGGCGGTCATCACGCCGCAGCCCGGGCTCTTGTAAGCAAGGCCTTCCGTACATGATTCAATTGGCCAACGGCCCGAGCAGATGCACATGACTTGGTCCAACGTTGCGCCGGTTGCCAGCTCTTTGCAAATCAAAGCCACATGCCGCCCACCGCCCTCCAAACAATCCCCATTACATGGCCCTTTGCGGTCTGGGGGCTTGACATGGTTGGACCCCTTAAAGGGGGAACCCACAAGAAAAAATACTTATTGGTCATGGTGGATAAATTCACCAAATGGATAGAGGCCAAACCTGTTAAAACAACCGAATCCGGACCGGTGATAGACTTCATATCCAGGGTTGTACACTGTTACGGCGTCCCCCACAGCATCATCACTGATAATGGCACAAACTTCACGGCCGACGAGGTAAAACTCTGGTGTAGCAAAATGGACATCAAGATCGATTATGCTTCAGTCTATCACCCACAAACCAATGGTCAAGTCGAGCAAGCAAACGGTCTTATAATGAGCGGCATTAAACCCAGATTAGTGCGCTCCTTAACGGAGTCTAACACACACTGGGTAGAGGAGCTCGACTCCGTACTCTGGGGGTTGCGGACCACGCTGAATCGTAGTATCGGATATACACCCTTCTTTATGGTGTACGGCGCAGAGGCAGTCTTGCCCTGTGACATAATTCATGACTCACCTCGAGTGCGCATGTACAAAGAAAGAGAAGCCGAGCTCGATCAGCAGGACAGTCTGGACACCCTGGAAGAGGAGCGCGACGTAGCCAAAGCCCTTTCCGCATTTTATCAACAACAGGCTCGCAGATACCAAAGCAGAGAAGTACGGGCCAAAACTTATAACATTGGCGAACTAGTTCTATGCCTGTTGGATAAGAAAAAAACAAGCTCGAGCCCAAATGGGAAGGTCCTTTCATTATTGACCAAGTTCTGACCAGTTGAGCGTACCGACTGCGGGATGCATCAACTAGTCGACTTGAGCCGAACCCATGGAACGCGGCCAGGCTCCGAAGATTCTACGCCTAGCACCGGACTCTATGTTAGTCCCCTCCCTTTGTCCATTTTCTGCATATACATCATTTTTCCTGTTTCTCTTTCTTTCCTTCTTTTATTATTTCTCTAGGCCTTCAAGGGTCACCTTGTGCCTCGCTTATACATTACAGATGCGCTAGCCGCACTCTTCATACCTGGGGGCTTCTTTCACAGAAGCTTAAATTATTTATCTGGGCCTCATGCCCAACACATGTGCTATACTTCTGCATTTGCCTTTTTTCACCATTATATGCATCGATATGACTTAAGTTTTGGCCAAGCTGGGTTGCCTGGCTCTTGTATTTATGCCCTACGTTCCCGTTAATTCGGATAGGGCATAAGGGGAGCACCTCTGCGATTGTTACTGCCAGGTCAGCCGGATGTGTACCTGAGACTGGGTGAAGCCGAAAGCTAGCGTTCTTAAGGGAATATTCGGTCGGTGAACAAAAGATGATTTTTATTTATTGTCCATATCTGCCCCCAGATGTTTTTTCTGTGTTTCCTATCGTAGTCCGGACATGCACTTTAGGGCATGCTTACCCAGGGAAGGAACCCTTAACGGAACTATTCTCCCTGGAAGATGTTTCTTACTACCCATGTAATATAACATAACTAGTTGGGCACTTGTATGATAAAGAACTAATGACCCCTACACCTGGTCTCCACGCATACCCCGGTTTTATATAACTGAGCGGGTATTCGGATTCACTTCAGACTATTGGGCCCAGAGGTTGAAGCGAAAAGGTCCGCAATGACAAATGATCTACAATCCGGCTAGAAGGCATTATACATGTCACTTCAATTACATAGCCATGGAGACTGACTAAGCTCCTCCTCTATACCATCCAACAGGCGGTCTAGCTTACAATCCCATTGGGAATACTCTGCAGCTAATTCTACTTGCCCATAAACTAAGCTAACAGGGATCTCTTTTCCGTCAGGCCCCACAGGTCCGACCTCGGCCATGTGATTTGGATCTGCCTTGGTATACCGCGTGTTCACCATGGCCCAGGCCTCTCTGGCACCCTGTCGGCAGGCTGATATCTTCCATAATCGAAAGCGCCGCCGTGCTCCCTTCAGCTTCTCCGCAAGCTCTACAGCGCCTTCTGGCAGGGAGACGGATGGCCACAAGGCCTGGGCAACACCCTGCATCACCTACCGAACTTGTTCGTGCAGATGTGACAGCTCGGACAGAAGATCACCCGCAGACCCGGGCATTTCCTCCGCGGGACGACCTGAAAGTGCTAGTGATCGACTAGAGGGGGGTGAATAGGCAATTTTTATGAAAGTCTTCAAAACATGGAAGTTTCGAAGAGAAACGATAGAAATAAACCTATTACCATGCAGCGGAAGGTAGACTACACTAGGCAAACCATAGTCAAGTATTCAATGGAGTGAAAGCACAATGACTAATAGCAGCTATGCAGTAAAGATCAGGTAGGAAGATATTGTGAAGCCAATCAGAACAAGCAGTCACTCAGTGAAGACAAAAGATAAAGCAATCATACAATGACTTCACAAGGACCAACAGTAAATAAAGAGAAGGGAAGGATGAAACCAGTGACTCGTTGAAGACAATGATTTGTTGGACCAGTTCCAGTTGCTGTGACAACTGTACGTCTGGTTAGGGAGGCTGAGATTCAACTCAGAAGACCTCGTCTTCACCTTATTCCCCTTGAGCTAAGGACAGCCAGTCCTCGCCCAATCACTATGGTAAGTCTTCAAGGTAGACTTCCAAACCTTCACAGACTTCGTTCACCGGCGATCCACAATGACTCTTGGATGCTCAGAATGCGACGCCTAACCGGCTGGAGGATTCACAGTCCTCAAGTGTAATAAGTCTTCAGATCACACAGACAGGAAGACTTAAGTGATGCCTAACACTCTTTGGCTCTGGGTATTTAGGGCTTTATCCTCGCAAGGAATTCTCTCTCAAAGGCTTCGAGGTGGGTTGCTCTCAAACGACAAAAGTCATGCACTAACTCTGAGCAGCCAACCATTTATGGTTGTAGGGGTGGGCTATTTATAGCCACTAGCCAACCCGACCTGATTTGTCCGAAATGACCCTGGGTCACTAAGGAACTGACACGTGTTCCAACGGTCAGATTTCAAACAAACACGGCAACTTTACTTGGGCTACAAGCAAAGCTGACTTATCCAACTCTGGACAAGATTTGCTCTCATAGTCTTCACTCGAAGACATTGGATTTTGGTTAAGCATCACTTCAGTCATTTTGACTGGTTCTCTTGGACCCCACTTAACAGTACGGTGGTTCCTATGACTCAACAAGGAAAAACACAGAACGACGAAACTGCTAAGTCTTCGCGCTCCATAGTCTTCACGCGATGTCTTCTCTTGTCATAGTCTTCAATGTGAATGTCTTCACATACCACCTTTGGCTTCAATGTCTTCATACATTTTTAGGGGTCATCTCTGGTAGGAAAACCGAATCAATGAGGGACTTCTACCTGTGTTATCCTGCAATTCTCACAAACAGATTAGTCCCTCAACCAGGTTTGTCGTCAATACTCCAAAACCAACTAGGGGTGACACTAGATGCACTTACAATCTCCCCCTTTTTGGTGATTGATGACAAACTGGTTGAAGTTTTCAATGGGGAATAAAATATGTGAAATTGTAAAGGATAGGTTATTGTCTTCATAAGTGGCAAAGGCTCCCCCTGAAGATGTGCATATAAGTAATTTGCTTTTGGTATGCAAATGCACATGGCAGGTTGTACTTGGGGAGATCCTCTTCAACTTATGATGACAATTCATCATGCATGAAAAGTATGTGAAGATAATGACATGCATAATGAAAAATGGACGTCTCCAAAATGATCTAAGTGCGGAATTTATCGTCGCACATGCGGAATTTATCATCGCATCACAGAAAAGCAAATAAGTAGCAGACGACCATCGAGTTTGAGTGTTACAACTCAAAGAACCAAATGTATCAAAACGTGAGAGTTGTAAACACTAGGCAAAATATAAAACCACCGCCCATATGGACCCGCTTGAAGACTATCAAACTCATATGCTTCTCCCCCTTTTGTCAGTAAGGACCAAAAAGGTTTGAGGACATAGAGCACCTACTCGCTCCCATGAGGAGTTGGTGAAGTAGAAGGGTCGTCGGAGTTGGTTGGCGGTGCAGACGAACTCGGTGCAGTGGTGATTCGCGCCGAAGGTGGTGAAGTAGCATCGTCTTCATCATCGATGACACGTGCATTCACTATTGCAGCAGAGGAGGAGAACTCAGAGTCTTCAAGAGATGGAGTACGCCGTAGCAAGGTCCTTCTTGGAGGTGTTGAGTCAAACTTGAAGCGTTCAGAGAAACCATCCTCTTGAAGATCATCTTCAGAACACATAAGCGTCAGCCCTTTCCATGTACGCTGACAAGTTTCATGGGCGACAAAGGCATTCTTGGTGGCAAGGTTGCGAATCCTGTTTACGTCCACCAAGAGGCTTTGCATTTGGCGCTTCAGCCAGTCATGATGCTTATCTTGTTTCTGATGCAGCACGACGAGAAGCTCTCGGTCATTGAGGACACGAGATCATCTTTGAGGCCTTTGCGCAATGGTGCTACCAGTGGCATCAGTTTGAGCACGAGGGGCACGTGTGTTTCCAACAAGGGGATAAACACGAGACATTGCTGGAATTCCTTCAATGGGCTGGGTGAAGCTTTGGTGATCAGCATTGTGAAGATAAATCGGATCCTTAGCAGGCTTTGGGTAAATGGCTTCAACTGACAGATCAACCTCGGGCAAGAATATGAGATGATTGCGCGTAGACGGCTGATAGTTGAAGGCTGAGTGACGCTTGATCAGACACATGACCCATGGAGCATAGAATTTCAACCCAAAGATGTCGGAGCCGGACGCAGCCAACTGCCTAATGAAGAAGTCTTGAGCATTGAAGCTGATGCCATTGAAGATATAGAAAACCAAAGTCTTCATTGCTCCTTCAAGCTTCGCCTGCAGATGAGTGTCCTTTGACAGGCCATAGTCTTCCTGAGTATTCAGCGTCGTGAGGCAGAGGCTTCATCATGCTCAACATTTGACTCATGTTGGGTTCTGGCTTCTAAAAGATGCTTTCCAAGGCATTTTGATGTTGTTGACAACCTGGTTCATAGTATTCACCAGGAGTGTGCAGGCCTGTGAGCTCAATGATATCAAGAGCTTTAGCTTCATGATGGACATTGCCTGTCATCCACTCAAGGACCCAAGTCTTCAGATCCCTGTTGTAGCCTCGAATATGAAGAGTGGCATAGAATTGAAGCAGCAATTCATCATTCCAGTGCTCCTTGTCAGTGATGAACTACAACAAACCAGCATCTCTGAAACAGTCCAATGCTTCTTTGAGGCAGGGCAGACCAGCTATAGCTTCGGAGTCGAGGCACATATGTGGAAATATGTGCGCTTGATTGTATAGGACACAAGAATAGTAGCTACGCTGCTGATAGCTCCAAAACCGATCTAAGGAAATGCGCGGTCTGGTATAAGGGTTCTTGGAGCTGTTGAAGAAGGTATTATGTGCCACGAAGCCATTCGCACTGAAGACCCCAAGTGAAGTGGCAGTGCCTGGGAGACGTGGAAGTCTTGGCTTGGGCTTTTGGACTTGAGGCCTGTGCTCGACGTGGTACTCAAATTGTGGACCAGCAGCAGGCGGAGGAGTCAGAATGGGCCATCGAACCATAACTGGCTGACCACGATCAAATTCCAGCTCGATTGTGTGAGGTCTTGGAGGGGGAATAGGGGCATTGGCATTGTCTTCATGGGCTTCAGGGGCCACATGTGCTTCAGGTACTTGGACCTCAGGTGCTGCATCATTGACTTCAGGTATTGTAGCATTGACTTCTGGTGCCTCATTGGCTTCTGGCGCCTCATTGGCTTCCGGCGCCATATTGGCGTCAACCATGACAATGTCATTGGCGTCAGCAGTGATGTTGGTGGTTACTTCAGGGTTGTTAACCTCCACTTCAGAAGCTGGAGGGTCGGTCACGTTCTCCTCGAGAACAACATCTTGGTGAGACGGGGGTGTAGCAACTCTTGTGTCTCTTGGGGCTTCTTCTTCATCTTCTTCTTCATCGGCTGATGTAGCTGGAATGTCTTCAGCCATTTTGGCTTCGGGTTCAGACACGTGCATTGTGGGAGTGACTTGAGGCCTTGGTCCTTTGCGAAGCCTGCATAATGCGGGCGACGCTTGTGGAGATGGAGTGTGCTGGGCCACAAAGTCATCATCATCTTGCACTGTTGGGGTAGCTTGCGGTTGGGGAGAGCTTGGAGTGTCTTGTCTCTGTGGGTGATTAGCCCATGATGCATCCTGAGCAGTTGGCGTCAGAGGACGACCAGTGCTAATGAGTTCGCTGTGCGTGAGCACAGGCGATGATACTAGTTGGTGCTCGATCTAAGGAAGGACTTCATCATCTTCAACATTGTCATGGTGACCAATGTCTTCAGCAGCGGTGGGGTCAACTACTGGAATGTCTTCAGGAGCCTCTGTGGAAGCACGCTCATGAATTACCATCCGTCGTTCTTGATGCGAAGAGGCAGGACGAGCAACCGAGATGGGCTCAACAATAAGGGGCTCTGTGGGAGCAGCCCGATCTTTCTTGGTTTTGTGCTTCTTCTTGGAGGGAGCGACATCGGAAGCTTCAGGATGTTTCCTCTTTCTGGCTTCAGCCTCAGCAGCCCTTGTCTTCTTTAATTCTGAAGCCATTGTGGGGACCTTAGGCTTCGAGCCTGTCATACTGACAATGGGATGTGCTTCCTGCCTTATTGCTTCGGGTTCGGCCACAGCTGGCTTCTTCTTCTTCTTTGCAGCCATCCTGGGATCGATGCCAGGACGCCCAAGAGCCTTGCCCTTTTTAGCTTCATTGTAGGCTTGCACGCACTTGTCAGCCAGACTCTTCATGCGCTCACGAGAACCTTTAGCTTCTTCGCATTTCTTGAGAAAGGCTTCCTTGAGCTCGTGCAACATAGTCTTGAAGTTCTTGATATCTTGCATGCTGAGCTTTGCCATGTGCTGCTTGAACTGAGCTTTCTCATAGTCGATCTTTTGCTTCAGTTCAATGATGCCCTGAGCTAGAGCTAGCTCAGAAGCAATGGCACCAGTGAAAGCAACGCTGAGGCCAATTGGAAGTTGCAGATCATCAAAGCTGAGATTGGGGGTTTCAAACCACTCATCAATGAAATTGTGAAGGATTGCTACGTCAAAGAGAGGCAAATCATTGAAGATTTCTGCTTCTTCTTTGCTCTTGATAAGTTGCTCAAGAGCGTCATGTGCAAGATCTTCATCGTTGGACAGATCAATGGCGTCGTTGCGCAGAATAGCAGCAGCAGTCAGTTCTTGGCTGGTGGGTTGCAAGGGCATCTTTACTCTCGAGGGCTTGGAGATACGTGACAAATCTTCAGACTGCACACTGTGTTCAGGAGGTGCAGTGGCTAGAGGCTTCGCCTGTAAGACCTTTGGTGCAGGAGCAGGCTTTGAAGCCTTAGGCCTCTTCAGTTTCTTTGGCTTCAGTGGTGCAGACGCTTGATCAGATTCAGCGTCATCTGCAGGCTCATCCACGGCTGTCCCTTGAACCATGATATGAGTGATGAGACCTTCCAGGTTGTAGAAGGGCCCAACAAGATTGGGTTTAGCTTCGCGTGCGCCATCAGCACGAGGAGCAGAGGGGCCTGGATTGAAGTCTAAGCCTCGTGACTTCTTGTTCTCTTTGGCCGAGTTCTTGGCAAACTGAAGGTTGCGCTTGAACAGATTATCATCGCGGCACCACAGTGATGAAGATGGGTCTGCATCCGCAGGCTGCGGTTGTCGGCGTTCTGGGAACGGGGGTCCCCAGACTTGCCTGCCTGCGGCTTGCGGCGTGGCTCAAAGGGGGGCCCAGCACGGCCCATCTTCACCAACACAAGCCCAAGACCCTCGCGAGGGGCCAAGCCTCGCGGTGCAGACGACGCAGAGCTTCCTCAGGCGCGGCCTCGTCAGGCTGGCTCACGAGGGGGCGGAGAGATCAAGGCGGGGTATCTCACGAGGTGCCCATGACGCGAGCCATGACGACCGGGGGCGCCAGGCGGGTGCCAGCCCGCGCAGCGTCCTCCCTTCCTCTTTAGTGCAAAGGGGGCAAGCGCAGCCGCGGAGTACCGAGGCATCAGGCAAAGGTTGCCATTTCGGTGCAACGAGACCAAGACCAGGAGGACTACGAGATGGAGGTCACCGTGGAGCCCAAGACGGCGTCATCACCAGAGCTTTGCGCAGGCGAAGACTACTTTTGTCAGGATAGTTGATACTAGCTGTCCCCCTTCAAATTAGCCCGCCATTGTTGGCTCCCTTCCCGCTCGATATTTGGGAAGAGGACCAGGGCCTCTATAAATAGGACCAGCCACCCACAGGCAGAAGGACAGAAGGAGAGAGGCTAGAGGCTGGGAAGAAAGAGCTGGCCAGAGAGTTGGAAAGATAGAGAAGATCAGGTAGAGAGAGAGAGAGAGGGGTGACTGAGCTCCTCCCAGCAGTTCATCGCTCCAGCCAAGAGCAGACCTTCGCGAGACTGTTCTTCCTTGTATTGTTCATCATCATCAGCCCAAGAGGCAATCCACCACACCACACACTGGAGTAGGGTATTACACCACAACGGTGGCCCGAACCAGTATAAACCCTGTGTCTCTTGTGTTGTTCTTTCCTTAGTTTAGATCCTAGTAAGGCGGAGGAGTGCAGGTAGGTAGGAGGCGAAATCTCCACGCGCGCCCCAGTGTTCGAACCTCAAGGGTCTGCCGGAACCCGAAATCCGACATTTGCCGCGCCAGGTAGGGGTGCGCCGGGATTCGTCTTCCACCGCCCCGTTCTCCTCCGACCATCACGCCCATGTCTGACGCTCATCGGGCCCGCGCCGAGCGCCGGGCCGCACTCGCTGCTCGCCTCGCCCAGACGGCCCCTGTCGGCGGGCATCCTCGTCGTTCCCCGTCACCTGCCGTCAACGCCGCCACCGGCCCGGCGGGGGACGAGCAGCAAGCATTGTCCCAGCATCCGTCCATGCGGCAAGACGGCCGCACCGCAACTCCCTCGCTCACCCCACCTGGTTCTTCGTCCTGCGCGCTCCGCGCGCCCATGGAGGCTCGGGCTGCACTCATCGTGGTGAACGAGCTCCTGCGCTACCATCCTGTCGACGATGTCTACGAAGAATGGCTCGACCGCGTCGCCGAGCTCGTCCGCGCCGCAGCGGGCTCTCCTCCACCGTCCGTTCCGCTGCACCGCACCCCTCCCTGCGCGGGCAATGAAGCTCCGGCGGCGCCCCGACCGCCTCCTCCTCAAGAAGGCACGTGGCCCCTGGGCGGAACCCGCACCGCCAGGCGCCAGCGCAGCAAGAGTAGAGCTGTCAAGAAGTCCCTCGCCCGCAAGAAGCTGCCCGGGCGCTCCCTGCTCCAACACGTCGCGACCATGCTCCTCCTCCCGCGCGTCAAGACCCCGCGCTGCTCCTAGCTGCAGCGCGTGGGGACATGCAAGACCAAGTTCCCCTTCATCCAAGGCCTCCTGTGGCCATAGCAGGCTGCCGCGCCTTCACCGCCGAGCTATGCAACGTCGCGTGGCCCGGCAAGTTCAAGCCAGACTTGCCTCCTCGCTATGACGGCACGGCTGACCCTGCAGAGTTCCTCCAGCTCTACGAGCTGGGCATCGAAGCTGCCAACGGAGACGAGAAGGTCATGGCGAACTGGTTCCCCATGGCACTCAAGGACGGGGCCCGCACCTGGCTCCTGAACCTGGCTCCAGGCACAATCTCCTCCTGGGACGAGATGCGCACCCGCTTCATCGCCAACTTCCAAGGCACTCGCGACCGGCCACCCGCCGTGAGCGACATGCGCCGCATCAAGCAACAGCCCGGGGAGACCCTGCAGAAGTACATCCAGCGCTTCAACAACGCGCGCCTCAAGATTCCCAAGGTGACTGAGGAGGCCATCATCTCGGCCTTCTCCGACGGCGTGCGCGACGTCAAGATGAAGGAGGAGCTGGCGATGCATGAAGACCTGTGCACTTCCTTGGAACTGTTCAACCTGGCAACCAAGTGCGCCAGGGCCGAGGAAGGGCGTCTCTCCCTCCTCGAGCTGCCTGCCGCAGACCCAGAAGAGAAGAAGCCCAAGGCCAAGGATGTGAAGCGCAAGGGGGCTGCCGTGCTCGCGGCAGAACCAGACACCAAGCGGGGCAGAGATCAGCCCGAACCTTCCAAGGGCAGCCGGTACTGTGTGTACCACGACCTCCACACCCACAACACCAACGAATGTCAAGAGCTCCGAGCCGTGCGAGAAGGAAGGATCGGCCGTCGCCCTGACCGCAGTGACCGGGGCTACGGCCGAGGAGGAGGAAGGAACGCAGGACGCTGGGAAGACCGTGGCCCGCGCCAAGGGTGGCGCGATCAACCTCGCGAGGATCGCTGGCAAGACCCGCCTCGCGAGGGAGGCTGGAGGGATCAGCCTCGCGAGGGAGACTGGAGGGATCAGCCTCGCGAGGATCGCCCGCAAGGCAACGCAGGCCTCCCACCGCTGCCACCGCAGCCAAGGAGAAACGAAGACCGCCACCAGGACGAGGGGGCTGGGGGCTTCCAGGAGCCGCGCGCGATCGCCTGCATCCTGGGCGGGGCACAAGCCCCAGCCTCTCAGCGCATCTTCAAGCAGTTCGCCCGCGAAGTGAACGCAGTCCTCCCCAGGCTCGAAGCCACGCGCCCTCTCAGGTGGTCGGCGTGCGCCATCACGTTCAGCTCAGCAGATCAGCTCAAGTGTGCGGCTACAGCCGGAGTCCTCCCGATGCTTTGTTCCCCAATCATCAGCAACATGGTGGTCACCAAGACACTCATCGACGGCGGGGCAGGGCTCAACGTCCTGTCCGTGGAAACATTCAACAACCTCCAAGTGCCCTACAGCCAGCTTCAGCCAACCAAGCCTTTCTCCGGTATCACCGACGGCTCCACGGTCCCGATTGGGCAGGTCCGCCTCCCTGTCACCTTCGGGGCACGCGACAACTACCGCACCGAGCTCATCGACTTCGACGTCGCTCACATTCGCCTGCCGTACAACGCCATCCTTGGGTACCCAGCGCTGGCCAAGTTCATGGCCGTAACTCACCACGGCTACAACGTCCTCAAGATGCCAGGAAGCGGCGGAGTCATCACGGTGCCATGTGAAGAGAAGGACGCGGTGTGTTCCCTGGAACGAGCCTTTCAGGCCGCGTCACTGGAAGACCCGGATCGTGGAAGCAGGAGGCCTCCCGAGACCGCCCCTAAGAAGAAGAAGACATCGTCCGGCCCGACCACTCAGGAGGCAGGCCCCTCTGGGCCCGCGCCTGCCCGGGGGGAACCTCCTTCCATCGCATAGGAAAGCGCGCCCGGCGCCCTCCTCAGGCAGGGCTCGGGGGCTCTCCCCTGGAGGGCCACCGACCTAGCCAGGGTCACGAGGGAGGCGCTTGGGCACCACATGGAGGCGTGTTTCGAAGAACGTTTCCCTCAAGAAGGAGCAAGGCAAGGAGACCCAGACCCTCAGGAGTTCGTCAGCAAGGCCATTCAGGAGCTACAGGAGTCAAGAGTCATGAAAGGTGGCCGCCGCCTACCAGCAGTGGCTCCCCATCCAGGCGAGGATGGTGGGCTGCGCGTCTGCATCGACATACCAGGGCTCAACCGAGTCGCCTCTCTGGAGCGCCTCTGGCCCTCGCGAGTGGGGCGCTGCGGAGGCCCACCCCACAGCTACGTTCGCATGCCTTACGGTTTGCCGAACGCGGCTGACACGTACCAGCGCCTCATGAGGGGCATCACGGAGGCACGGGAGGCCAGGCGTTCCGCAGCCCTGGCAGGGATGGAGATGGCCCGTGAGGAGCCGCCAGCACCTCCGAAGCCTCCCGAGGCCCCTGGGCCTGGGGGCCCGTGAGGATCGGCTCCCGCAGCCCACCGAGCTTGCTACACCAACGCTCCTTCGTCCTCAACATCATCAGGTGACATCTTTTCGAGTTCTATTTCCAGCTGGGAGCGCCCCCCCAGGGCTGCATTATTCCCAGGCCGCGTGGGCCCGTCCCTGCGGCGTGTATCCCTTTTTATTCCATGTTGTTAGCTTACCTTGTTGGCGGCGCCCCTCGGGCTGCATGATCCCCAAGCCGCTCGGGCCTGACCCAGTGATGTCCGCATTCCCAGCATCTATTTGAACGAATCCACTCCTTCGCGGCTAATGTGTTTTACCTAGTTGCCTGCTCAGCTGACACCAACTAACGGAGCTGCTCTCAAAACGGCACGACGCTTGCGCATGGGTCCGTCCCTGCAACGCCGACAAACCTGGATGGCTGAGCTCTGGCCGCGGCAGCCCCTCATAGCGTCACCTCATCAAGCCTTCAGTGCCTCACTACCCCTCGGAAGCAACCAACGGCTGACTGTCAATTGTCATGGCAACCCCTTGTTTTTTCTATGATGGACCTGCAGGACCTCCCGAAGGAGCTGCGTCAGGCGAGGCCCATGTGGTGTCTCCTTCGCTCTCGTCCGCGCGAACCGCTTGCACGTTAAAGGGGGGGTGCCTGAGCATTACGACTCAGGGCTCCTACTGGCTCTCCAGCCCTCACCCTCTGGCCTTGACCACGGCATCGCGACCTGGCATACCAGCGACGGCTGAGACTCGCTCGAGGGCCGGGACCCGAGGACGTAGAGCAGAAAGGGGAGCAAAGGCGAGAGGGGAGAGACACGTGAGGACCTCACCGAGCAACCTCGCGCATGCCGATGCACGGACCCGGTGACATACTAGAGAGCGGCCCCAGATCCTCGAGATAAGTCATCACCCGGAAGCGCCAGCTGCCATGGCACCATCCCCGCACCTAATGCTACCCTGTGTTAGCGACGCCGCTCTCCTTTCTCACCAAACAACAGCTGCTTGGGCGCCAAAGGGGACCTCCTAAGCATCACGACTCAGGGGCTCTTACCGGACTCCGGGTCGCTCACCTCCTGGCCTTGACCACGGCATGGTGACCTGGCATACTAGCGACGGCTGAAGCCGCCTTGGGACTGGGACCTGTCGACGCAGAGCACCAAGCCCTCGTGAGGTTCGAAAGGGAGGACTGAGCTAAGACGGAATGAGCAACTCGCGCAATTCTATGACAAGGGTTATATTAACAAAACAGGATCACAGGCACCTTACAAGCCCCCACAGGGCGCGTTTTTGATTCCTCGCAGGGAACAGATCCTAAAGGGACACAAACTACGCACGACCCTACAAAAGACGCCATCATCAACAGTGGGCCGTCGAGCACCGACGCCAACCCCATCCAGATCAGAGACGGCGGCGGCCTGACAAGCCCGCCCTGCTCCAGGAGCGGCGCCGGCTCGGGGGCTCGTAGCTGTCGTTGCTCGTCTCCGGAGTCGCGAAGAGCTCGCCGGAGTCGCTGGAGCCTCCGACGCCTCCACCGCCTGAGGAGCCGCCAAGGGAGCGGTTGGCGGGCCCAGTCCTCGTCGCGGCAGGGTCCGGGCCACCTTCCCCGGGGCAGCACTCCAGCCGGCGCCCGCTCGCATCGAAGACCTTGAAGAGCATCATCGAAGCACCGTCGTAATCCAAGTGGACCGCGAAGACGCCCCTTACCCTGCAAACCCCCGCGATCTCTCTCCATCCCCGAGTCATGAAGACCTCGCCCGGGGCAAAGACCGCGACCTCTGCCTCGGTCGCGAGGGTGCTGCAGCCGGCGTGCTGCAGCCAGAGCTCCAGGGGCTCCCCCTGCGGGATGATGGAGGCGAAGAAGGGAGGAAGGCGGATCCAAGACTGAAGAGGAATGGCGACATGGAGCACGAACTCTCGGGAGGAGCCCTCGGTGTGGACCCCAGGGGGGACGACCCACACCTTCGTGACCCGTCGGCGCCGACGGCGGCGCCGCCCATGGTGGTCAGCATCAGCTCCTTCGGGGCCCTCGACGTAGGCGTACAATGGCAGCGGGAACTCCGGCGGCACCCGCTCGCACCAAGGCCTCGACACCACCTGAAGGGCCCCTTTGTCCGGGCCACGGGGGACGAGCCGTTTCTTTGGCGGGAGCGGGTCTGGCTCCTCTCGGGGAGCTTTTCCCTTCTTTGCCGCTGAGAACCTGCGGATCGGAGCCATCACAGCAAGACGGAGCAAGGATCGGGAAGAAGGAGAAGCAAGGAGGGATGGACTGGAAGGGCGCACGCTGTCCCATACTTATGGCCGGCGAAGGCCAACCGCCGACCTCCACGATTACAGGTAATCATGACCCACTTTGCATGCAGGGACTTGTTCAATCTGTGCAGTTGCCGAGGCACCATGGGGAAGTGGAGACGCCCACAACCAACCAACCGCCACGCGGCGCCCAAGGCCGCAGGCTGTTAGGGCCCGCGGCGCTTCGCTCTTGCCCTTCCGCCTCCCTGCACGGCCAAGTTCGGGCGCGCCTTGGGCCTGGGGGCTACTGTCGGTGTTCTGGGAATGGGGGTCCCCAGACTTGCCTGCCTGCGGCCTGCGGCGTGGCTCAAAGGGGCGCCCAGCGCGGCCCATCTTCACCAACACAAGCCCAAGACCCTCGCGAGGGGCCAAGCCTCGCGGGGTGGATGACGCGGAGCTTCCTCAGGCGCGGCCTCGTCAGACTGGCTCACGAGGGGGCGGAAAGATCAAGGCGGGGTATCTCACGAGGTGCCCGTGACGCAAGCCATGACGACCGGGGCCGCCAGGCGGGTGCCAGCCTGCGCAGCGTCCTCCCTTCCTCTTTAGTGCAAAGGGGGCAAGCGCAGCCGCGGAGTACCGAGGCATCAGGCAAAGGTTGCCATTTCGGTGCAACGAGACCAAGACCAGGAGGACTACGAGACGGAGGTCACCGTGGAGCCCAAGACGGCGTCATCACCAGAGCTTTGCGCAGGCGAAGACTACTTTTGTCAGGATAGTTGATACTAGCTGTCCCCCTTCAAATTAGCCTGCCATTGTTGGCTCCCTTCCCGCTCGATATTTGGGAAGAGGACCAGGGCCTCTATAAATAGGACCAGCCACCCATAGGTAAAGAGGAAGGGAGAGAGGCTGGAGGCTGGGAAGAAAGAGCTGGCCAGAGAGTTGGAAAGGTAGAGAAGATTAGGTAGAGAGAGAGAGAGGGGTGACTGAGCTCCTCCCAGCAGTTCATCGCCCCAGCCAAAAGCAGACCCTCGCGAGGCTGTTCTTCCTTGTATTGTTCATCATCATCAGCCCAACAGGCAATCCACCAGACCACATACTGGAGTAGGGTATTACACCACAACGGTGGCCCGAACCAGTATAAACCCTGTGTCTCTTGTGTTGTTCTTTCCTTAGTTTAGATCCTAGTAAGGCGGAGGAGTGCAGGTAGGTAGGAGGCGAAATCTCCGCGTGCACCCTAGTGTTCGAACCTCAAGGGTCTGCCGGAACCCGAAATCCGACAGCGGTCCACGGACCATGCAAGGATAGAAGCCTTGTTCAATGGCTTCAGCTCTAGACTTGGGTTGAAGATTTCTGTATAGAATGTCTCCCCATGTCGTTTGATGGCATTCTTCTCAGCATACTCCTGGGTCACGAACCTGTACTTGAACCACTGTTCTGCCCAATATCTTCGAATCCATTGGATTCGAGTTTTTCGCTGATTGTACTCCTCCTCTGGATCTGTCTTGTACAGCTCATAGAGGTCAGGAGGCAAATCTCTTGAGGTGTTGCCATGACGCTGTCTGCCACCCTTTCTTGTAGGTTTCTCTAGTGCCATGAAGCTTAAACTGAAGGGCTTCAACACATTTAAAGGCTTCAAAGGCTTCCACTTTCTGGTTAAACAGGAACTGGCTTCGGGAGAGTTAATGTGATGCTGTAAGAATTCTGCAAATGAATGCAGACTATGAGAACCAAGGGATTCTCCCATGGACATGTACCTGTGACAACATTAAGGTGCGAGGGAAGGGGAAGAGGTCATATGCATTCTCAAAAGATTTTGAAGATAAATCAGTTCAGAAGACATTGACCTCATAGTGTGAAGACATTCACTCATAGATAGAGAGTTGGTTCCAGATTTGTACGAATCCACGAATAAGTACAAATGAGGAATCTAACTACTTTGTGAAGCATAAGTGAACATACTAGGCATATTATGAGAGGCAGTATGAAATATATCCAACTTGTGTGAACAGAAACTGCTTGTGGTAGAAAGTGATGAATCTATAGGATCATAGGGGCCGTAAAAAGGAAGTTTTATTTACCACACGAAGAACTGCTAGACGGAGTGGGAGAGGAGGCCGAGAAGTTCGATCGTCCGTGCCCTAACTTGGCGACGGAGGACACCTACGGCGATGGCGGAGAAGACGATGTCCGCGGCTGGTGTGAAGACGGCGTCGGTGAGGTCGCGACAGCTAAGCGCTTCGTCGCCGGCGTCGTCGAGGGCTAGCGGTGGCGCTAGGGTTTGTGCGAGAGTGGAAGAAAGGATAATGACTGTGGTGAGGCGTGTATTTATAGGGATAGGGACGGCACAGTGTTATTACATAGGTGCCCCTGGCGATTCACATCTGAAGGACACGTGGCCATCATGCAACATATTGGAGGTTGTTCCACGTTCCCACGCACGCCTGGATTGTCGGGTGGTCATTCCCACTTCTCCAGGTTTCAGGTGAGGGAATTAGCATTGAAAACGGACTTAATGTTTGTCTCTGTATCTTCTCCTGACTAGGACGCAGAGAAGACATTCGATAGTTTCAATAGAATGCATATGATTTGGACAGATTGAGTTTGAGATAGAAAGCATAGAGAGATTAGGGTCCGATCACATTCATTTAGTTCAAAAGATTCAACAAGGAAGACGTAGCTATAGGTGAATGATGTAGAGGACAGAACACTAGTATGTATATATCAGAAGACAATCAAGTCAACATAGTGAAGATAATCATGAAGACAAGTTGAAAATGAAGACAAACAAAATGTGAAGACATAGCACATGTAACGCCATGGGTAAAACACTTCAAACAAAAGAATTTGGTGGTGGCGTTACCCACTGTATAGGAAGTATTAGACCCAGACACGGCGCACAATTATCGTGGTGCTCCGAAGTCAAATTCCACGTTAATGTATTCACACTCAGAATGTAAGTCTTGATTGATTGAAGATATACTTTACTTCGTGTGTTGCACATCTAAGTCATCAACGTGCATAAGTGTTAGGATGTGTGCCTGATCACAGGACATTTGAGGATTCCAAGATATTTAGCTCACATCGTAACATGCAAAACCTCTTCTCATCCAAGGGCTTGGTGAAGATATCTGCCAATTGCTCTTCAGTGTTGACGTGTATGATATCAATATCTTCCTTCACAACATGATCTCTGAGAAAGTGATGACGGATTTCAATGTGCTTTGTCTTCGAGTGCTGAACTGGGTTGTTGGCAATCTTGATGGCGCTTTCATTGTCGCAGTAGAGTGGTACTTGCTTCAGGTGAATGCCATAGTCTTTGAGTGTTTGCTTCATCCATAGAAGCTGAGCGCAGCAAGATCCAGCAGCAATGTATTCAGATTCAGCAGTGGAGAGAGATACATAGTTCTGCTTCTTTGAAGACCAACATACAAGTGATCGTCCCAGAATATGACATGTGACTGATGTAGACTTGCGATCCACCTTGTCACCAGCATAATCAGCATCCGAGAATTCAACTAGATCAAACTCAGAGCCCTTTGGATACCATAATCCTAGTGTTGGGGTGTGAGCCAAATATCTGATAATTCGCTTCACAGCTAAGTGATGTGATTCCTTTGGTGCCGCTTGGAACCGGGCACACATGCAAACACTAAGCATGATATCTGGCCTAGATGCACATAAATAAAGTAAGGAACCAATCATGGAGCGATATACCTTTTGATCGAACTCTTTACCATTGTCGTCGGGACCCAGATGATGTTTGGTTGGCATTTGCGTCATGTAGCATTTGCAATCTTGCATTCCAAATGTCTTCAGGCAATCTTTGAGGTATTTCTCTTGAGATATAAAGATGTCATTGTGTTGCTGACGTATTTGAAGACCAAGGAAGAACTTCAGCTCACCCATCATGGACATCTGATATTGCTCTTGCATCATATATCCAAACTCGTCAGTGTATTTCTGATTGGTGCAGCCGAAGATAATGTCATCAACATATATTTGGCACACAAATAGTTCATCATCATATGTCTTCGTGAAGAGAGTGGGGTCGAGGGAACCAGGTTTGAAGCCTTTGCTCTTCAGGAAGTCTTTGAGTGTGTCATACCAAGCCCTAGGGGCTTGTTTGAGGCCATACAGTGCCTTGTTGAGCTTGTACACCATATCAGGATGTTTTGGATCTTCAAAGCTAGGCGGTTATGCAACATACACTTCTTCGTCAATCTTGCCATTCGGAAAAGTGCTCTTCACATCCATTTGATGCAGAAGAATGTTATGATGATTTTCATAGGCCAACAGTATGCGTATGGCTTCATGTCTAGCCACAGGAGAAAATGTCTCATCGAAGTCAATCCCTTCAACTTGAGTATATCCTTGAGCAATGAGACAAGCTTTGTTTCTGACAACTTGACCATGCTCATCTTGCTTGTTGCAATATATCCATTTGGTGCCTACTATATTGTGCTTGCGAGGATCAGGACGCTTAACCAGTTCCCATACATTATTCAGCTCAAACTGTTGAAGCTCTTCTTGCATAGCTTGAATCCATTCAGGTTCCATGAAGGCTTCATCAACTTTCTTGGGTTCAGATATTGAGACAAATGCGAAGTGCCCACAGAAATTTGCTAGCTGTGTTGCCCTTGAACGAGTGAGTGGACCTGGTGCATTGATGCTATCAATTATTCTCTCAATCTGTACTTCATTTGCAACATGAGGATGTACAGGACAAAGATTTTGCTCTTGCTGATCATTGTCATCGTTAGAAGGATTGTCTTCAGGCTGAGCATTGTCTTCAGGTTGATCATTTTCTTCAGGTTGATCAGGTGCGGAGATGATAAGTTCCTCTTGAGGCTAAGCTTCAGAAGGTATGATTTCTCCAGTTCCCATAAGTTTGATTGATTCACTGGATGGAACTTCATCTAGCACATTTAGCAGGTGCTCTCTTTGTGAGCCGTTAGTCTCATCGAACCGCACATCCACAGTTTCAACCACTTTATAGTGAAAGAGGTTGAAGACTCTATAGGAGTGCGAATCCTTTCCTTATCCAAGCATAAAACCTTCATGTGCTTTTGGTGCAAATTTTGAAGTGTGATGTGGATCCTTGATCCAGCACCTGGCACCAAATACTCTGAAGTAACTGACATTTGGCTTCTTGCCAGTAAGGAGCTCATAGGATGTCTTGTTTAGAAGCTTGTGGAGATAAACACGTTTGATGATATGGTATGCAGTATCAATGGCTTCAGGCCAGAATTTTCTTGGAGTCTTGTATTCATCAAGCATCGTCCAAGCCATCTCAATAAGTGTTCTGTTCTTGCGTTCGATGACGCCATTCTGTTGTGGCGTGTACGGAGCTGAGAATTCATGTCTGATGCCCAAAGTATCAAGATATGTATCTAGGCCAGTGTTCTTGAATTCAGTGCCATTGTCACTTCTGATGTGCTTTATCTTGACGCCATAGTTGTTCATTGCTCAATTGGCGAAGCGTCTGAAGACATCCTGCACTTTAGTCTTGTAGAGGATTATATGCACCCAAGTATATCTTGAATAATCATCAACAATGACAAAGCCATAGAGACAAGCAGTAGTAGTAAGAGTTGAGTAATGAGTGGGACCGAAAAGATCCATGTGGAGCAGTTCGAAGGGTTGAGTCATTGTCATGATTGTCTTCGAGAGATGCTTGGCCCTCGTCATCTTTCCTGCTTCACAGGCACCGCATAAGTGATCCTTCTTGAACTTGACGCCCTCGATGCTTATGACATGCTTCTTTCTTGCAAGAGTATGCAAGTTCCTCATGCCAGCATGCCCTAGCCTCTGATGCCAGAGCTAGCATTCTGAAGCTTTTGCTAGAAGACATACGGCAAGCTGTGGTCTTGCTGAGAAATCTACCACGTACAAATCATCTTTCCGATACCCTTCAAACACTAGAGACTTGTCAGATTCCATTAGAACAAGGCAACGATATTTTCCAAATATCACAATCATGTTTAAATCGCAAAGCATTGAGACAGACATTAAGTTGAAACCAAGGGATTCAACAAGCATGACTTTATCCATGTGTTGATCCTTTGAGATTGCAACTCTACCTAGACCCAATACCTTACTTTTACCAGTGTCAGCAAATGTGATGTGACTTTTGTCAGATGGACATAAGGTTGAGTCCATAAGAAGGCTTCGCTTGCCAGTCATGTGATTGGTACACCCACTATCAATAATCCATTCTGAAGCAGCTGGTGTCGTACCCTACAGTGCAGTTAGGGGGATAGGCTTCACGAAGAGAATTGTGAAGCAAAAACATTTGACGAGCCAGTGGATTATGAAAGCTTAGATCGAGATTAGGACTGATAGGGCTAGTAGCAAGCGACTCGGGAACAAAGTACATAATAAGACCATTTGGGCATTTGATCTTGCGCCCTACAAGATGTTTAAGGTCCCCAGCAATAGCTTTAGACGATTTTGGTTTTCGGCTGGAGACCTTTCCCTGCAAAAGAGAGTTAAGCTTTCTTAGCCACCCACATATTCAAGCGGTGGCTTCGAAGCAATGAGTCTAAGTGCAGCATCTGAGAACTTTGGCTTTGGAGCCCTAGCAAAAAGTCTTGCAGGTGGACAATAGTACTCATAAGAATAAGCAGAATAGTTCTTGGTCCTATGAACATGGCGGTTTGATGAAATGTGCTCATATTCACAGGCCTGAGTATGGCTTCCCTGCAAAAGATTTGCGTTAGTGCGACTCAGGTGAGTCCTCTGTCTATATGAAGCCTTTGGGCCGTATGAAGCCTGCGGTCTGGGGTTTGTCTTCTTCACTTGTGGTGTCATGACGAAATTCACTGGAAGATTCTCCAAACACCTTTTCAGCACCCAGACCTTCTTCATAGGCGGCCCATTCCTGCAGTTAGTACCAATATACCTGGCAAACACTTCACCATTCTGATTCTTAAACAGTTTATAGTTTGCATCAAAGGACTCATCAATAACAATGGGATTAGCACAAGTGAAGCCAGATAGGGTGGATGGATCCACTAAAGGTCCCTTTGCAGCAACCCATGTGGTTTTGGGGTACTGCTCAGGTTTCCAATAACAGCCATCAGCATTCATTTTCCTTTTGAACCCAACACCCTCTTTCCTAGGGTTTTGGTTCAGGATCTACCTTTTGAGGACATCACATAGTGTCTGATGCCCTTTGAGACTTTTGAACATCCCTGTTTCAAGCCATGTCTTCAACCTAGCATTCTCATCAGCAATAGCAGTGGCATCCTCAGCAGAGGGGTTAGTTATCACATCAACAGTTGAAGATATTGCAACAGTAGCAGCAGTAGAACATTCAGCAACAGAAGTAGCATTATCATGCTCAATGCATTTAAGACATGGTGGTTCAAAACCTTCCTGAGCGAAACTGATCTGTTTGGCGTGAAGTGACTCGTTTTCCTTTTGAAGATCTTCATGAGCCGCTCTCAATTTTTCAAGGTCTTGCTTCCTTTGAAGATAATCATAGGAAAGCTTTTCATGAGATGTTGAGTGTGTTTCATGACGACTTTCAAGTTCCTCATACTTAACATGAAGATTTTTTATGTCTTCAATTAAGGTCTGAGATCGAGTCATTTCATCGTCCAACAGGTCATCGCTTCTGTCTAATAGTTTTTGAATATGTTCCATAGCTTTCGGTTGTTCAGTTGCAATTTTAGCAAGTGTTTTGTAGCTGGGTTTGGAACCACAATCAGAGTCATCTTCACTTGATGTTTGATAGTGAGTGGCGAGTGAGTTTACCTTGGCACCGCGTGCCATGAAGCAGTACGTGGGAGTGGAGTCGTCCTTGTCATTACCATCGGCGTTGGTGACATTGTCTTCAGTGTTGAAGATGGACTTGGCAACGTAGGCTATAGCCAGACTTGCCACACCAGAATTGGACTCCTCCTCAGACTCCACCTCCGCCTCCTCAGAAGCAGACTCCTCCTCCGAATCCATTTCCTTCACAAAAAACGCACGAGCCTTGCCAGATGAGCTCTTCTTGTGTGATGAAGACTTTGAGGAAGACTTGGAAGAAGACTTTGAGTATTTCTTCTTCTTCTTGTCGTCAGAATCATACTCCTTGCTCTTCTTTTTCTTCTTGTTCTCATTGTCCCACTGCGTACACTCAGAGATGTAGTGACCAGGTTTCTTGCACTTGTGGCATGTTCTCTTCTTGTAGTCATGAGCAGAAGCTTCATCATTCCTTGAGCTTGATCTTGAGGACTTTCTGAAGCCTTTCTTGTTGGTGAATTTTTGGAACTTCTTCACAATCATAGCAAGCTCCTTTCCGGCGCCTGCCCCATATCGGCTTCCGCCTCCATGTCCGGTCCTAGTGCCCGACTGGTGGAAGCTTGATTGGCAGCATCGCCGGACATATTCCGGCGAGCGTTTTTTCTATTAAAGAAACACGGGCGTCATTACATTTTGAGAAAGATGACAACCACAGAGCAGGGTTTTTCCTATACCTTTACGCCGGCGTCTCCGTCCTGACCGCCTTCCCTTTTGGCCTACCCGGCCTCGGTGCCTCTTGTTGGTGAGTTGCTGCGGGTTCGGCAAGGCGTCCCGAATGCCTTCCCTATAAAAGATGCCATGTGTATATGGTGGGTGAAGTGCCTAAAAGGGGATCCTAGTTTTGGAGTTGGGACTTTTTGATTTTTATTACCTGCGATGCAAGGAGCAGTCCGGGATAGTAGTCCGTAATGGCCACCAGGGCATCATCGCAGCTTAACTAATAGAACTGCCGGTCTATCAGTTCCACGGAGATAACCGGATCTTCTTCAAGTCCGGAGTCGAGGGCCCGGTCAGGGTCCTCTGGTTGTGGAGAAGGGCTACTGACCTCCTTTATGGCTTTTTGCAGTTCCTGCCGCAAAGTGGCAAGGTGAATACTTATGACTAAGAATGCGGGAAAAATGGGAGCAGGGAGATATAACTTACCCAGCTTGGAGGATTGTACATGGAGAATCCATCCCGTGGCTTGATGCGGGTGAACTCCTCGTCCTCACCCTTGAACAGTTCGGACAGAATCTTCGCTAGAGCAGCAGCATTGTCCGGACCCTTACGCCCGCAGTGGGTGGCATCATCCGCCCCATTATAACACCACAAGGGGTGTCCACGATATTGAAGTGGTTGCACTCCCCGCATTATGCAAATCGACATAACTTCGATTATTGTAAATCCTGATTGAGCCAGTGCTTTGATCCGGTTCATCAGATAGAGGACTTCCCCGTTGTCTTCCGCCTGGGGGCTCCGTGGGCGCCAACTTCGTCGCTTCTTCAGAGGAGCATTGTTGAACTCAGGAAGACCCCGCCGAACAGGGCCCGGAAGGGGGACGTCCTCCATATAAAACCATTCTGAAGGCCAGTCTTCGGACGGCTTCTTCGGGGTACCGGACAGGTATCCGGTATTGGCGATGCGCCATATTTCGGCTCCGCCCACTTGATAAAGTGATTCCCCCTGTGTGCGAGGGACAAGGAAGAATAGCCTTTTCCACAGCTCGAAGTGAGCCTCGCAGCCCAGGAACAACTCGCAGAGAGCAACATAGCCGGCGATATGTAGAATGGAGGCAGGGGTGAGATTGTGTAATTGGAGGTCGTAGAACTCCAGGAGCCCGCGGAGGAACGAATGAATTGGTAATCCGAGTCCCCTTAGTAAATAAGGAACAAGGCAGACTTGTTCCCCCATGGAGGGACAAGGAAGGCTCTCCGCTTGCGCCCCGCCATTGTAGGTGGCGAGCCCGGCTCGAACGGGCACCATATACACCGGAGGGAGAAATCCCTTAGTCTGCAGCTCGACTAATCGACTGTGTGGGACTGAACACCTCTCCCAATCACCGGGCTTAGGGCTACAGGGGCGGGAGGAGGAGCTTCGGAGGTCGGCCATGCTGGAATGGATCTTTCCGAAGCACGCTCTGATGAATTCTCGCTGGGGGAGGATGATATGGATCGGATCTAAGGATCCCCATCCCTTTAATAGACAATTTATTTATCTGGCTAGGGGCGAATGTAAAAACGCCCTGGCGCTTCATTAGACGCGTGGGAGATAGCCCTTATTGGGCACGGAAGCCAAGAGGTTCAACATTTATGGAGCCGGACATAGCTTACGAACACTTGAAAGTTGGAGAAGAACCCGCCTTGCAATGCCGAAGACAACACTGCGCGCCAGAATCATCGTCATTGAAGCCTGGTTTGGGGGCTACTGAGGGAGTCCTGGATTAGGGGGTCTCAAGACAGCCGGATTATATCCTTTGGCCGGACTGCTGGACTATGAAGATACAAGATTGAAGACTTCGTCTCGTGTCCGGATGGGACTCTACTTGGCGTGGAAGGCAAGCTAGGCAATACGGATATGTATATCTCCTCCTTCGTAACCGACCTTGTGTAACCCTAGCCATCTCCGGTGTTTATATAAACCGAAGAGTTTTAGTCCGTAGGACAATAGACAATCATACCATAGGCTAGCTTCTAGGGTTTAGCCTCTCTGATCTCGTGGTAGATCTACTCTTGTACTACCCATATCATCAATATTAATCAAGCAGGACGTAGGGTTTTACCTCCATCAAGAGGGCCCGAACCTGGGTAAAACATCGTGTTCCGTGCCTCCTGTTACCATCCGCCTTAGACGCACAGTTCGGGACCCCCTACCTGAGATCCGCCGGTTTTGACACCGACACTCACCCTTAAATCCTCGACCCAGTTAAAGAAAGTTACAAAAGAGCTAGCTGTTGCCTCTACTGCCAAGACTGACCTTGACCAACAGGTAGCCAAGCTGACAAAGGACCTTGCCGAGAACACCAATGGAACCGTGGCTCTCAAATAGGAAGTACAGAATGCAGAGATTTCCCTAAAGGACGTGCAATCGCAGCTTTCCTCCAAGAGCCAGGATCTTGATATTGCCACCAGCCCCATCTCTGACATGAAAGCAAGGCTTGGCACTCTGTAAAAGAGAATTAAATCTACCAGAGCTCACGAGAAGTTGCTGATAAAGGACTTGGTTAATGCAAGAAATTTACGAAAAGATGTAAAGGATAAACTGGCAAACCAAATCGAGCAGCGTGACTTGTGGAACAAAATTTTGGTTGATATCATCGAGCACCTCACTGCCCAGATTGCAACAGTGGACATGAAGAGCTGGGCCTTCACCGTTTGCAGGCATGAGGTTCCAAGAGTCAAGCTAATGCTCTTCTTTAAAGGCTTGATTGAAGGGCTGAAGATGCATGAGGACGACAGGGCCGCTTGCTTTGCAAATGAGTCCCGGATGCTTGCTCGCGACACCCTCTTTCTGGTCTTCAGCAACCTTCATATCGCCATCTGGATCTCAACCTCTCTAACAGCTTCAAGAAGCTTCCACAGGGCACCGATGTTTCAGCTGTCGAGGCGAAAGCCCGTCCTCTCGCCCACAAGGTTCTCTCCGTCCAAAGGTTTCATGAAGATCAACATGCGCAGCCTTGAGTGATTCTTATTGCAGTGGTGCCCTATAACAAAACATAATATGTGTCTTGTGTTTAGGCCTCGTACTGCTCTGCTTTGGTGCTTATGGAACTGATGCTTGATTAAGTTAATGCGTGCTATCCCTATCATGTTTGCCCATCAACATTCGTATGGTTAGTTTCTTTTCCGTACTTTGGTTGCCTGCTAGTAGCATGCTGCCGCAATTGCTATGAGGAACAGGTCCTTAGCATTCAGCTGGCGAGGATATGCCGCCAGCAGGTTTTTCCTTAGCAGTCTTCGACGCAGCCATCCACTTTGTTGAGCAGGCTCGAAACAAAGTGGGGGCATAGACAAATACAGTAGGGTACCATCATACGAAAGGCTTGTTATACAAAAATACTGGTTGTCCGAGGGATAAACCCACACAAGCTCTGAAGAAAAGCGAATGAAAATGTTAAGTTAGCTTTCGTTCATGCTCCCCCCTTTGCTGGGGTGTGCATTCGGCCACGCATAACATGTTCTTCCCCACTCACAGCGCTTCTCCTGTTTGTTGTGCCTGAGGGAGATAGTCCTTGCGTATCTACCTTTGTTTTGCTAAGATAACAAACGAGAAGGCACACAAGGGAAAAGCTTGGCAGTTCATTAGTTTCGCACCTCGCCCCGACAAGCACTGGGGGAATCAGCAAAAATGTTTATAGCTAATGATATACAATGAAGAGGGGAAGGACGGGCCTCTCTCTCCTTTTCTTCTATTGCCAATGACCTCCCGACAAATGGTGCGAAGGGCACGCTGTCGTGATAAGGCCTTGTCGGGGATACTTTACGGGACATCAATCAACGGATTCGCACCAACGTTCCACTCAGGACTTATCCTTGGCGGAATAAATACAGGACCGAGTTCTACATAGGCTCATCGACGCTGGTGACATCACCAATGTTTGACCCGATCATTGGTGAGTGTGAAGACAGGGGGAGGCCAACATGCACCGATTCTGTTGTTCGTCCGTCTAAGCAACATCCTTTGGGGTCAGAAGTGCTCTAACGGAAGATCACGAGGAGGGCGGCGCCACCGAACGCCTCGCGCCTAATTCTAGCCACTGGCAACATAGTGCCACATCACTCTTACCAACCATGGCACCCGTGCGAGGCAGTCGTCCCTCGTCCTCGACGTCACCTCCGTTGTGGCAGAGATGAATGACGGAATTCGAAAGGGGCAAGGTCACAATGTTGCATCGTCTTGGCCATGACGATGGCGATGCGGATGAAACTTGACGCGTTGTACACAGCCTCGGGTTCACGCAAGAGATTTCCCCCTACACGGTGTACCAAAGATGTCATGGGTGGACACAATCACCTATGGGGCCATGAGCTCCTTGTGTTTCGTCAAGGGGGATGATCACATTGCACAAAGAGCAAAAAGCAATCAAATAACACGACGGCGATGACAGAGGTGGTTTTTACCCAGGTTCAGGCCGCCGTCAGGCGTAAAACCCTACTCCCGCTTTGGTGAATTGAGTGGAGGAGCACAGCGGCATGCAATGCTCGATCCCAACGAGGTTGCCTTGGGCGAAGAGCAGCTACGCGCGTACCAGTGTGAAGGGTCTGAATCCTTTCATTTGTTGCGTTGGACAAAATGCATTAAATGCAGTGCTAGGTGTCACACTGAGGATGCAGCCTGGCAAGCCTGCCGTGCCGCTTAATCGTCTTCTACTTATCTACTTGACG
This sequence comes from Triticum aestivum, assembly GCF_018294505.1. Lineage (NCBI taxonomy): Eukaryota > Viridiplantae > Streptophyta > Magnoliopsida > Poales > Poaceae > Triticum > Triticum aestivum. The sequence goes on from NC_057809.1 coordinate 312,092,311, forward strand.
CGTCTCTGGACGGGTGTCACGTGAAGGTAATCTGTATCTAGAAGGGCTGCATGTGCCTAGTGGAAGCCACTTAATCACCTTGAGGGCTCAACACCGCATTGATAAGTGATTTGCGTCGTTACGAGGTGGTGCGGGGGTTCTTTGGTGGGGAGATTCGCCCTTGGCGGCCCCGGCAAGCCTGCCGGGGAAGTCTTGGATTCGTCCTTGGAGCGGCCTCAACCTGAGCAGGCGCTCCTGCCCAGCAGTGGAGGCTTTCCCAAGGTAGTGCTCTGCTCTCTTGTTTGTCCTGGTCTTCTTGATATGCTCTTTGATATCACGAAGAGTTTCTTCTCTGGTCTTGGCCTTGCTTACCATTGTTGGAGCTCGTTATACCTCTATCAAGCCTTGGCTGCCGAGGTGGAGGCCCATTGTCCATGCACAAGTCAGGGGAAACATACACCCCTATTTGTGTACCCCGACAAACGGCGTAAAGTAGAAGTGTATCAGTCAAGAAGATGAACTAGTGTTGTTAGCAGAGATACATGGAGGTGTGTGGCTCGCATCTAGGATCAAGAGCACTTGCCGGAAAATCTTTCTGGTAAGGATTCTACTAGCCCACCGCCCTACGGGGTGCAACTGAGCTCGTCACTAAGTGTGAAGCATGCTAGTTCCACTAAAAGAATATTTGTCAGCTAGCTCAAGGCTTGCAGACCATCTCTTTATCCTGGACCTTCGCGGTCTAGGTGCTCAACATTTTGGGCCCCTTTCCCCGTGCTACCGGGGGCTTTGAATTCTTGTATGTGTCTATCGGCAAGTTTATGAAGTGGCCCGAAGTAGAGCCACTAAGAAAGGTGACGGCGCAATCAGCTATCAAGTTCTTCAAGGGATTGGTGTGGTGTTTTGAGTACACAGCAGGGTGATTACCGACAACGGCACCCAGTTCAAAACCCGCGCCTTCATGCAGTACATCCAGAGCCTTGGGAGCAAGGTCTCTTTCGCCTTTGTTGCCAACCCCAGGAGCGACGGATTGGCAGAAAGGATGAAGTGCTGTGAGGGTTGAAGACAAGAACCTTTGATAGATTTCGAAAATGCAAGAAGCGCTGGATTGAGGAGTTGGCGGTGGTTCTTTGGTCAAGCACGACGACACCAAAATGAGCTACTGGCTAGACTCCTTTCTCCCTGATATATGGTGCAGAAGCAGCGCTCCCCATAGAACTCATATACGGGTCGCCTAGGGTACTTGCCTACGATGAAGTAGTGCTAGAGAAGCTACGGCATGACGATGCCATGCTCCTCAAGGAAGATTGTCTCCAGGCAGCTATACGTGCTGCACGATACCAGCAAGACTTGCACCAGTACCACAACCGCAGGTTTCATGCCCGGAGCCTTAAGGAAGGTGACCTTGTCCTTAGGTGTGTTCAGTTTGCCAAGCCTTCAAACAAGTTGACACCAAAGTGGGAAGGCCCTTACCGGGTAGTACATGTAACCAAACCCGGCACAGTCCGTCTGGAGACCGAAGATGGCACTCCGGTGCAAAACTCATGGAACATTGAGCGTCTTTATTTGTTCTACCCATAAGGCGCGATTGTCGGGCCTTGCCCCGGCAACCTGTTTTGTATGAGCATAGTCCCCAAAACTTGTAACCCTTTGTAAAAAACCAGGCGCAGACCCTGTTGAGGAGTACTCTTCAGAGGACGACGATCTCAAAGTACTCACGGTCCTCGAGACCTTCTCATCAAATAATCGGTGCAAAATGGCGCTCTTCGACCTTTTCGAAGTCTGCCAAGTAGCAGCAATAAATCCTTGGAACGATATGATGATTACTTCCAATACCGATGATGAACCAAGATCCCGCTTAGTTCGGGCACAGCCGCTCTGGTCCTAAACCTAATCGTGGATGGCTTTCGGCTCACCAAAGTGCTAATGGACGGTGGCAGCGGACTGAACCTCATCTATGAGGACACGGTTAATAAAATGCAAATGGATAGGAGTCACATTGAGTAGAATAATACAACTTTTCAAGGCATTATACCCAGTCGAGAAGCAAGATGCTCGGGGAAAATCAAACTCGATGTGGTATTCGGCATGCCGGAGAACTATAGGTCCGAAGAGTTACTCTTCAATGTGGCACCTTTCAATAGCAGGTATCACGCCCTGCTAGGGAGAGACGCATTCACACACTTTTAAGCTATACCCCATTACGTGTACATGAAACTCAAGATTCCCGGGCCCAACGGGGTTATCACCATCACTAGTGATCCGGACATAGCACTCCGCGCCAAAAACAAAACCGCCTCCCTAGCCCTCGAGGTACTATCGGAGGCCCTCGCGGCCAAAGAATTAACCACCCTATGTTCCACAGTGGATAGAGACAATGTAATCCTCGACAAGAGACCCAACTCAACTTCCTTCAAACCAGCAGACGAAATAGTCAAATTCCAAGTTCACCCGACGGACCCCAAGAAGATAGCTTCCATTGGGGCACAGCTGGACCCGATGGTCGACGCTGCATTACGCTCGTTCCTGCAAGAGAATTGGGACATCTTCGCCTGACACCCTTCTGCTATGCCAGGAATCCCATGCGGGATGGTCGAACATAGTCTCAATATATTGAAGCGATACAAGCCAGTCAAGCAAACACTATGGCGGTTTTTCGAACCCAAACGACAGACTATGGGGGATGAGCTAACCAAGTTACTTGAAGTCGGGTTCATCAGAGAGATCAAACATCAGGACTGGCTAGAAAACCTGGTCATGGTGCCAAAGAAGGATAAATCCTGGCGCATGTGTGTCAATTTCAAAGACCTTAATAAGGCCTTCCCTAAGGACCCCTTCCCACTACCTCGCATCGACCAGATTATTGATGCAACCACGGGACACGATTCACTGTGTTTCCTTGACGCATACTCCAGATACCATCAAATTGAGATGAATGAATCCGACCAAGCCGCAACGACATTCATCACCCCGTATGGGCCTTTTTGCTTCAACAGTATGCCTTTCGGGCTCAAGAACGCCGTCGCCCCTTACCAACGGATGATTCAAACGTGCCTGGAAAAGCAAATTGGCAAGACTATGGAGGCATATGTATATGACGTAGTCATCAAAACCAAGCATGTTCAATCGTTGGTGGACGACTTAGACCTTACATTTGACAACCTCCAAGCATATGATATGCGGCTCAATTCGGAAAAATGCGTTTTCGACATTCCCGCCGGCAAACTGCTCATGTTCATTGTATCCAATAGAGGAATTGAAGCAAACCCAGCCAAAATCCAAGCCCTGTCACAATTGGCAACACCAACTGACCTCAAGCAGGTACAAAAACTAGCCCGGTGCGTGGCAGCTTTGAGCAGTTTTATCTCCAGATTAGGAGAAAAGGCATTGCCATTGTATCTCCTACTTCGACGCACCGGCCACTTTGCGTGGACAGGCGCTGCAATAGCCATACTGGAGGAAATAAAAACTCTGCTAGCGAGAAACCCAATCCTGGCCGCACTAAACGTCGGCGAACCGATGTTGCTCTACATATCCGCAACTCACCAGGTGGTAAGTGCGGTGCTCGTCGTCGAACGAGAGGAAGAGGGGCATAAGTTCCCACTCCAAACACCAGTATACTACCTATCGACGGTCCTTACACCAGGAAAATCCCGATACCCGCATTATCAGAAGATAGCATATGCAGTCTTTATGGCATCTCGCAAACTGCGGCACTACTTTGAAGAATGCTCAATCACGGTGGCCTAAGAAGTACCACTCAATGATATTATAAACAACCGTGACGCCACCGGCCGGATTTCCAAATGGGCCATTGAGCTCTTACCATTTGAAATAACGTACAAACCACACCGAGCCATTAAATCTCAGGTGTTGGCTAACTTCGTTGCCGAATGGACAGAGGCCGAACTCCCTAAAGAGTATGGCACGTATTCCAACTGGGTGATGCACTTCGATGGCTCCAAAATGCTAGCCGGACTTGGGGCTGGTGTTGTTTTGACATCTCCCATAGGAGACATAGTTCGTTATGTGCTCCAAATACTGTATACAGACTCCAACAACGCAACCGAATACGAGGCCCTATTGCATGGTCTCTGCATGGCTGTCTCCATGGGCAATGCCTGGAGGTGTGTGGGGATTCAAACCTTGCAATATCCCAAATAAATGGAGAATTCGATGCAAAGGATCTGAAGATGGCGGCTTACCACAACGCCATACTCAAAATATCAGCTCGGTTCGAGGGTCTTGAGTTTCATTATCTGGCTCAAGAGAGTAATCAAGCCGCAGACTTCCTTGCTCGCATGGGTGCTAAACGCGACCCTGTCCCAACTAACAACTTTGTGGAAAGGCTCTTCAAGCCATCTATGGTGTGGCAGGACGAGTGCGGCAACACTGGTCTAGAACTGATCATACCCCCAGATTCCGAACATAGTCCCGATATCATCAGGGGCTCAGGCACCGAAATAACACCATTGGGCCACAAAATCATGGCTGTAATTACCCCGTGGACCGAGACTTTCCTTGCCTACCTTACTAGGAATGAGCTCCCTGGGGATCAGAATAAGGCCCAACACATCGTTCAACGCTCGAAGGCCTACAAAATTCATGAAGGTGAACTGTACAAGAAAAGTACTACGAGAGTCCTTCAACAATGTATCTTCGAAGAAGATGGACGACAGCTCTTGGCTGAAATACACGCTGGTCTTGGTGGCCATCATGCCACAGCTCAGGCCCTTGAAAGTAAGGCCTTTTGTATGAGTTTCTTTTGGCCCACGGCCCGGCCAGATGCACAGGACCTCATACAGCGCTACATTGGATGCCAGCTTTTCGCTAATCAAAGCCATATGCCGCCCACTGCCCTTCGAATAATCCCCATCACTTGGCCCTTTGTAGTCTGGGGGCTCGATATAGTCGGACCTCTTAAATGGGGGAGCCATAAGAAGAAATACTTATTGGTTATGGTCAATAAGTTCACTAAGTGGATAGAAGCCAAGCCAGTCAAAACAGCTGAAGCAGGACCGGTGATAGACTTTATATCCGGAGTAGTACACCATTACGGTGTCCCGCACAGTATTATTACTGACAATGGCTCTAACTTTACAGCCAATGAGGTGAAAACTTGGTGTGCCAATTTGGGCATCAAGCTCGATTATGCCTCCGTATATCACCCTCAGACAAATATTCAGGTCGAACGGGCTAATGGCATCATAATGAGCGGCATCAAACCCAGACTAGTGCGATCTCTGCAAGAATCAAACAAACACTGGGTCGAGGAACTCGATTCCGTACTCTGGGGCCTGCGGACCATGCCCAATTGCACGACTGGGTATACACCTTTTTTCATGGAGTACGGTGCGGAAGCGGTCTTGCCTTGCGACATTATTCACGACTCACCTTGAGTGCACATGTATGAAGAGAGAGAAGCCAAGATCGATCGGCAGGACCACTTGGACGGCCTGGAGGAGGAGTGCGATGTTGCGAAGGCCCGTTCTGCATTCTATCAACAGCAGGCTCGGCGATATCAAAGCTGGGAAGTACGGGCAAAGACTTACAATGTCGGTGAACTCGTTCTACACCTACTAGAGAAGAAATAGGACAAGCTCAAGCCAAAATGGGAGGGACCCTTCATTATAGATGAATTTCTCATTGGAGGAGCCTATCGCCTTCGCAATGCTTCGGACAATCGCTTGGAGGCAAACCCATGGAATGCTGCAAGGCTCTGAAGATTCTACGCCTAAGTCCGTACATATAACTTTTTCCTTGTTCCTTCTTTTCTCCCTCACACTGTTTTCTTTTTTCTCATTTCTATACGACTTCTAGCTCATGTTTGGATAAACTGCACACCTGAGGGGTATACATCCTTAAATGTACATACCCCACAATACCTGGGGGCTTCTTTTCACAAGAAGCTTATTATTATTTTTCAAGCATCAAGCTCACCGTATATATATATGTGTGGTCTACTCATATATGTCTTTCCTTCACCATTATATGCACCTTTATGACTTAATTTTTTGCCAAGCTGGGTTGCCTAGCTCTTGTGCTTGTGCCCTACGTTCCCGCTTGTTCGGATAGGGCATAAAGGGAACACCTCTACGATTGTTACAGTCGGGTTATCCGGACGTGTACCTCAGACGGGTGTAGCCGAAAGCTAGTGTTCTTAAGGGAATAATTGGTCAGAGAGCAAAAGACAAACTGCCCTCGTTGCAATACAAAGCCCCCAGACTATAACGTGTAGTGTGATTTTTAGCATCACAGCATCTGTATGCACAAAAAAACCGCATGCTCGCCCAGGGAAAGGAACCCTTAACGAAACTATTCTCTCTGGAAGATGTTTCTTACAATCAAATGTAATATAACATAACTCCCCGAATACAACTTGTCTGTTCAAGCAACTATGACCGGACTGCCTGGTTTCCGAACTTACTTTGGTGTTTACCTATGGTATAGTATTCGGAAACACTCCAAACCTAGGGTTTTCGAAGGTCAAAGCAGAAAGGCTGCCATGCCAATCGTTTTACAAATTCGGCTGGAGACAAGTTTGTCAATAAAAGCACATTGCTACTTGGACTCAAAAACTTCTTCTTCCTCTAGACCATCTAACAGGTTGTCTAGTTTACAATCCTGTCAAGAAAATTTGGCGGCCACCTTCACTTGATCGTACACCAGGCCGACCGGAATTTCCTGTCCATCGAATCCTCGAGGTCCGACCCGTGCCATATGATTCAGATCAAGTCCGGTGTACCATGTTTTCACCATGGCCCAGGCTTCCCGAGCACCTTCTCGGCAGGATGATATCTTCCATTGCCCAAAATGGCGCCGAGCTCCTTTGAATAAATTAACGAGTTCCTCCATACTTCTTGGAGGGGAATCAGCTAGCCATAAATCCTTAGCGATGTTCCTTATTGCCTTCCGAGCTCGCTCATGCACCTTAGACAGCTCTTGCAGCAGGTCGCCTTGAAATCCGGACACCTATTCTTGGGGCCTCCCAGTCAGCACACCTATAGAAATAAGCTTGTTAGGATTCACATCAGCGAACTGTATGACAATAAGTTAAAAGGCATTCCGAATATGCCGCCTCTCAGCTTTCTGTTTTCCTTCAAGGCATCCGCTAGTTGGGCTCGCACATCTTTCAGCTCTTCGTCGAGTTGGGTGTTGGTATCCTGCAGTTTGTTCTTCTCGACCCTGGTCCATGTCAGTACATGTTAACCAGCTGCCTCTTGCCTTTCGCATAAACAAGACTGGCACATGATCATATTTTCCAGATAGTCGCGGACATTACTAGTTGGTGCCTCCTTGGGCTTCGCCAGTTCGGCGGTAACATCAATTAGCTGGGCCCGACATTTCTCCAGCTCCTAAGACAGCATGTTGTTCTTCTCTATGAGTACCTGATTATGCAACGATCCTTAAATCAGTTGCATCAACTGCTTTAAATCTCGGGGGCTACTGGCACATGATCTTACCCGCGTGTCCTTGGAAAGCTGCTTAGCGGCTCCAGCAAGCCCATCCCGAGCAGCTCGGATGTATTTATCCGCTGAGCTGAAGGCATTAAATGCTTCTTCGGTAAAGGTTGGGTCGCGCATGGCCGCTCTCCGGCGCTGATGGTTCATTGCACTCTCCACTTCGGAGTTGGTAACTGACACATCATCCGAATCCTCAGGGAGAGGACAATCCAGCATTTCTCCTGTACCAACCCCAGCCCTTTGGGCGGGATCCAAGGTCCGGATGGGTGATGCAAGGCCGGCAAGGTCTTCGGACATAGTCCGGCATATGCTTTTTCTGAAAAATATCGCACAACAGGAAATGTCAAAAATCAGTAACTCTGCCATGAGAGCATGAAAAACAAAATAATACCTTTTTGAGGGTGGGAGCTTGGCACTATCATCGTCCGCCTTTCTTTTCGAAGACCCGACCCATGCAGGCGTCGCCTTCTTAAGGGACGTTGTCGTTGCAGTGTGGCGAGACGAGTGCCGCCCCTTTGAAAACACGAGACAATGTGGCAGGTGAGGCACAATAGGAAAACTCTTTTGGACGAGATGTCTCCTAGGTACTTACGTGGGGAGAGGGAAGAAGGCCAGGGTAATCAGCTATAATGGCCACTTCCGTGCCATCGTAACTCGCTTGATAAAAAACCTCCTTGAACTCTACGGATATAACCGGGTCCTCTTTGAATCCGGGATCTAGGTCCCGATTATGATCCTCCGGCTATGGGGCGGGGCTATAGATCTCCGTGACAACTTTCCTCCATTCCTGTTAAGAAATGGTGGGGTTAAGTTCAGCTGGGTACGACTCAGGAGGAGTATTGAGTAAAATTACTGAGCGAAGGCTTACCCACCTGGGAGGGTTGTACATGGAAAAGCCATCTCGGCACTTAAGGCGAGTGAATTCTTCTTTCTCCCCCTTAAAAAGATTAGCCAGCATGGCGGCCAAGGCGGTGAAGTTGTCCGAACCCTTACGCCTGCATCATGATGTGTCATCTCCTCCGTTGTAATGCCACAAGGGGAGTCCTCTGGGTTGGAGTAGTTGAACGTCCCGCGTTATTGAAATCGTCATTACCTCAATAATGGACAGTCCGGATTAGGCGAGTGTCTTTATCTTGTCCATTAGCTTCTTAACCTATGCAATGTTTTCCTCCTCGAGGCTTCGGGGGCGCCAGTTGTGGCACTTCTTTAACGGAGCATTGGAAATGCGGGTAGGCCTCGTCGGATTGGGTCTGGGAGAACGACATCTTCAATATAAAACCACTCCGAGAGCCACTCTTCTGATGCCTTATTTGGAGTGCCGGATATGTATCATGTCTCGGCTATTCGCCACACTTCGGCGCCGCCAACCTCGAATATGGATCCCTTTTGCGAGCAACGGACGAGGCGGAAAAGCTTCCTCCATAACTGAAAATGGGCCTCGCAGCCAAGCAACAGCTCGCAAAGAGCGAGGAAGCCCGCGATGTGCAGAATGGAGCCTGGCGTGAGCTTGTGCAGTTGGAGGCCATAGTACTCCAGGAGATCTCGGAGGAAAGGATGGACTGGAAATCCAACGCCTCTTATTAAAAAGGAAATGATGCACACTCACTCCCCTTCTGAAGGATTACAAAAATTTTCTGCCAAGGCTTCGCCAGTAAAAGAGGTTAATCCTGCCCGAACGGGGACTAGATCCGCATGGGGAGATATTCCTGCACCTGGAGCTTGGTCAACTGGGCATGGGGTACAGAACAGCTCTCCCAATCGCCTTTTTGCGGACCATGGGGGCGGGAGGAAGAACCGGGAGCACTGGCCATGCTTGCGTAGTTTCTTGTGGCAAGCTCTAAGGATTTTCTGCCTACTGTGGAATGGCATCTGAGATGCAATCCCCTTAAATAGACGCCTTCCCTACATGGCCCGGGTGTTATGTGTAAAAATACTTGGACCCTTTGTATTCGTCTGACACGTCGGAGTCGGAGCAGCGATGGCGCAGAAACCGAAGGATATAACATTTAATGTAAAGCTGAACTGTTTGAAGAGCTCACCTTACCAAGACTGAAGATGTAAATCCGAATACAGTCCTTTGGTTCAGATGCTTTGAAGGCTGTGGAGGAGGAACCCGCCTTGCAATGCCGAAGACAATTCACACGTCAGACACTTCATCATTGAAGACTAGTTTAAGGGCTACTGAGGGACTCCTGGATTACCGGGTCCTTGGGCGTCCGGGCTATGTGACGTAGGCTGGACTGATGGGCCGTGAAGATACAAGATGGAATACTTTCCCCCGTGTCCAGATCAGACTCTCCTTGGCGTGGAAGGCAAGCTTGGCGTGCGTATATGAAGATTTCTTTCTCTGTAAACCGACTTTGTACAACCCTCCAGTGTCTATATAAACCAGAGGGTTTAGTCCGTAGGGCCAATCATAATCATACATGCTAGACATCTAGGGTGTAGCCATTATGATCTCGTGGTAGATCAACTCTTGTAACCTCTATACTCATCAAAGTCAATCAAGCGGGGCGTAGGGTTTTACCTCCATCAAGAGGGCCCGAACCTGGGTAAAACATCGTGTCCCTTGCCTCCTGTAACCCTTGATCCTTAGACGCACAATTCAGGACCCCCTACCCGAGATCTGCCGGTTTTGACACCGACACCTATGCACAGATTATAAAATGAAGCGCTGGCACAAAAACTTGCATGCATGTTTTCTGAAGTATGGCTTTATTGTGATTACAACAATCCTAGAATAAGATGACTAACTCATTATAGAGGGCCCATTGGTACAACAAGGTGCTATACAAATGGTTTTTAACACCTTTCCATGATGACATTCTGAACCGTCGCCGAGTGAGTGTTTGCGATAGGGGGGGTCCTTTCCACACGACCCAGAAACCGTCGGGGATAGGACCTCCTGGCACAGACGCTCGACAAAATGAGATCGTGTGCGACGAGCGAGCGAACAAATATGGTTATACGTACAATTGTGCTAAAAATACAACTATACGGGCCAAATCATTTCTGGTCGTAACTACATCCCACAAAGTCAGTCACGGCTAAACATTTCCGTTCGTATGTACATTCCACACAGTCAGTCCAAGGAATATATTTCTGTTAGTATGCACATCCCACAAAGTTAATCCAAGAAGTATGTTTTCGTTCGTATATACATCCCACACAGTCACACCAAGGAAAATGTTTCCATTCGCAGGTACATCACACACAATTTTCCCCAATAAATCGTTTGTGATACCATTGCCATTGCAGATGACATTAACAATTCTATCATTTGTGTTATTGGATGTGTCGTGGGAAAACACGATCACCTATGGGGCCATCAGCCCCTTTGTGGTTTGGCAGGGGGAGAGCGCATTGCACAAAGATCGAAGGGCGCAGTGCAGCATGGCAGAGATCACACATGCAGTTTTTACCCAGGTTTGGGCCGCCGCAAAGCGTAAAACCCTACTCCATGCTTTGGTGGATTGATGAGAGGACTGTGGTGGAGACGCAGCGCTCTAACCTGGCAAGGTTGCCTCGGGGCGAGACCAGCTACGTGTGTATGAGTGTACAAGGGTCCGAATCCTTTTTATGGTTACCATGGCCCTCCTTTTATAGATCAAGGGGTCACCACAATGGCAAATCGGTCATTGTGTACTGATTAGATAGCAAACGGTTCTATCATACATAACTCTGCAAACAGGACAAGGCGCATTAAATGCACCGCTTAGCCACCTTCTCGCCTGCCTGTGTGACACATCTCTGGACAGGTGTCATTTGGAGGTGATTGCCTTAGGAAGTGGCTGTCATGTTGCAAATAACAACCACTTAGTCACTTGGGGGCTCGACACCGCACCGATCGGTGACTTGCGTTGCTGTGAGGTGGAGCAGTGGAGCCTTGGTGGCGTAGTCCGCCCTCATCGAGCCTGGCAGGCCTGCGGGGACAGTCTTGAGACTTGTCTTCGGTGCGACCTCGACCTCGCCAGGATTGTGTGCCCGACAAGGGAGGTTTTTCCTTGGTGGTATCTTGCTCGTTTAGCTTGGTCTTGGTCTTCTTGATCCGCTCCTTGCTTTCTCAAAGAGTTTATCTCTTCTGATTGGCCTGGTCTTGGATGCTACAACCTTGCTCTTAAGCCTGTGTACAGTCTGGGCAACATACACAAGGTTTGTTGCACCGACAGGAGCCCCTGGGCCTGGCCTGAACGTGTTGCTGGGCGTCATCGGGGTAGGCTGTGTCAGTACACAGGCGAGAAAGTGGTAGTAGCTTGTCCTTTTGAGATCTTCTTTGCTTCTTTATTAATATGAGCTTGGATCAGTTTCCGGTTTTCCTGTGCATCATGTAATGCCAATTGTAGTGGGTCCACCTCTGTAATGACCCATGAATGACTTTATGCATGGGGGAGAACTGACAATTCACTCTTCCCACCACGCCCTTATCATTTGCCACGTATGCTTCATTCATTGAGTGGGGTAGGTAGTGGAGGCATGTGGTGCGGAGAGAGCACTATGGAAGGGACCCGGTCTTCTTGGGTTGTTGGCGAGGGACGGCAGTTACCCACCGAGGGATTAGTCCCTTAGCCCCAGTCTGCCTATAAAAGAGGGGGTGGGGAAGAGCGGAAGTGTTCATCCACACACTTCTCCTCCTCCACTCCATGCCTTCTTCTTGCTATGCTGAAAGGGAGAGATCGTGGCTAGCCCCGGGCTCTAGCTTGTGGTTGATGATGTTGAATGCTCGTGTTGATGCCTGGGGAGTGAGTCTGGTCCAGGGCCCAAGGGGACGTGGTGGTCGAAGATGTGGGCGTCGAGCCGTCTATAGTGTTTGAGGAGTCGCGCTTATCCAGAATGGAGAAACGCTCATCCCCCACTTGGGCCGGCCGTCAGGTCGGGAGTGTTAACCCTAGCTGCGAGCTGTCGCGGCTTGTTGCCCTGATGGCCGGGCTCTTTGGGCTTCTAGCGCACATCTGGGATGTAGTGGTCGGGATCATTGGCAATCCCAGCACTGCTCCTTCCTGTGGGACCGAGGTTGATGCTGAAGAGGGTGGCGTTTTCCTTCCTGCCAAGGTGGGGAGCGGCGGCGCGCCTAGGCGGTCGCGGTCATCAGCTTCCTCTTTGGGGGAAGGTGATGGGCTGAGGGCCCAACATCTCCCTGGAGGGGTGGTGATGGAGAAAAAACGAGGGAAGACAGAGAAGGCGGGTGGCAGGGCGTCAGGTCGGAGTACGATGGCATCGATGCCTTTGTCTCGTATTGCCGGCCCGCTGCCTCGTCTTTCCGCTTGTCCCCTCCCTCCCCGGCACCATCATCACTAGCCTCTCCGAGGCGTTCGCTGGGGGGTTCGCTCTCTTGGTGCCTTCGCTTCCTCGAGCAGTCTTCTAGTTGAGCTCTGGCGGTTCTCCCCGCTGGTGGTAGTACTGGGGCTTCTTGCTGGCCTTGGGGGTGCTGGCCAGGGCACCACCGAGCTTCTCCCTCTGTCCTATTCCTTCACAGCATCGCCACTCCCGTTCTTGTCAGGTTGCGCCCGGCAGGTCCTGATGGGATCGGGTCAGGTATCTGCTCAGGAACTCCTTTTGCCCTCTTCACCTCCCACTATAGTGCCTAGGAGGAGAGGGACAAGAAAAGGGATTACCGGGCAGTTATCTTTTTTTAGTCTAAAACATGTAGGCACTTCCCAAACTTTTGTCTAAATTATGTAATCTTCTTTAGTCGTGTTTGTGTTCTGTAAGATATATACTTGTTCATCAACATATTAATTAAAAAGACATGCTTTGCTAGGTACTTGTGCATGTATCATGTCCATGCAGAGGTGAAATGCCTCTATACATTCAAGTAAACAAGTTTTCCCTGGCAGGCTATCCTGTCGGTACCCTCTTGTTGGATCGAAAGTATGTCTAGGGGGTGACTAGACTACTTGACCAAATAAAAATCTAGCCTTCTCCCAATTTTAAGTCTTGGCAGATTTTAGCAACTTAGCACAAGTCAAGTAATCAACCTACACATGCAAGTTTAAGAGTATAGCAGCGGAATGTAAAACATTTGCATATGAAGGTAAAGAGAGGAGTTTGGAGGGAGCAAACGCAGTGTAGACACGGAGATTTTTGGCATGGTTCCGATAGGTGGTGCTATCGTACATCCACGTTGATGGGGACTTCAACCCACGAAGGGTAACGATTGCGCGAGTCCACGAAGGGCTCCACCCATGAAGGGTCCATGAAGAAGCAACCTTGTATATCCCACCATGGTCATCGCCCACGAAGGACTTGCCTCACTTGGGTAGATCTTCATGAAGTAGGTGATCTCCTTGCCCGTACAAACTCCTTGGTTCAACTCCAAAATCTTGTTGGAGGCTCCCAAGTGACACCTAACCAATCATGGATACACCACTCTCCAAAAGGTAAGAGATGGTGTGTTGATGATGAACTCCTTGCTCTTGTGCTTCAAATGATAGTCTCCCCAACACTCAACTCTCTCTCAAGTATTTGGATTTGGTGGAAAGATTATTTGAGTGGAAAGAAACTTGGGGAAGGCTAGAGATCAAGATTCTTATGGTTGGATTGGAATATCTTGATCTCAACACATGATTAGGTGGTTCTCTCTCAGAAAATGAATGGTAGAAGTGTAGGCACATTCTGATGGCTTTTTCCACGAATGGAGGTAGGGTGGAGGGGTATATATAGCCTCCACACAAAATCAAGCCGTTACACACAATTCACCAAACTCGATGGGACCGAATAGTGAAACTCGGTCAGACCGATATGGTTCAAAATGTGAATGTTGGGCTTTTCGGTGGGACCGACATGATCAACTCGGTGGGACCGATGCGTTAGGGTTAGGGCATAACATGATCTCGGTTGACCAATTACATCAGCTCGGTGAGACCGATTTCAGTAGCAAGCAAATAGAGAGTTGATCAGGAAAACTCAGTGGGACCGATCACTCATTTCGGTGAGACTGAAACGTTACAAAAAGAAAACATAGAGTTTGCATTGCGAACTCGGTGGGACCGGTCACTCATCTCGGTTGGACTGAAACTTTATGAAGGGAAACAGAGAGTTTTCAATCCCATCTCGGTGTGACCGAGATCCCTAACGGTGAGACCGAAGTGACTTGGGTTTCTGGCAGTGGCTATGTCAAATGAACTTGGTGGTGCTGGATAGACAATTTCGGTGGGGCCGAGTTTGACTTTTTGTTTGGGACATATGTAGATATGGAAAGTGGTTGAGAGCTTTTGGAGCATATCACTAAGCATCCTGAGCAAGCAAGCCATTAAGCAACACCACATCCCCTTTTAATAGTATTGGCTTTTCCTATGGACCCAATGTGATCTTGGATCACTAAAATGAAAATGTAGAGTCGCCAATTTGTGTCCATAACATTTTGAGGGGTCCACATTCCTAATCCATGCCATGCCAATCATTGAACTTTCTGAAATGGTCATCTTGAAATAGCATTAGTTCAATGAGCTATACGTTGTTAGGAATTACCAAAACCACACAGGGATAGTTGCACTTTCAATCTCCCCCTTTTTGGTAATTGATGACAACATATAGATCAAAGCTTCGACAAATGATAATAAGATTGAAATACATCGTCGCTTTGAGAAGTATGTGATAAGCAAGAGCTCCCCCTAAATTTGTGCATTATTTGAAATTTTCTTTTGAATGCAAATGCACAATCAATTAGGATCATGGGTTACTCTTCCATGTCACATACATCTTGGTGGAGCGCTCAAAATGATATAAGGTAAACACATGCACTCATCACCAAGCAAAGTGAATGATCATATATGAGATATAAGAGAAAATATCATCCAAGCAAACATTAAAGTAGGATATAATCAAACACATGATCATACAAGTATCTCACACACAAACATAAAGAGTATTAAATGAGCACACACAAAAGTATCAAGCAAATAGCAAGAGAGACAAAGAAGCAAAATACTCTCTCTGTCTCGAAGCCTATGATCTATACATTTCTCCCCCTTTGGCAACAAGTTACCAAAAAGTTCGAAAATGCATTGTGCTATGCATCTCTCTAGGCTTGGTCTTTGGCGGGTGGTGTAGAGAGGACTCCAACGACGAAAGCATCTGTAGACGTTGTTGGAGCTGGTGAAGTGGCATCTAGAGGTGGCACTGAAGTTGTAGCTACTAGTGCTGAATTAGTTGCTCTAGTGTCAGCCATGGGCACTACCGCTGAACTCTGACCTCTGGGCACTCTCTAAAGGCATCTTTGGTAGCCTGCCCTTTCCTCTCCTCTGCTTCCTCCTGGAGCTGCTCAACAGTTGTCTGCATCTCAGTCACTTTCAGATCAAGATCATAGAATTTGGTCTCAATGATCCTATCCAAGCTTTCCTGATTCTTGTTCAAGGTGGCCAAGCCCTTCTCAATCCTCAATGTTGCTTGAATTAGATAAGCAATATGGTCTTGTTTTGACTTCAAGAACACTTGAGATGTCTCCTCAACACTTGGCATCTTTGCAGCCTTCTTAGCCTTTGCCTTCTCTCTTTTCTTGTGCTTGTATAGATGTAGGATCATCCTCATTCATCACAACAGTGTTGTCCTCAAATTCTGGTCTCAAAGGAAAATGCTCCTTGTCCAACAAATAAGTGCATGTGCCCATCTTGGAGTTGATGAGCACCTGAATATGTGGAGCATACCCACAAGATCTCTTTTGATATGCAGCTGTCCTTTTGATTGTTTCAACAATCAGGCTCATGACCTTGAACTTCTGAGACACATCGAATATCTGCAGCAAGTTGATTGAATGGCCTCTGATCATCTTGTGATCTCCAGACTTGGGCAACAATGTATGCCTCAAGATTGTGTTGATAGTAGCTAGACTAGACAACAAGAAATGTACAGACCCAAGCTTATGAGTTTCCAATGCCTTATCTGGGATCTCCTTGTACATATTTTCCATAGAGTTGTGGTCTTTCTTCTTCTTGGCATGGACATCCAAGTCATCTTCATGCTCTTCCGGGGCATTTATCAACTTTGCCCACTACTCAACGGTTGACTAGTACCTTGTACCCTCACACATCCATACTATTCTTCCATCTGGATAGAAATGAGTTGTAGAATAAAACTGCATAATGAGCTCATCATTCCATTTGGTAAGCTCTTGTCCCACAATGTCATCTACTCCACAAGATTTGAAACTCTCATGTACTCCTAGAAACTGGTCTTCATTCTCATCAACGTATTCCCAATCGACCCATTTCATATCACAAACTATGGGCTTCTTCTCAAGCAGAATGGTTTCATAGAAATATTGTTGATCTTTGGTGTGGAATTTGTAGTCCACTGCAGTTCTCCTCCTCACAACATAAGGATCAGACTGTCTCCAGAGTCTAAGACGTGCATCCTTCCTGATGTTCATGTCTTCTACCACTGGATGGCTGTCATTATGATCTAGAATCTTTGGCTTAAGCTTTCTAAGCACTTGCGCTTCAGCATCTTCTTCCTCAACTTTAGGCACTGGGGCCTTGTTCTTTTCAGCAGCTGGAATGTTCCTAGTACTCCTCTTGGGCTTCGGAGCTGGAGGAGAAGCTTTGGGTGCAGTATTGGGCTTAGAAGGGGAAGCCCCAAACTTAATTGCATCCCCCATCAGCTTTTGGGACTTGGGTGCTGTTGCAGCATCCTCTTCCTCTTCCTCAGCGGGATCTCTCATCATAGAGGATCTACCAATGACTTTGTAAACTATCTTCTTGACCCTCTCTTTCCTTTTCTTACTCTCTCCAGCAGTCTCTTCAGTTGGCTTAGAAGTTTCAACAGTTGATACTCTGGCCTTCAAGGTTGGCACCCTCTTGGTAGGGGCCTTCTTGTGCATACCAGGCTTTGTTGCAGCAGCAGTACCATATTCTTTCTTCAGGAATTTCTTCTTGGAGCTCACTTCCTCCTCAGCAGCCACATAGTCCTCATCCTTTGAGTCTGAGGTTCTCTTTTTCCTCTGTCTAGTAGCTGCCTTGTGCAAGTTGTTTGGATTTCTCCTGCTGCCATCATCATAACTGCTAGAGGGACTAGTGCCCTCACTCAAGTTCACTTGCTCTTCTGATTTGTTCTGGCTATCACTTTGGTCAGACATGTTGGCAAGGCAAACTAACAGCAGACCCTGTGAATAGATATAGATGAGTAGATTGGATGAGCATCACAAAGTGCCGAGTTTTTGCAAAAACAGATGAGTCAAAAACATAGTTTTAGTTTTCCCCACAAAGCATCTCGGAGCTACTGATTTGTTAAACTCGGCGACACCGAAGCAACTTTTGGAGTCTAAACTAGTGAACTCGGTCAGACCGAGTCACGGTTCGGTGATTCCAAGATTGCTAGGGTTTCACGGAGAGTTGAACTCGATCGCACCGATTTGCAACTTTTGGTCAGACCGAAAAGTGCAAGTGTTATGGCCTAGGCCAAATCGGTGAGACCGATGTCCACAACTCGGTCGGTCCGAGATGGGTTCGGCGGAAACCTAACCCTAAATTTTCGAATCAAACCTAGTCTAATGGATGTTTTCTCTGGATAGATTGTTCTCATAGTTGGTAAAGAACATGGCATTGCATTGTGCTAAGAATAGGAGTAAGGAATTAGCACAAAAGGTCAAACTCATACCCTAGTTCTGCGGGAATTTCGCTACAGCGGCGTTGAAATCCATTGACGATGATGGAAACCAGCAGAAGGAGGTCGCTGGCGACAAGGAGACGACCCGGAGACCCGAGGCGGTAGAGCAAGACACGCGTGGGATGAGGGGTTTTGAAGAAATTTCCAAAATCTCACCCGTCGGTATATATATCCTGACCCTGTCGGTGTGACCGAGTGGAACAACTCGGTGGCACCGAGATGCAGAATCGCAAGCGTTTACTGCAACTCGGTGTGACCGAAAAGTTCAAATCGGTTGCACCGAGATTGAAAACCTAGATCAACTCAGTGAACTCGGTGTGACAGAAGTGGATGGATCAGTCAGACTGAAATGCACACAGAGGTTTTGGAAGTTTAAGTCTATGACGAATCGAGGACTCCGAGTGCTCCTCACACAGAGTGGTTCGAATCTGACTTGATCAAACTTTGTGATGTAGCATGAATAGAGTTTGAGATGAGAAAAGCATAGATAGCTAGAGGGAGTTATTAGGCATTCTTGTCCATCCATTTGGCAAAAGAGAAAGAGTCAAACAATCAAAGCAACAAATGGATGTCCTTGAATGAGAAAAAATATGCAATCAACATGCTGACACAATAAAATGGCAAATGAAATATGAGGCAAAGCATGCACAATCACTCTAGCATCTATCAAGCAATTGGCGATGACTAGGTCATCTATATATGAGTATATGGACTTAGGAGTCAAATGAGAACATTTGATCATAGGTCATACTCATCGTTTAAGCACAAGTTGGGTTACCTCTTTTACATAAGGCATTGTTGTGTTCACACTGTTAGAGTTGCTTTAGCTCAATTGATTAGAGTAAAGCTCCCCCTAGATGTGATATCCCCCCTAAGAGGGATGAACTAACCTTGGGTTTTGTCAATGATAGAGGCAAAGGTGTCCCGTCTTTCAATAGGATGGTGGCTATCGTTTTAGAGGAAGTTGACTTTGACGATCCGACTACGAACCTGTGAGGACGTCGCGCCTTAGCAATCGCTAAACCAACTCCGAGAGCTTATTGACCATGCCGAAACACGATCAACCTGACCACAAAGGTCTATCTCCTACAGGCAAACGAAGAACAAACAAGAAACTAAGGTTGCAATCTGGATGCTGCGAGTATAAGAGGAAAGCTTTATTGATCAAGGTGGGGTTCTGTGACGCCTTTGTCTGGTTGTTGAACACAAACGAAGTACGCGAAGTTGCTTCTATGGCGAACTTTTAATCTAAATGAAACCCAAAGTCTAAATGGCTCCCTAAGGGCTGTATATATGGAGGAAGAGCGGGGAATTTCGTGGACCTTGTAGGAGGGGTCCGAAACCAACCCTAACTCTTGTTTCCCCATAGATACGGACTCTAAAAACATCCTATACTTAAGTATTTGGAAATTACAGGGGCTTGTCCCAATAATAAGGTGACGCAGCACCTAGAATACCCTCTGGACGAAATTTATGAAGTGGCATCTTGTATATTTCGTCCAAGGCTTCATGCACTCCTTATGGTCGCTTCAAAGTCCTGAAATCATCACTTGCAACTCCGTTCTTGTTACCCTTGCGCATGCCATCATCTCCATGCTTGGTCTTGCTCTAGTGTTTATCCCTCTTATCCATGCTAGGCCCTTCATTTGTAAGAAAAACAAATGCATCCAATTTAGGCAGCATCATATTCTCATGAACATCAGAATCATTACCAAGAAACGAAAGTACCTGATAATTTAATTGGTGTGTGTGAGCTCTAGTAATTGGTCATGTATATGTAGCAGTAGGGGCTGTGGGTGTAACAATGGTATTGATGTCCTCATCAGTCGATGATGACTTCATGTAGATGTTGAAGACGTGGATGCTCAATGTTGATGTAGATCATTTGGAGGAATCCATTGGAGTGAGTTCCACTTTTAATACCTACACTGGTTAGTCCCACAAGGAACAAACAAGGATATTCGTAGACATAGAGTGAATTTCACATAAGATGATGTCCATGAAAGCATTAGGTTTCCTTGTCCCTTGTATTACTAACAAGAGGGGCTGTGACTCCTTGAAGTAGTACAAGATGTGGAAGTTGTTTTCACTTGTCCTCTCCAAAATGATATGAGTGAAGTATGTTGGCGGAGTCACCCCCAAGAACTCTCTAGTTCTTCTTCTTCGGGATCCACATCATCTTGATGGGAATCCTTGGAGTTGTAGTCATACTTGATGAACTATAACTTGATGTAGTCTTGGGAACCCACTTGACCAAGGCCTTAGGAGCTTCTTAAAATGCATCAATCCCCTCTTGAAGCCTATCCTTGCCTTTGTGCTTGTGGTCTTGTGGTGGAAGATCATCTTGAGCTTGTGTCCCTTGGAAAGAAGTAGGATCATACTTCTCTTGTTGAGGAACAAATTTTGTCTTGGGGTATTGATCTTCATCCCACTCAACTCCAGCGGCATTGAACTTTCGTTCAAAACCAATGCCTTAATTATTCCGATGTCTTCTTTGCTTTCATACAATTTCTTCAAATTGCTTACTCTCGGCAAGGCTCTTGTAGACACCTTTCTCTATAATTCCCTTCAATAGGCTATTTTCTTGCTCAACTGTAACTTGGCGAAGAGAATCATTCGTGGAATCAATAGAACTACTAGAAGCAACAACATTGGATTTAGCATGATTATTGTTACTACTAGAAGAAGAATCGTTCTTACTCTTATTTCTAGATTTTACTTCTGGCATGTAAGTAGACAAGAGTAAACGAGTGGCAATGTAAGAAGAATTTTTCTTGGGAAGATCATCATTGATTGCTTTTAAGAACCCATGCTCTTGCTCTAGATTGAGCTTTTCATAGCATAGTTTCTCATGAGTCTTTAAAAGTTCTCGATGATCTTCCAAGGTAGTTTCACGAGCTAACTTAAGAGTGTTTAGTTCTTTAGTTAGACGCTCAATCTCCTTATTATCATCATCATCATTTGTTTTATCTTGATTAGCATGATTAATAGCAATTTCATCATAGTTTTCATTACTAGAGTTGTCAACAAGTAAATCGTAATCACCTAGCAAATCATCTTCATCACTATTGAAATCAACATACTCAGGGTATACCTTTGGGCCTTTAGCCATGAAGCATCTTCCAATTCTTTCATTTGGTGAGTCAAATATGTTGTAGGAGTTGGTTGAAATGAGTGCTAGACCGGCAACACCTTTATCTTGAGTATATTTGGAGTCGGAGTGATAACTTCTCTCGGAGTGATTGTCGGAGTCGGAGCCGGATACCCATTCACCAACATGAGCTTGATGTCTTCGTTTTGTGTAGCACCTTGATGACTTTTCCTCCCATTTCTGAATCCTTGCTTCTCCAAGATGTTATTCGTTCATAACGATCATCTCTACTCCTCCTCTCTCTTGGAGGTGATTCTTCTCTTCTACTTCTCCTTTTGGGTGAATCTTCTCTTCTTTTGTAGGGAGCCGTACACTCATTGGAGTAGTGTCCAGGTCTTCCACAATTGTAGCAATTACGCTCACAACTAGAAGATCTTTTGTTATTGTAGGACCTTGACTTGGAACTTCTTTCTTTGCTTCTACTCTTGTAGAACTTGTTAAAGTTCTTCACCATTAAGCTCAATTCTTCATTGAAGGCTTGTTTCTCACTTGATGATGTAGGAGTGTCACATGAGGCTTTGTAAGTACCACTTGTTTTGTTGTGAAGCTCTTCCTTATCCTTGAGTGACATCTCATGAGCAACAATTCTTCCAATTACTTATGTTGGTTTTAGATCTTTGTAGTTGGGCATCATTTGGATCAATGTGCACACGGTATCATATTTTCCATCGAATGCTCTTAGAATCTTCTTGATGATGAATCTATCGGTCATCTCTTCACTCCCTAAGCCGGCAATCTCATTTGTGACGAGAGCAAGCCTAGAGTACATCTCAGTGACACCTTCACCATCCTTCATTTTGAACTTGTCAAGTTGACTTTGAAGCAGATCCAATTTGGATTCCTTGACGGAGTCAGTACCTTCATGCATATCAATCAAAGTATCCCAAATTTCCATTGCATTCTCAAGACGGCTGATTTTGTTGAATTCTTCGGGGCACAATCCGTTGAAGAAGATATCGCAAGCTTGAGCATTGTATTGCAGCATCTTCAACTCTTCCATGCTAGCTTCACTGTTCAGTTCTCTCCCTTCAAAGAATACACCTTGCAAGCCAATACACATAATAGCCCAAACGGCGGGGTTATGTCCAAGAATATGCATTTTCATCTTATGCTTCCAACTAGCAAAATTTGTACCATCAAAGTAAGCACCTCTATGGTGATAATTTCCCTCGCTAGACGCCATACTCTCCTAGGTTGTGAAACCAAGGCTATGATCACCAAAAGCTATGGAAATTAAGGCAAATGGAGACCAAAGCTCTGATACCACTTTTAGGATCAAAAGTATGTCTAGAGGGGGTGACTAGACTAGTTGACCCAATAAAAATCTAGACTTTTCCCAATTTTAAGTCTTGGCAGATTTTAGCAACTTAGCACAAGTCAAGCAATCAACCTACACATGCAAGTCTAAGAGTATAGCAACGGAATGTAAAACATTTGCATATGAAGGTAAAGGGAGGAGTTTGGAGGGAGCAAATGCAATGTAGACACAGAGATTTTTGGCGTGGTTCTGATAGGTGGTGCTATCGTACATCCACATTGATGGAGACTTCAACCTACGAAGGTTAACAGTTGCGCGAGTCCACGGAGGGCTCCACCCATGAAGGGTCCACGAAGAAGCAACCTTGTCTATCCCGGCATGGCCATCGCGCATGAAGGACTTGCCTCGCTTGGCTAGATCTTCACAAAGTAGGCGATCTCCTTGCCCGTAGAAACTCCTTGGTTCAACTCCACAATCTTGTCGGAGGCTCCCAAGTGACACCTAACCAATCTAGGAGACACCACTCTCCAAAAGGTAATAGACGTTGTATTGATGATGAACTCCTTGCTCTTGTGCCTCAAATTATAGTCTCCCCAACACTCAACTCTCTCTCAAGGATTTGGATTTGGTGGAAAGATGATTTGAGTGGAAAGCAACTTGGGGAAGGCTAGAGATCAAGATTCTTATGGTTGGATTGGAATATCTTGATCTCAACGCATGAGTAGGTGGTTCTCTCTCATAAAATGAATGGTAGAAGTGTAGGCACATTCTGATGGCTTTCTGCACAAATGGAGGTAGGGTGGAGGGGTATATATAGACTCCACACAAAATCTAGTCGTTACACATAGTTCACCAAACTCGGTGGGACCAAATAGTTAAACTCGATCAGACCGATTTGGTTCAAAATGTGAACGTTATGATTTTTGGTGGGACCGACATGTCAACTCGGTGAGACCGATTTCATTAGGGTTAGGGCATAATGTAATCCCGGTGAGACCGGTAACATAAACTCGGTAGGACCGATTTCTGTAATAGGCAAACAGAGAGTTGGTCAGGCAAACTCGGTGGGACCGAATCGCTCATTTCTGTGAGACGGAAACATTACAAAAGGGAAACAGAGAGTTTGCATTGCGAACTTGGTTGGACCGATCGCTCATCTCGGTTGGACCAAAACGTTACGAAGGGAAATAGAGAGTTTGCAATCCCATCTCGGTGAGACCGAGATCCCTATCGATGAGACCGAAGTGACTTGGGTTTCTGGCAATGGCTTTGTCAAATGAACTCGGTGGCGCCGGATAGACAATTTTGGTGTGTCCGAGTTTGACATTTGGTTTGGGACATACGTGGATATGAGAAAGTGGTTGAGGGCTTTTGGAGCATATCACTAAGCATCTTGAAAAAAGCAAGCCATTAAGCAACACCTCATCCCCTTTTAATAGTATTGGCTTTTCCTATGGACTCAATGTGATCTTGGATCACTAAAATGAAAATGTAGAGTCTTGAGCTTGAGCCAATTTGTGTCCTCAGAATTTTGAGGGGTCCACATTCCTAATCCATGCCATGCCAATCATTGAACTTTCTGAAATGATCATCTTGAAATAGCATTAGTTCAGTGAGCTATATGTTGTTAGGAATTACCAATACCACCCAGGGATAGTTGCACTTTCGCCTCTCTTTGTTGCCGCTGGGCTATGCCTTCTGGGCACAAATCCGTAAAGAGGGATCGGCCCCCCACCAAACCTTCTCCATCAAAGTCCATTGCGACCATCCTGACCGAAGCAATGTTTGAGTCGAAGAATGGGAGCACCTATGTTTCAAAGGTGGCGAGGTTTCCATATGCACAAGTTTCATTTTACAGAACACGTATGGATAAGAAAGAACTTATCTGTTTGGCTTGCCGGGGATCGCGATGTAGGCTTGTCTTCTCTTCTTTTCTTCAAGACCAAGTCCACGGTAAGAACCCTGCAACTTAGTGCAGATGAAAACGATGCCACATGTGATCTTATCTACATGATCATGCTATGCTCATGATATGCTTATGCATGCATGCAGTCTTCTTTGGGGCCCCCAGCGCTTGTTTATTTCTCTGTTGCTCAGGGTCTACGCCTGGCTTTGTACAAAGGGTTACATGCAACTTCGGCAAATCTTGTACAAAAGGATGGCTGCCGGGTAGGGCCGGACATCCCGCCTTATGGGTAGCACTTACTAAGATGCTCAATATTCTACGATTTTTACAATTGAATGCCATCTCTGGTCTCCGGATGGATTGCGTCGGGTCTGGTGACTCGTACTACCCGGTAAGGGCCTTACCACTTCGGCATCAACTTGTTTGTACCCTTGGCGTACTGAACGCGCCTAAGGACAAGGTCGCCTTCCTCAAAACTCCGGGCATGAACCATGCGGCTGCCATAGCGACACATGGCTTGCTGGTAGCATGCAACACGTGTAGCAAACCAGAGACGGTTCTCCTCATGTAGCACAGCGACATCACGCCGGTGTTATTCCTGCGCTACTTCATCGTAGGAAAGTACTTGAGGTGACCCGTACATGACTTATGTGGGGATAACTGTTTCTGCCCCATAGACTAGGGAGAAGGGAGTCTGCGTGGTAGCTCAATTTGGTGTCGTACGGAGGGACCAAAGAACCACCGGCAGCTCATCAATCCATCGCCCGCCACACTTCTGCAGCTTATCGAATTATGACGCCCCGAGTCCGATGTGCCAGGTGTCTTCCGTTTATTCGGGTCGTTGTCATGTCATTCGCTTGTGTGTTGCACTTTGCCATGTCATCATGTGCATCTCTTTTGCATTCGTGTTCGTCACTTGCATCCGTTCGGGTTTCCCAATTTTCTCCGTTGTCCGTTTCAACATGGGACACTCTCACACGCACCCGCCGCACCTCCTGGATCTTGTTTCGTGAGCGGGATAAAAACATTCTCGGAATGGGCCGAGAGTTGACGATTGTAGCGACCAGACCTCAAACAGTCCGATCTCTGGGCTCCGGTGTCATCCCTGGATCAGTAATGCTGACACCACACAGTACTCGGAGGATTTATAGCAGAGTAGCAATCACACACTTAGTACATCGAGTGTCTCAAAAGAGAACTTATTACAATAAATATGGCTTAAGGCCATCTAATAACGATAACAGCGGAAGGCTTGGAAGATAAGTGAGTCCATCAACTCCAACGGCATCACTGAGTATAGAACCACGACCTAAAAACTCCTTAATCGTCGTCTGACAAGTCTGCAACATTAACGTTGCAGCCTGAAACGGGTCAGCACATGGAATATGCTGGCAAGGTAACACATAGAGAGTAATGGAATGAAACAGCTATACTATATGCATATTTGGCTGGTGGAAAGCTCTATGGTTACAGTTTTGCGTAAAGCCAATTTTTCCCTACTTTAAAGGAATAAAATTTATTTAACTATCATGGTAGTTGTTAAACATTGAGAATGGTTGATAGCATTCTCAATCCCAATTAAACATCATCATTAAACATAACCCAACAAATTTAATTTAAAGTAACATGTTGAGATTCACATGATAATCCAGGTACTAGATACTCAAGATGTCCATAACCGGGGACACGGCTAATCATGATTATTTTATTACACTCTGCAGAGGTTTGCGCACTTTTCCCCACAAGACTCGATCGCCTCCGTTTGGTTTCTCGCACTACAAGGTGTTTGAGAAGATGGATGACCGAGACATAGTCTTTCAGAAGCGCTAGCACGTTACGATCGGGTAGACCATACCACCTACATCCCCTACATCTGCTAGTCTACCACTGTAAGAGTTCGCACGACTTAGTTGACTATGCTAGAGCCCATAATAGCTTGTGGCTGCACACGGAAGTTTCTAGTATGAATAGTCTCATGATCCCTTTGAGCCTGGGTGGCGGTCCAAAAGAAAACAGGCAAGTCCTGGAATACCCAGGTGCCTCAATCCACCCAGATGTGTGTTTAAGTTGCCACCTTAGATAAACCATTAATTAACAAACTCACATCTGTCATGGATATCACTCACCCAATCCACGTCTACTAGCATAGCATGGCATAATAAGCAAACGTAGAAGTAACTCCCAAAGGCTTGATAATAAACAGGTAATAGGTACTACCTCAACTACTTCCCATCCCACAATTTAATTAGATCCTAATCATGCAATGTGTGAGGATTGATCTAATGCAATAAAATTGGGTAGTAGGAAAAATATGATCAAAGTGTTACTTGCCTTGCTGATGATCCGAGAAACCTAGAGATTCCAAGTAACACGCGGCGCACTCCGGGTATTCTATCACAAACAAACAAACAAGCACACAATAAGTACTCATCTAATGCACGGGTAAAACTCAAATAAGAGATCTAACCAGAAGGTTCAACTTAAGAACTCCGGTTGGCAAAAAGAATCAAATCGAACGAAGCAACGAAAGTCAAACGGCGAAAGAAAACAACTTCGTTCTACTAATCTGGATCTAGGGCAAATTTTTGCAGTAGCAAAATCTGGTTTAAGTTGGTTAAACGGATAGAGGGTTTCGAGACGAAACTCCAGGCGCTTGAATCGCCTGATTCCGATAAACGAGCAAAAAGTTATACTAAAACGAAAATTGGATCAGGAATCGCGATCAGAAAAATCGCGGATTTAATCCGAGAAAAAGAAAAACGACAAACGTTCGCTAGAACGAACGAACGGACGAACGCTCACTATTTAAATAAACCGGAAAAACCGATCTATTTAAAAAACCGAATCTAAAAAAATAAAAAATAAAACTGACGAAAAACCGACGGTTTTTAAAAAAACGGCGACACAAAAATCGAGGCGGCAGCGAACCTCGGGCGGCGTGCGGCGGCGGGCGGCGGCGGCAGCGGGTGGCGTCGCGGCACGGGGCTCGAGGCGGGGCTGGCGGCTAGGGTTTGCCCCGGGTGGGCTGCCCCGGCTTATAAAGCCCTGGCGGGCCGGAGTCCTAGTCGGACACGGCCCGTAGGCTGGTTCGTTTTTTTACGCGCAGAAGAAAAATAAAAAGAAATACTAAACGGACTCCAAAAATTCCAAAATAAATTTTCACGATCTTCTAAAATCCAGCCGCACAAGGTGAACATTTATTTGCGACCTAATGCAATTTTGAAAAACGCACATTTTTCCTAAATTCAAATAAAACACCGAAAAACTCCAAAATAAAATCTTATTTGATTTTATTATTTGATCCTCAATATTTCTTTATTTTGGGAAAGTAATTTTATTCCCTCTCTCATATTTTTGTAATAGAAATAATTGATGATAAAATAAATAAAATCAGATGATCCTATTCTCAAAATTTGAGAAAACTCAAATATGAAAATAACGAAACCCCCAACTCTCTCCGTGGGTCCTTGAGTTGCTTAGGATTTCTAGGATCAACCAAATGCAGAATAAAATATGATATGCAATGATGATCTAATGTATAACATTCCAAATTGAAAATTTGGGATGTTACAAACCTACCCCCCTTAAGATGAATCTCGCCCTCGAGATTCGGGTTGGCTAGAAAATAGGTGAGGGTGGTCCTTGAGCAAATCTTCCTCTCGTTCCCAGGTGGCTTCATCCTCCGTTTGGTGGCTCCACTGAACTTTGCAAAACTTGATAACCTTGCTGTGGGTAACTCGGCTGGCAAACTCGAGGATCTTAATTGGTTTCTCCTCGTAGGTCAAATCGTTATCCAACTGAATAGTTTCCAAAGGCACTGTGTCTCTCAATGGTATGTCAGCCATCTCCGCGTGACACTTCTTTAACTGAGAAACGTGGAACACATCATGAACTCCTGACAATCCTTCAGGCAAGTCCAACTTGTAGGCCACATCTCCCATACGCTCCAAAACTCGATATGGTCCTACAAATCGTGGTGCTAACTTACCTTTAACTCCAAAACGCTTTGTTCCCCGAAGTGGAGATACTCGAAGATAAGCTCTATCTCTGACTTCGTAAACTATCTCCTTGCGTTTAGAATCTGCATAACTTTTCTGCCTCGACTGGGCTATCTTGAGCCTATCGCAAATCAATTTCACCTTCCGTTCAGAATCCTTAATCAAGTCAGGTCCAAACAACTGGCGGTCTCCAACTTTGTCCCACGACAACGGTGTCCTGCACCTTCTTCCGTACAAAGCTTCGAAAGGGGCCATCTTCAAACTGGCTTGGTAACTATTGTTGTAAGAGAACTCTGCATATGGCAAATTATCGTCCCAACTAGATCCGTAATCTAGCGCACAAGCTCTCAGCATATCCTCCAAAATCTGATTAACTCTCTCGGTCTGTCCATTTGTCTGCGGATGAAAAGTTGTACTGAATTCTAGCCTGGTACCCAAAGTTTTGTGCAACTGCTTCCAGAACATTGAGGTAAACTGGGTTCCTCTATCTGATACGATACTCCTCGGAACTCCATGCAAACATACGATCATGGTCATGTATATCTTTGCCAACTTAGCACTGGTGTAAGTGGTCTTTACCGGGATGAAATGAGCTACTTTCGTCAATCGATCAACTACAACCCAAATTGAGTCATAGCCTGAACGAGTCCTGGGTAATCCTGTGATAAAATCCATGCCTAGCTTATCCCACTTCCATTCAGGTATCGGCAATGGTTGTAACAATCCTGCTGGCTTCTGATGCTCTGCTTTACTCTCTGACATACATCACAAATTGCTACATACTCCGCAATATCCTTCTTCATTCCGGTCCACCAGAAAATATCTTTCAAATCCAAATACATTTTGGTATTTCCTGGGTGAATTGAATATGGTGAATCGTGTGCCTCTTGCAAAATCAACTTCCTGATATCTGGGTCATTGGGCACGTAAACGCGGTCATCAAACCATAGTGTATCGTGCTCATCCTCACGAAATCCCTTAGCTTTTCCTTTGCTAAGTTTCTTCTTTATAGCGGCAATCTCTTTGTCAGTCCTTTGAGCTTCTCTGATTCTATCCATAAAAGTTGACTGAATCTCCAATGCTTCTATATAGCCTCTCGGAACTATTTCCAAACATAGTTCACGAAGATTTACTGCTAACTCACTTGGTATTTCTCCTGTCATTAATGTATTGACATGGCTCTTACGGCTTAATGCGTCAGCTACTACATTAGCTTTTCCGGGGTGATAATGCAATCTCATATCATAATCCTTGATGAGCTCCAACCATCTCCTTTTTCTGAGATTCAACTCCTTCTGTGTGAAAATGTACTTCAAACTCTTATGATCCGTGTACACCTCACAATGATTTCCAATGAGGAAATGCCTCCATGTTTTCAAAGCATGCACTACGGCTGCTAACTCCAAATGATGTGTGGCATAATTCAACTCATGAGGTTTCAGTTGTCTTGAGGCATATGAAACAACTCTCCCTTCCTGCATAAGCACTGCTCCAAGTCCTCGACGTGAAGCGTCACAATACACATCATAATCTTTGGTCTGGTCTGGCAAAATTAACACTGGTGAGGTAACCAAACGTTTCTTCAACTCCTGGAAACTAGCCTCACATTCCTCCGTCAATATGAACTTGGTATCTTTCTTCAACAACTCAGTCATAGGCTTCGCAATCTTTGAGAAATTCTCAATAAATCTCCGGTAGTATCCTGCGAGTCCAAGAAAACTCCGGATCTCTCCAACTGTTGTTGGGGCTTCCCACTTGGTCACGGTATCAACTTTAGTGGGATCAACTGCTATACCTTCTCTAGATATAACATGTCCGAGGAATCCTACTTCCTTCAACCAAAACTCACATTTGCTGAACTTGGCATATAATTGATGTTCTCTGAGCTTTCCAAGTACCAAACGCAAATGCTCCTTATGCTCCTCTTCATTCTTCGAATAAACCAGGATATCATCAATGAACACTATGATGAACTTATCCAAAATTCCATAAATACTTTGTTCATCATGCTCGTAAAATATGCGGGTGCATTAGTCAGACCAAATGACATAACAGTATACTCGTACATCATGTACCTGGTGGTAAAAGCTGTCTTAGGTATATCCTGTTCTCCAATCTTCAACTGGTGGTATCCTGATCGCAGATTGATCTTGGAAAATACCTTAGCTCCTTGCAATCAATCAAACAGATCATTAATCATTGGTAGTGGGTACTTGTTCTTGATTGTTACTTCATTCAATCCTCAATAATCAACAACCATCCTTAACGATCCATCCTTCTTCTCCACTAGAAGTACTGGCAATCCCCAAGGTGAAGAACTTGGGCGAATATATCCCTTATCCAGTAACTCCTTAATCTGCTTCTTAATTTCCACCAAATCCTTTGCTGGCATCCTATACGGTCTCTTTGATATTGGCCCTGTGCCTGGAAATAGCTCAATCAAAAACTCAATATCTCTATCCGGTGGCATGCCTGGGAATTCCTCTGGAAATACTTCAAGGAAATCCCTTACCACTGGTACTTCCTCCTGCACAACTCTTGTTAGGCAATTTACTTGAGTCCTCTTTGGCACATGCCGGGATACATACTTGATCCTTCTCCCTTCTAGGGTGGTAAGCAAAATTGACTTACTAGCACATTCAATATTCCCTTCATACTTTGATAACCAATCCGTGCCTAATATCACATCCAATCCTTGGGATTCCAATACTATTAGGTCTGAGGGAAAAACATAGTTACCAATCCTTAATGGTAACCGATCACACCATAGACTAGCCACATACTCTGCTCCAGGCAAGGTTACTAACATGGGTGACCTAAGGGCTTGGGTTGATAGGTTATACTTATCCACAAATCCCCTTGAGATGTATGAATGCGATGCACCGGTATCAAAAAGAACGAGTGCAGTAAATGACTTAACCAAAAACTTACCTATTACTGCATCAGGCTGAGCTTCAACCTCCTCCATGCTAACGTGGTTCACCTGTCCCCTGTTGAAAGGGTTCGGCTTCTTCCCAGAACTTCCATTGCCATTTTGGCCTTCAGGACATTCATTGGCATAATGTCTGGTCTTCTGACACTTAAATCAAGTGACTTGGCTCAGGTCCTTCTTGGCCGGGGTTGATGGGTTGGTGCGATTCTGGCCGTTGCTTCCTCCATTGCCATTACCATTCTTGGTGCCATTGTGATTGTGCGAGCTACCTCCTCCATGGGTATGCTGAAAATGTCCTCCCAGTCTAGGGGTAAAACGTGGCTTCTGCTGAGCTCCTGAATTGTACTTCTGAAAGTGCAACTATCCCTAGGTGGTTTTGGTAATTCATAACAACATATAGCTCATTGAGCTAATGCTATTCCAAGGTGATTATTCCAGGAAAGCTCAATGATTGGCATGGCATGGATGTGAAAGTGGAACCCTCAAAATGCTAAGGACAAAGGATTGGCTCAAGCTCAAAAGCTCAAGACTCTTCATTTTATATTTTAGTGATCCAAGATCACATTGAGTCCATAGGAAAAGCCAATACTATTAAGGAGGGATGAGGTGTTGCTTAATGAGCCTCTTGCTTCATGTGCTTAATGATATGCTCCAAAACCCTCAACTACTTTCCCATATCCACATATGACCTAAACTCTAAGCCAAACTCGGTCCTACCGATTCTTCCTATCCGGCGCCACCGAGTTTCACTTGTCATTAGCCACTGCCAAACCCTAGCAATTCGGTTCTACCGATAAGGATCTCGGTCCCACCGAGATGGGGTTGCAAACTCTCTGTTTCCCTTTCGTAACTTTTCGGTCCCACCGAAAGAGCGAATCGGTCCCACCGAGATTGCAATGTAAACTCAGTGTTTCCCCTTTGTAACTTTTCGGTCTCACCGAGTTCCACTCGGTCTCACCGAAAGAGCAAATCGGTCCCACCGAGTTTGCCTGACCAACTCTCTGGTTAGCTAATTACCAAATTCGGTCTCACCGAGTTTGTGTAATCGGTCTCACCGAGATTACGTTATGCCCAAACCCTAACCGAATCGGTCCTACCGAGTTGCATGTCAGTCCCACCGAAATTCCTAACGGTCACTAGGTTTACTACTTCGGTCAGACCGAGTTTTCTGATTCGGTCCCACCGAGATTGGTAAATTGTGTGTAACGGTTGGATTTTGTGTGGAGGCTATATATACCCCTCCACCTCCTTCTCATTCGATGAGAGAGCCATCAGAACACACACACCATTCCTACTCATATGTTCTGAGAGAAAACCACCTACTCATGTGTTGAGATCAAGACATTCCATTCCTACCATATGAATCTTGATCTCTAGCCTTCCCAAGTTGCTTTCCACTCAAATCTTCTTTCCACCAAATCCAAATCCTATGAGAGAGAGTTGAGTGTTGGGGAGACTATCATTTGAAGCACAAGAGCAAGGAGTTCATTACCTACACACCATTTGTTACTTCTTGGAGAGTGGTGTCTCCTAGATTGGCTAGGTGTCACTTGGGAGCCTCCGACAAGATTGTGGAGTTGAACCAAGGAGTTTGTAAGGGCAAGGAGATCGCCTACTTCGTGAAGATCTACCGCTAGTGAGGCAAGTCCTTCGTGGGCGATGGCCATGGTGGGATAGACAAGGTTGCTTCTTCGTGGACCCTTTGTGGGTGGTTGCTTCTTCATGGACCCTTCGTGGGTGGAGCCCTGTGTGGACTCGCGCAACCGTTGCCCTTGGGTGGAGCCCTGTGTGGACTCGCGCAACCGTTACCCTTCGTGGGTTGAAGTCTCCATCAACGTGGATGTAGGATAGCACCACCTATCCGAACCACGGGAAAAACATCCGTGTCTCCAATAGCGTTTGAATTCTCCAAACCCTTCCCTTTACATTCTTGCAAGTTGCATGCCTTACTTTCCGCTGCCAATATACTCTTTGCATGCTTGCTTGAATTGTGTGATGATTGCTTGACTTATCCTAAAATAGCTAAAATCTGCCAAGAACTAAAATTGGGAAAAGGTTAAGTTTTTATTTGGTAAAGTAGTCTAATCACCCCCCCTCTAGACATACTTCGATCCTACAAGTGGTATCAGAGCCTTGGTCTCCATTTGCTTGATCTCCATAGCTTTTGGTGGTCATAGCCTTGGTTTCACAACCTAGGAGAGTATGGCGTCTAGCGAGGGAAATTATCACCGTAGAGGTCCTTACTTTGATGGTACTAATTTTGCTAGTTGGAAGCATAAAATGAAAATGCATATTCTTGGACATAACCCCGCCGTTTGGGCTATTGTGTGTGTTGGTTTGCAAGGTGACTTCTTTGATGGGAGAGAACCAAACCGTGAAGCTATCGCGGATGAGTTGAAGATGTTGCAATACAATGCTCAAGCTTGTGATATTCTCTTCAACGGATTGTGCCCCGAAGAATTCAACAAAATCAGCCGCCTTGAGAATGCAAAGGAAATTTGGGACACTTTGATTGATATGCACGAAGGTACCGACTCCGTCAAGGAATCCAAGTTGGATGTGCTTCAAAGCCAACTTGACAAGTTCAAGATGAAGGATGGTGAAGGTGTCGCTGAAATGTACTCTAGGCTTGCTCTCATCACAAATGAGATTGCCGGCTTAGGAAGTGAAGAGATGACCGATAGATTCATCATCAAGAAGATCCTAAGAGCCTTGGATGGAAAATATGATACCGTGTGCACATTGATCCAAATGATGCCCAATTACAAAGATCTCAAGCCAACGGAGGTGATTGGAAGAATTGTTGCTCATGAGATGTCACTTAAGGATAAAGAGGAACTTCACAACAAATCAAGTGGTGCCTATAAAGCCTCATGTGAAGCCCCTACATCATCAAGTGAGAAACAAGACTTCAATGAAGAATTGAGCTTAATGGTGAAGAACTTCAACAAGTTCTACAAGAGTAGAAGCAAAGATAGAAGCTCCAAGTCAAGGTCCTACAATGACAAAAGATCTTCTAGTCGAGAGCGAAACTGTTACAACTGTGGAAGACCCGGACACTATTCCAATGAGTGTACGGCTCCCTACAAGAGAAGAGAAGATTCTCCAAAAAGAAGAAGCAAAGGATCACCACCAAGAGAGAGAAGGAGTAGAGATGATCGTTATGAACGAAGATACTCACGGAGAAGCAAGGATTCGGAAAGGAAGGAAAAATCATCAAGGAGCTATACAAGACGAAGACATCAAGCTCATGTTGGTGAATGGGTATCCGGCTCCGACTCCGACAGCCACTCCGAGAGAAGTTATCACTCCGACTCCGAAGATACTCAAGATGAAGGTGTTGCCGGTCTAGCACTTGTGTCAACCAACTCCTACGACATATTTGACTCACCAAATGAAGGAATTGGAAGATGCTTCATGGCCAAAGGTCCTAAGGTAACACACCCCGAGTATGTTGATTTCAATAGTGATGAAGATGACTTGTTAGGTGATGATTTGCTTGGTGACAACTCTAGTGATGAATACTATGATGAAAGACCAATTAATCATGCTAATCAAGATAAAACGAGTGACAATGATAAGGAGAAGATTGAGGCTCTAACTAAAGAACTAAAAACTCTTAAGTTAGCTCATGACACTATCTTCGAAGATCACCGAGAACTTTTAAGAGCTCATGAGAAACTACGCTTTGAAAAGCTCAATCTTGAGCAAGAGCATGAGTTCTTAAAGGCAATCAATGATGATCTCCGCAAGAAAAGTTCTTCTTACATTGCCAAGCGTTTACTCTTATCCACTTACATGCCTCAAGTCAAGTCTAGTAACAAGAAAGATTCTTCCTCTAGTAGTAACAATGATCATGCTAAATCCAATATTGTTGCTTCTAGTAGTTCTCTTGATTCCACTAATGATTCTCTTAGCCAAGTTACACTTGAGCAAGAAAATAGCTTATTGAAGGGAATTATAGAGAAAGGAGTGTACAAGAGCCTTGCCGGGAGTAAGCAATTCGAGGAAATTGTGCGCAAGCAAGGAATGCACCGGAAGAATCAAGGTGTTGGTTTTGAACGAAAGTTCAATGCCAATGGAGTTGAATGGGAAGAAGATCAATACCCCAAGACGAAGTTTGTCCCTCAACAAGAGAAGTATACTTCTTTCAAGGGGACACAAGCTCAAGATGATCTTCCACCACAAGACTACGAGCAAAAAGGCAAGGACAAGCTTCAAGAGGAAATTGATGCATTTGAAGAAGCTCCAAAGACCTTAGTCAAGTGGATTCCCAAGACTACTTCAAGTTCCACTTCATCAAGTACGACTACAACTCCAAGGATTCCCATCAAGATGATGTGGATCCAAAAGAAGAAGAACTAGAGAGTTCTTGAGGGTGACTCCGCCAACATACTTCACTCTTATCATTTTGGCAAGAACAAGTGCAATCAACTTCCACATCTTGCACTAGTTCAAGGAGTCACAAACCCTCTTGTTGGTAAGACAAGGGACAAGGTAACCTAAAAGTTTTCATGGACATCATCTTTTGTGTGCATCACTCTATGTCTATGGATATCCTTGTTTGTTCCTTGTGGGACTAACCCATGTAGGTATTGAAAGTGCAATTCACTCAAATGGATAGCTCCAAGAGATCTACATCAACATTGAGCATCCACATCTTCAATATCTACATGAAGTCATCATCGACAAAACCCAAGGTTAGTTCATCCCTCTTAGGGGGGATATCACATCTAGGGGGAGCTTTACTCTAAGACTTGAGCTAAAGCAACTCTAAAGATGTGAACAAAACAATGCTTTATGTAAAAGTGGTAACCCCACTTGAGCTTAAACGATGAGTATGACCTACGATCAAGTGTTCTCACTTGACTCCTAAGTCAATATACTCATATATAGATGACCTAGTCATCGCAAATTGCTTGATAGATGCTAGAATTGGTTGTGCATGCCTTGCCACATATTTCATTTGCCATCTTATTGTGTGAGCATGCTGATTGCATATTTTACTCATTCGAGGACATCCACTTGTTGTTTTGACTGTTTGGCTTTATCCTCTTTTGCCAAGTGGATGGACAAGAATGCCTAAGAACCTCCTCTAGCTATCTATGCTTTTCTCGTCTCAAACTCTATTCATGCTGCATCACAAAATTTGATCAAGTCAGATTCGAACCACTCTGTGTGAGGAGCGCTCGGAGTCCCCGATTCGTCATAGACTTAAACTTCCAAAACCTCTTTATGATTCTCGGTCTGACCGATACTCCACTTTCGGTCCTACCGAGATCATTAAGTTGATCTAGGTTTTCGATCTCGGTGCAACCGATTTGAACCTTTCGGTCACACCGAGTTTCAGTAACTGCACGCAGTTATGAATCTCGGTGCCACCGAGTTGTTCCACTCGGTCACACCGACAGGGTCGGGCTATATATAGTCACGGGCAAAATTTGGAAATTTCACCGAACCCCTTCGCCCGCGCGATAGCCTGCTCTGCCCTCGAGGTCTCCGGATCATCTTCTCTCCGCCAATAGCCTCCTGTCGCTGGTCTCCGCCGCCATCAAAGGGAATTCTGCCCCGCCGTTGCCGCCGTAGCAAGTCCCCGCCGAACTAGGGTATGGACTTGATTTTTGTGCTATTCCTCGATCTGATTCCTAGCACATTGTGATCATACTGTTTCTAGCCACGTTTGATAAACTTCTATCCAGTCAAAATGCTCATAGATTAGGTTTGATTCGAAAATTCTAGGTTTAGGTTTCCGCAGAAACCATCTCGGACCCACCGAGTTGAAAAACTCGGTCCCACCGATTTGGCTTATGCCATTGCACAAGTGAGACTCGGTCTGACCGAGAATTACTTATCGGTGTGACCGATTTTGGAACTCTGTGAAACCCTAGTAGTCTCGGTGCCACCGAATTGTGACTCGGTCCTACCGAGTTCACTAGTTTAGGTTCCAAAACTGCTTCGGTATCACCGAGTTTGAAAATCGGTAGATCCGAGATGATTTCAGTGGGAAACTAAAAATAAGTTTTTGGATAATTCTTTTTGCAAAAATCTCTGCATTTTGTGATGCTCATCCGCTCTATCTCCTCTATAATCTATTCACAGGGTCAGCAGTCAGTTTGCATCATGTCAGACCAGAGTGACAGCCAAAACTTGTCAGAGCAGCAAGTGCAGTTGAGTGAGGGCACTAGCCCCTCAAGTTCCTCAGATGATGGCAGCAGGAGCACACCCAGCAACCTGCCTAAAGCTGCCACTAGACAAAGGAAGAAGAGAACCTCAGATTCTGAAGATGAGGACTATGTGGCAGAGGAAGAGGCCACTTCCAAGAGAGTTGAGCCAGCTCAAGGCTCAAAGCCAGGCCTGAAAATCAAAAGGCCAGCAGGCAGGCAGCCCATGTCAAAGGCAAGAGCCTCAACTGAGAAGCCCACTTCCCAAGAGCCAGCTGCAGCTGAGGGCAAGAAAAGGAAAGAAAGAGTGAAGAAGACTGTGGCTAGAGTGCTTGGGAAGGCCTCCATCATGGTAGAAGAGGATGAGGAAGAAGAGGCAGCTGCACCAGCGCCCAAGGCAGCCAAACTTATGGGAGATGCCATAAGGTCAGGGGGAGCTGCATCCAAGCCCAAGGAAGCACCTAAGGCTGCATCTAAGCCTAAGAGTGCACCAAAGAGAAACACAAGAAGCATCCCAGCCACTGAGAAGAACAAGGCCCCAGTGCCTGAGACTGTTGCTGAGGATGAGGAAGAGAATGTCCTTCGGAAGCTCAAGCCCAAGATCCCAGACCACAACGATGCTCATCCTGTGGCTGAGGATATGAAGCTCAGGAGAGACTCAGGGCTCAGGAAATGGAGAGAAGCAGATCCATACGCTTCTAGGAGAAGGACTGCAGTGGACTACAGGTTTCATACCAAGGAGCAGCAGGATTTCTATGAGACTGTGCTGCTAGATAAGAAGCCCATTGTCTGTGATATGCGATGGGTTGATTGGACATATATCAAGGAGAATGAGGAGCACTATCCTGGAGTGCAAGACAGCTTCATAGCTTGTGGAGTAGCTGACTTTGTTGGGCAGAAGCTCACAAAGTGGAACGAGGAACTTATCATGCAGTTCTACTCCACAGCTCACTTTTATCCGGATGGCAGGATCACATGGATGTCAGAAGGTACAAGGTACCACTCTACTGTTGAGGAATGGGCGAAGCTAATCAATGCCCCAGAGGAGCAAGCAGATGACTTGGATATCTATGCCAAGAAGAAGATGGACCATAACTCCATGTCCAACATGTACAAGGAGATTCCGAATGAAGCACTCGACACGTTCATGTTTGGCTCAGTGCATTATCTGCTATCAGGATTGCCTACGATCAACCGGATCCTTAGGCACACCCTTCTACCCAAGTCTGGAGATCACAAGATGATCAGAGGTCACGCGATCAATTTGCTTCATGTTTTTGACGTGCCTCAAAAATTCAAAGTCATGAGCCTCATAGTGGAAACGATCAAAAGGACTGCGGCAGATCAGAAGAGGAGCTGTGGATATGCCCCTCAGATTCAGGAGCTCATCAACTCCAAGATGGGCACGGGCGCATATTTGTTGGATAAGGAACACCTGCCCATCCGTCCAGATTTCGAGGACAATGAAGTTGTTATGACTGAGAACGAGCCATCATCTGCCCAAGCATTTGCAAAGAAGGAGAAGGCGAAGAAGGAAAAAGCTGCTAGGATGCCTACTCAAGCGGAGGCATCTGATTACTTCTTGAAGACCAAACAAGAGCAGCTTGGTTACTTGATTGCATCCACGCTGAGAATTGAGCAAAGTCTGGCCAACCTCACTAAGAATCAGCAGAGCCTAGAGAGGATCATGGAACAGAAGTTCTATGACTTGGATGTCAGAGTAACGGAAGTTCAGTCTGCAGTGGAGCAGCTCCAGGAGGACATGAATGAGAGGAGAGGCAGGACCATGACTCATGCTTTTTCTAGAGTGCCACGAGGCCCGAGGTCGTCTGCCATGCCAGTTGCTGACACCAGAGCCACTACTTCAGCACCAGCTACAGCCTCAGCTCCAGCGTCTACTTCAGCTCAAACTCCAGCGACTACTTCAACATCTATAGAAGCCTTCGTCCTTGGAGTGATCCGGACTCCACCACCACCTGAAGATCAAGCCTGAGCGTCGATCTAGTGCTATGCATTTTCTAGGAACTTTTTGGTAACTTGTTGCCAAAGGGGAGAGATGTATAGATCATAGGCTTCGAGAGAGAGAGTGTTGCTTTTCTCTCTTGCTTTATTTGGTGGTTTTTTCGAACCTTTTCTGCTTTTGAGTGCTTGATACTACGTCATTATTTGTGAGACATCAATGATGATGTGTTTGATCATAAGCTACACTTAATGTTTGCTTAATGCTTGCTTAAATATTTATCGTTTGTGATCATTCACTATTCTTGGTGATGAGTGCATGTATTTCATTCTTATCATTTTGAGCGCTCCACCAAGATGTATGTGACATGGAAGAGTAACCCATAACTCTAACTCTTTGTGCATTTGCAGTCCAAAGCAAATTTTAAATATGCACAAATTTAGGGGGAGCTCTTACTTATCACATACTTCTCAAAGCGACGATATACTTCATGCTTATTATCATTTGTCGAAGCTTTGATCTATATGTTGTCATCAATTACCAAAAAGGGGGAGATTGAAAGTGCAACTATCCCTAGGTGGTTTTGGTAATTCATAACAACATATAGCTCATTGAGCTAATGCTATTCCAAGGTGATTATTCCAGGAAAGCTCAATGATTGGCATGGCATGGATGTGAAAGTGGAACCCTCAAAATGCTAAGGACAAAGGATTGGCTCAAGCTCAAAAGCTCAAGACTCTTCATTTTATATTTTAGTGATCCAAGATCACATTGAGTCCATAGGAAAAGCCAATACTATTAAGGAGGGATGAGGTGTTGCTTAATGAGCCTCTTGCTTCATGTGCTTAATGATATGCTCCAAAATCCTCAACTACTTCCCCATATCCACATTTGACCTAAACTCTAAGCCAAACTCGGTCCTACCGATTCTTCCTATCCGGCGCCACCGAGTTTCACTTGTCATTAGCCACTGCCAAACCCTAGCAATTCGGTTCTACCGATAAGGATCTCGGTCCCACCAAGATGGGGTTGCAAACTCTCTGTTTCCCTTTCGTAACTTTTCGGTCCCACCGAAAGAGCGAATCGGTCCCACTGAGATTGCAATGTAAACTCAGTGTTTCCCTTTTGTAACTTTTCGGTCTCACCGAGTTCCACTTGGTCTCACCGAGAGAGCAAATCGGTCCCACCGAGTTTGCCTGACCAACTCTCTGGTTAGCTAATTACCAAATTCGGTCACACCGAGTTTGTGTAATCGGTCTCACCGAGATTACGTTATGCCCAAACCCTAACCGAATCGGTCCTACCGAGTTGCATGCCAGTCCCACCGAAATTCCTAACGGTCACTAGGTTTACTACTTCGGTCAGACCGAGTTTTCTGATTCGGTCCCACCGAGATTGGTAAATTGTGTGTAATGGTTCGATTTTGTGTGGAGGCTATATATACCCCTCCACCTCCTTCTCATTCGATGAGAGAGCCATCAGAACACACACACCATTCCTACTCATATGTTCTGAGAGAAAACCACCTACTCATGTGTTGAGATCAAGACATTCCATTCCTACCATATGAATCTTGATCTCTAGCCTTCCCAAGTTGCTTTCCACTCAAATCTTCTTTCCACCAAATCCAAATCCTATGAGAGAGAGTTGAGTGTTGGGGAGACTATCATTTGAAGCACAAGAGCAAGGAGTTCATTACCTACACACCATTTGTTACTTCTTGGAGAGTGGTGTCTCCTAGATTGGCTAGGTGTCACCTGGGAGCCTCCAACAATATTGTGGAGTTGAACCAAGGAGTTTGTAAGGGCAAGGAGATCGCCTACTTCGTGAAGATCTACCGCTAGTGAGGCAAGTCCTTCGTGGGCGATGGCCATGGTGGGATAGACAAGGTTGCTTCTTCGTGGACCCTTTGTGGGTGGTTGCTTCTTCGTGGACCCTTCGTGGGTGGAGCCCTGTGTGGACTCGCGCAACCGTTGCCCTTGGGTGGAGCCCTGTGTGGACTCGCGCAACCGTTACCCTTCATGGGTTGAAGTCTCCATCAATATGGATGTAGGATAGCACCACCTATCCAAACCACGGGAAAAACATCCGTGTCTCCAATAGCGTTTGAATTCTCCAAACCCTTCCCTTTACATTCGTGCAAGTTGCATGCCTTACTTTCCGCTGCCAATATACTCTTTGCATGCTTGCTTGAATTGTGTGATGATTGCTTGACTTATCCTAAAATAGCTAAAATCTGCCAAGAACTAAAATTGGGAAAAGGTTAAGTTTTTATTTGGTAAAGTAGTCTAATCACCCCCCCCCCTCTAGACATACTTCGATCCTACAACTTCCCTTGTCCATACTTCCTCTTGCGATTCTCAATTTGCTGCTGCTTCCCTTCAATCATAAGAGCACGATCTACCAACTCCTGGTAGTTGTTGAAGGTTGCTACCATCAACTGCATGCTCAACTCATCATTCAGTCCTTCCAGAAACTTCTCCTGCTTAGCTGCATCCGTAGCGACGTCATCTGGTGCATAACGTGCTAACTTACTAAAATCCTCCACATACTGGCCAACTATCCGTCCTCCTTGGCGCAAGTTGCGAAACTCACTCTTCTTCATGGCCATAGCTCCTGCTGAAACATGGGCAGTACGAAAAGCCTGTTGAAACTGGTCCCATGTGACAGTGTTAACTGGGAAAGTGGCTGTGAAATTCTCCCACCATGATGCTGTGGGTCCTTCTAGCTGATGTGCGGCAAACTTCACCTTCTCCGCATCTGTGCATCCTGCTGTGGTTAACTCCCTAGCTGTCTTGCGGAGCCAATCATCTGCTACAATCGGCTCGGTGCTAGTGGAAAACACCGGTGGGTTCAGCCTAAGAAAACGGGCTAAGTGGTCAACAGGTGGTGGTGGTG
This sequence comes from Triticum aestivum, assembly GCF_018294505.1. Classification (NCBI taxonomy): domain Eukaryota; kingdom Viridiplantae; phylum Streptophyta; class Magnoliopsida; order Poales; family Poaceae; genus Triticum; species Triticum aestivum. Next base: position 312,134,613 of record NC_057809.1, read on the forward strand.
GTGGGTTGTGGTTGTTGTTCCCCTGATTCTGATTCTGGACTAGCAACTGCATCGCTGGATCAACTAGGTGAGCTCCGATGGAAAGGCAAATCCGGGGTCACGTCTCGAAGGCATCTGAGGGTTTAGAAAAGATGAGATGTAAGGATAGAGGGGGTCTAAAGAGAAAACACTACCCATATGCACATGAGGCAAAAACAAACAATTCACTTCATTCAATGAAACAAGGGCATACAATCGCTATCGCAAAAGTGCTCGGACTACTATATTTACATGGTGGACTACTACTACTATTGGGGTGGTCTACTAGAAATATTCTTCGGTTGCAGACTCCATGATATCTGCTCCCGCTTCATCAACATAGTCATCATCGCTACTATCTGGATCCGAGTCGGTGTCGTCGATGATGATGTAGTCTTCCGGGCTAATCTCCTTCGGTTCTTCGTCTTCATCCACTGGTGTAGGGCCTCCCATAAATATTCCAATCTTCTTGATCAGGTCATCATTCTTCTCCACCAATACTTCAATTTCCTCTTCATAATCTTCACGTGTAGCCTTGAGTTCTTCCTCCAGTTCCTTGATTCTCGTCTTAGCCTTCTTCAGATTTGTCATGTCGGCGCACATCTGGTTCTCCTATCGTCGAATGTCTGGTTTAACTCCTGGATAAAAGATGCGATTGATCTATCCTTCCTGGTGCTGATCATCTCCTAGTGTTCATCTCGGCGCCCACAAATCTGGTAGATAGTATCCTTGAGATCCTTGCGGTAGACTTCTCCAATGCGTCCCATGGCGATGTGAGCTGCCATGCTCTTTCCTAGACTCCAAGTTGGTGCATCAAAAGAAAACCCTATGGGCTCAGTGACTGGCATGAACGTCCTTCTTGGAACTTGAACTTGAATCATCCAGCGCTCTTCTTTAGGTAAAGTGGCGTTGTAGGTTCCGGTGAAGCTTGGTACTCCTATATTCAGGTATCTAGTGACTTCCTTCAAGTGACGTCCAAAGGGTGTATCTTCATCTGGTTGCGTGAACTTGTTCCTTGCATCCGCCATCCTAAAGAGTAGAAAAGATGAGAAGTCAGAAGAGAAGAGAGTGAAAGTGATCTAGGTCTTTTAGCTTAGTGGTCGTGTCCTATAGTCAGCGTGTGCTCTGATACCATCTCTGTAGCGACCAGACCTCAAACAGTCTGATCTCTGTGCTCCGGTGTCATCCCTGGATCAATAATGCTGACACCACACAGTACTCGGAGGATTTATAGCAGAGTAGCAATCACACACTTATTACATCGAGTGTCTCAAAAGAGAACTTATTACAATCAATATGGCTTAAGGCCATCTAATAACGATAACAGCGGAAGTCTTGGAAGATAAGTGAGTCCATCAACTCCAACGGCATCACTGAGTATAGAACCACGACATAAAAACTCCTTAATCGTTGTCTGAAAAGTCTGCAACATTAACGTTGCAGCTCGAAATGGGTCAGCACATGGAATATGCTGGCAAGGTAACACATAGAGAGTAATGGAATGAAACAGCTATACTATATGCATATTTGGCTGGTGGAAAGCTCTATGGTTACAGTTTTGCGTAAAGCCAATTTTTCCCTACTTCAAAGGAATAAAATTTATTTAACTATCATGGTAGTTGCTAAACATTGAGAATGGTTGACAGCATTCTCAATCCCAATTAAACATCATCATTAAACATAAACCAACAAAATTAATTTAGAGTAACATGTTGAGATTCACATGATAATCCAGGTACTAGATACTCAAGATGTCCATAACCGGGGACACGGCTAATCATGATTAGTTTATTACACTCTGCAGAGGTTTGCGCACTTTTCCCCACAAGACTCGATCGCCTCCGTTTGGTTTCTCGCACTACAAGGTGTTTGAGAAGACGCATGACTGAGACATAGTCTTTCAGAAGCGCAAGCACGTTACGATCGGGTAGACCGTACCACCTACATCCCCTACATCTGCTAGTCTACCACTGTAAGAGTTCGCACGACTTAGTCGACTATGCTAGAGCCCATAATAGCTTGTGGCTGCACACGGAAGTTTCTAGTATGAATAGTCTCATGATCCCTTTGAGCCTGGGTGGCGGTCCAAAAGAAAACAGGCAAGTCCTGGAATACCCAGGTGCCTCAATCCACCCAGATGTGTGTTTAAGTTGCCACCTTAGATAAACCATTAATTAACAAACTCACATCTGTCATGGATATCACTCACCCAATCCACGTCTACTAGCATAGCATGGCATAATAAGCAAACGTAGAAGTAACTCCCAAAGGTTTGATAATAAACAGGTAATAGGTACTACCTCAACTACTTCCCATCCCACAATTTAATTAGATCCTAATCATGCAATGTGTGAGGATTGATCTAATGCAATAAAACTGGGTAGTAGGAAAAATATGATCAAAGTGTTACTTGCCTTGCTGATGATCCGGGAAACCTAGAGATTCCAAGTAACACGCGGCGCACTCCGGGTATTCTATCACAGACAAACAAACAAGCACACAATAAGTACTCATCTAATGCACGGGTAAAACTCAAATAAGAGATCTAACCAGAAGGTTCAACTTAAGAACTCTGGTTGGCAAAAATAGCAACGAAAGTCAAACGGTGAAAGAAAACAACTTCGTTCTACTAATATGGATCTAGGGCAAATTTTACAGTAGCAAAATCTGGTTTAAGTTAGTTAAACGGATAGAGGTTTCGAGACGAAACTCTAGGCGCTTGAATCGCCTGATTCCGATAAACGAGCAAAAAGTTATACTAAAACGAAAATCGGATCAGGAATCGCGATCAGAAAAATCGCGGATTTAATCCGAGAAAAAGAAAATTGACGAACGTTCGCTAGAACGAACGAACGGATGAACGCTCACTATTTAAATAAACCAGAAAAACAGATCTATTTAAAAAAAATCGAATCTAAAAAAAATAAAAATAAAAAACCGACGAAAAACCGACGGTTTTTCAAAAAAAATCGGCGGCATGGAAATCGAGGCAGCGGCGAACCTCGGGCGGCGTGCGGCGGCGGCGGCGGGCGGCGAGGCGGCGCGGCGGCGGCGGGTGGCGGCACGGCACGGGGCTCGAGGCGGGGCTGGCGGCTAGGGTTTGCCCCGGGTGGGCTGCCTCGGCTTATAAAGCCCTGGCGGGCCGGAGTCCTAGTCGGACACGGCCCGTAGGTCGGTTCGTTTTTTTTATCGCAGAAGAAAAATAAAAAGAAATACTAAACGGACTCCAAAAATTCCGAAATAAATTTTCACGGGCTTCTAAAATCAAGCCGCACAAGGTGAACATTTATTTAGGACCTAATGCAATTTTGAAAAACGCACATTTTTCCTAAATTCAAATAAAACACCGAAAAACTCCGAAATAAAATCTTATTTGATTTTATTATTTGATCCTCAATATTTCTTTATTTTGGGAAAGTCATTTTATTTCCTCTCTCATATTTTTGTAATAGAAATAATTGATGATAAAATAAATAAAATCAAATGATCCTATCCTCAAAATTTGAGAAAACTCAAATATGAAAATAACAAAACCCCCAACTCTCTCCGTGGGTCCTTGAGTTGCTTAGGATTTCTAGGATCAACCAAATGCAGAATATAATATGATACGCAATGATGATCTAATGTATAACATTCCAAATTAAAAATTTGGGATGTTACAACGAGCGGTCTTGGTATATCACCGATAGACTGCCTTTCAAATTTCGTTCCATTTGGAGGTCATTTGATGCCCTAGCAGTTAACCGTGTTAACCGAAGCCCTCCTTCTATTTGCAGCCCAACACCCCTCCTCAACAGCCCACTAGCCCATCTAAAACCCCTCCATGCTCTTTGCCGTTGGATAACGATCGTGTGTGCGAAAACCGCACCTCAATATCCCCGTCCTAGCTCCCATAATCTATATAAACACCTCCCCTCCAAAATTTGCGGGCAAACCCTAGCCTCCTCCTCCACGCCGTCGGCTACATCCACTGCCGGCTAGACGCATCCAGCCGATGCCCGCGCCTAATCCGTCACCGCCACGTGTCACCCCGTGTGATAGCCTGGCTTATTAGGGATGATAGACTACTTATATCAATAAGGGATTCCTTATTTTCGGGAGCCCATTCAGACAGAACTCCAAAGTTAAGCATGCTCAGCTTGGAGTAGTGTCAGGATGGGTGACCGACCGGGAAGTTGCACCCGGGTGCGCACGAGTTAGGACAAAGTGCGGAGAAAAGACTAGTATTGATATCTGGGGCCAGTCTAGATCCCGCCAGGAGTAACGACCACCGGCAGGTGTGTCCGGGGCATTACTAGTTGGTAATCAGAGCCTTCCCCGACTTAGGAGCCCCCTACTTGATCGAATCGCTGACGTTGTTGAGTCTAGAAATTTTTTTTTTGAGTCTTATAGTATTATATATTCGGAGAATAGGATTCTTTTTACTCCTCAGTCCCTTCGTCGCTCTGGTGAGGTCTCCTGACGTAGAGTTTTGAATCTTCTCTTCTCAAATTTCATGAAAAAAATTAGGATCACGCGGGTATCTTGGAATCATTTCGATGGTTTTGTGACGAGGACATTGTTCTTGGTGCCTCCTGACATTTAGGGGTTGTGGAAGTGTCCCGGGGAGTTGAGCTCCGAGGTGTTGTCGTCACAATTTTATCGTTACAGTTCTGGAATACCTGAGTTCGCCAACATCGAAAATCTCCTTTATGCAGTTGTTGGTGAGATAACCTCGACGCCACCCAGTAGTGGGGCGGGAGTTCGGGAGTATTGCCATAACTCGTATAACGAATGCTTTTTGAAGGTTGAGGTTTATGTGTTGAAGGATGGATATAGCTGGATGTAGGATTTGCTAGTTTTGGGTGAGATATTATGCTTCCCCTGTATCCCCAACACCTGATTGCATAACCAGAAAGTTTCGGGAGTTTCATAAGTGGGAATTCAAGTAGCTCCTAGAATATCTTTCAAACAGACACATGATACGATATGAGATCTATCATATGTATGTTTCCGGCTTATTTTGCAAGCCAATCCTTTGTTTTGTTTTTCAGTTGTGGTATTCGAGTTGCTTCAATGTCAAGTGTTGAATCCATTCCTTCCCTAAGCGGTGTTCTCATATTCCTATGTGAATACAAATCCTTCTTGATCATTGAGTTTTTCATCTCAATTTCTTCTCAACCGGCGTGTTTTCTCTTCAAGTGGATCCGATCATTTTCAACATCCGCAAAGATCAACTCAAAGTTTTCTCAACGTTATTTGTCCCATCCGTCCCCAAGTTGTCTTTTTTTCCCACCCACCCACCCTTTTTCTTCAAGGACTCATATATCTTAATGAAGTATCCATTTTATTCATGTGAACTTTCTTCATTCTTTCTTCAATGTTCTTACCCGGTGATTTCTCATGGAGATGCTCTGAAGCTTCAAGTTCATTATTCTTCATTCTCTTTTCTTCTCCGGTGGATTTAATTCAATCTTTGTCGATCATATCCTTTCCTCGTTTCAAATGCTTTCTCATGCCGGTGCACCTCTTAATCATCCACTTCTCGTTATTCACTTGTTCGGGAGTGCTGAAGATATCTCAGAAGGCTCGTCTGTTCATTCAATATCGGTTCAACCTATTTCGAGATTGTTATCTCATTCAAGCCATTTAATCCAACCGGCACAATCTTCCTTTAAATCGTTCAACAGTGTATCTTTTGAGTGGTCCCTAACCCATAGGTCTTTTCCCAGGATCTTACCTGACTCTTCTAATTTTCCCGGAGTTATTCTGAAATTCATTTAAAGGTTGACGTAAGAATGAATTATCATCATTCAAATGCTTTTCTCCAAGATATTTCAAATTCTTTTCATCGTTGGCCTAATTACTTCATTATTCATTCTCCCGGAGTATCTCAAAATTCATGGTGGTGTTTGTCGTCATCATTCTCGGATCTTGAAGACCGAAGAAGTGTTTCCGCAAAATCTTGGTCCGTTCTCTCGAAGATTTGTGGTTCTAGTTTGAGGCCATCCTCTCATAATTGTTTCGATTGTGAGATATTCTTTTCACCCATCCGGAGCAATTCAGGAGTCTTTTCAGTTTCATTCTCCGGAGCCCATCATCTCAGAATTATTCATTCCAGCTTTCAGCTCTCATTCTCAAATCTTACCGGTGCATCGTTCAAGTTTTTCTCTAATCAGATCATGATCTCTTCGTTCTCATGTATCTAAATTCCCTCAAGTATATTCATTCGTTCTCTAATTATTCCCGGTGTTTCTTTATCTTTTCTTTGTTCATTTTCAATTTTTACGGTGGCTCGTTCAAGTTTTCTCTTCCTTCGTTATCATATCAATTCATTCGTTCTTTCCAAATCCTACCGGTGGAACATTGAAGACTTTTCTCAAGTTTGCGCTATATCTATCTTAATCATTTTTACGAGAATGAGTAGTATGCCAAATCCATTGCTTGTCATCAATTTAAATTGGTGACGGATAAGCATAATGTAATGCTTATTCTTGTTTCATCGAGTAAATTCAATTCCTTATTCCGGAGGTTCATCAAATTCTTGGTTTCAATTGTTTCATCTTTTCTTTTCCGGAGTTTCAAGTTTTCCGCATTATCTCGTCGCGAAGCTACATTTAATCATTTCTAGGGATCTCCGAGAGTTCTTTTCAACTTTTCCTTTCATTTGATCATTCTTTTATTACCGGAGTTCTTCACGGAGGCTCTACATGGTAGTTCATCAAGGATTCCTTTCATTTTTCAGGTGTTCGTCAAGATTTCCCTCGAAGTTTTGATCTGCCAAGTTATACTCTAAAATAAACATGGTGTTCAACACATGTGTTGTTTTGAGGAGTTCAAGCCTTCTTCTTCTTTCATTCCAAAGTGCAATTCTTTCTACCTTATCTTTTGGATGGTGATATGCCATTCTTGACAATTTTCTTTCATGTTTCATGATCCAAAAGTTGTTAGGAATGAGACATTTAAACTCATCATTTTATTCCTTGGAGTTATATTGGTATAGATTTCACCTAAAGCCATCCATTGGGAATGTTTGCTCTTTGTGATGATTTCCTATGATCCAAGTTTTCTTACCACCTCAGTGAAAGAAACTTTCTATCTTTTCTAGCTCTCAATCAAATCTTTTGCCCGTGAGTGGCAGGTTGTCACCCCATAATTTTGAGATGTATTCCATAAGCCCACATCAAGCTTATCCTTTCGTCGTTGATAATCCAACAACTCCGTTCTAGCATTTGTTGTAAGCGTGCTCTCTCAAGATCTTGTTTCCCTCCATTCATTCCATTCCATTCTTTCATTTCTTCCGGAGGCATTGTGATGTTGCTCTCTTCACTCATCATCTCGAATTGTGAGGATCATGTTCTTTTCATGCTTATCCATTTAACCGGAGTGTTGTGTCCTCTGCTCAAGTTCTTTTCATCTTATCAAGTCTTGCATCTCTTTTCAACCGGAGTGCTGTCCGAATTTGTTCTTCCTTGTTCCTCTTTTATAACGAGTGTTCACAATCTCGTTCATCTCCATTGTATTCTTCTTTCAATGGTTAAACCTTTCAAGGTTCTTTGGTTTCACTCGTTTGTCAAAGAAGCAACTCTCATCTTCCTCTTCTTTTTCCCTCTGGTGCCATCCTAGATCTCGGGACGAGATCCTTTCATAGTGGTGGAGTGTTGTAACACCCTGGATACAACATTCTATATTTGTAACTCCGACTCTAGCCTTTTCCGGAGATGCGATATGAGATTCCTTCATGGTTGGGTTTTGTCTCCGTTTTGCATTTTGTCCATGTCATGCATTTCATATCTTGTCATCATGTGCATCGCATTTGCATACGTTTTCGTCTTTTGCATCCGAGCATTTTCCTCGTTGTCTGTTTTGCAATCTGGCACTCCTACATCCTCTGGCGCCCTCTTTTGTCTCTTTTCGTGAGCGGGTGTTAAACTTTCTCAGAATGGACCGAGATTTGCCAAGCGGCCTTGGTACACCACCGGTAGACCGCCTGTCAAGTTTCGTGCCATTTGGAGTCCGTTTGATACTCCAACGGTTAATCGGGGAACCGTAAAGGCCTCGTATGTGTTGCAGCCCAACACCCTTCCAAAGTGGCCCAATAACCCATCGAAACCTATCCCATGTCATCCGCCGTCGGATCACGATCGCGTGGCCGAAAACAACACCTCATTTGGACACTCCCACCTCCTTCTATGTATAAATATGTGATCCCCTCTCCAATTTTCGGGTCCAAACCCTAGCCCCGCTCCTCCTCGCCGCCGGACGCGTCTGGACCGCGACGGACACTTCCGCGCCGCCGCTCCCATCCACTCACAGGCTGCCACGCGTCCACCGCCGCCTTTCGCGCCTCCAGCCCACCCGGGCCCATCGCCGGCCCCCGCAGGCCCGCGCGTCCACCGCCCGAAGCTACGCCGCCCGACGCGCCCGCCGGCTGCCGCCTCGCTGCCCGGCTCCGGCGACCCCGCTGCCGACCTCCGCCGCCTCCATGTCGCCCTCCTCCACCGCTGCGTCGCCGGCGACCACCGGATCCGGCCGGCATAGCCCTCCTCGGCCTCTCCTTCTTCCTCGTTGGTCGCTTCTTCCTTCTCCAGCGTACTCTAGCGAGTTCAAGCAACTCCAACGAACCTCGAAGTCTGTGCCATCTCAGATCCAGATCTGGAAACCCTAGGGTTGACCCCGTTTTCCCACCAAGTCATTTTTCTGCTATATTTTCAAGCCCTGTTCAACATGCCATAACTCCTTATCTGTAGATCTGTTCTGCATGCATGATATATCAAAATGTTCATCATGATGTGCTATTCATTTTGTTCCATTGTGCCATGCTTGTTTGAGTCCATCTTGATGCCCAAATCATTGATGCAAGAGTGCTATAAAATGTTAGGTGCTGATTCTTAGCAGAGTATGAGCATTTGTCATTTTTGCTACATTTGTTGTGTGCTGCATATGGACTTGAGCTCTACATATATTTTGGTCTATGCCATGCCATCTTTACAGGGGTGTGTGCCATGTATTTTTGTGATCAATGTGGTGGCTAGCACAAGCATGCAAACTAGCTCTTGTGATATTGCTGATTTCAGGGATTTAAAATTTTACCAAGTATTTGCTCTGCTGTTATTTTTATGCCATGTATCCATGATGTTATAGAGTGATACATGCTTATTTTGAGTATCTTCGGTAAGGATGATTTTGACATATGGTTATGCTCGGTCCATCCATGCCCCTGTTTGCAATAATGGAGTGCCCTAGAATGTCTAAATCTTGCTCTACTTTTGCTATAAAATATTCCTGGCAGATTGTTTACATGTTAATCAATTTTGCCATGGATGTTGTAGTTGATCCATGCTTGCTATGAACTTGTTCTTGCCATGGTTAGCCTTATGAACATGTCTTCTTGCTGATGCTATGCTTATCTTGTCATGCCTTCATAACTCTGCTTTTGCCATGCTTAGTTTTCTGCAAAGTCTGAATCTGTTAACGAAACATGCTATGTTTACATGGGTTCCATCATATCTTCTGATCCCTTTTGGCTCATGGTCAGTAAGGGACTTTTGTTCTATGCTTTGAGTAGATTCATGCCATGCCTTGTTTTGATATTATATGTTCCTGTAAAATGTTGTTAGCTTGTTCTAATCATGTCTTCCTGATGTTAATTCCTAGCATGTTGTTATTTTCACTAAGTTTGTCATGCTGATATCTTTTGCACTTTTGCCATGCTTGTTTGAACCTGCTATTGTGTGAATTAGCCGTAGCTCAGTGTTCATCTTTTGTCAAGAATCTTGAGTAGATCACTGCCATGTGATTTGTTGGTATGTTGGAGTGCAGTAGCTTAGTTTGTTGTTGCATTCTAGATAGCATCGTGCTGTTAATTGCAGAATTGTGCCATTCTTGTTTTGCTTGCCATTTGCAAACCGTGCCTCCGATTCCGGTGATCTTTATATCGATTTCGACCGAAATCATCTCATCTTTCCATCGGCACACTTGGTTTTCCAAGTTGAGTCCTGGTTCAATATTTCCCTTCCGAAGCACGCATATGCATTGCATATCACATCCCGCATATCATGCCATGCTTTGCATCATGTTGCTTGCGCATTGCATCGTGATTGATTGTGGGTCATTTGCTTGTGTTCTTACTTTGGGTAGAGCTGGGAGACGAGTACGTGATCGAGGAACCCGTTGAGTACGCTAAGAGGATCAAGCTTTCGTCAAATCTGAGAACTTGGCAGGCAAGATGACCATAGCCTCGAAATCACTTCTATCTTTGCTTGCTAGTTGTTCGCTCTATTTCTATGCCGCGATATGTACCACTTGCTATATCATGCCTCCCATATTGCCATGTGAAGCCTCTAACCCACCTTTCCCAGCTAACCGTTGTTTGGCTATGTTACCGCTTTGCTCAGCCCCTCTTGTAGTGTTGCTAGTTGCAGGTGAAGTTGAAGTTTGTTCCATGTTGGAACATGGATATTGTTGGGATATCATTATTATATCTTGTTTACTCTAATGCATCTATATACTTGGTAAAGGGTGGAAGGCTCGGCCTTATGCCTGGTGTTTTGTTCCACTCTTGCCGCCCTAGTTTCCGTCATACCGGTGTTATGTTCCTTGATTTTGTGTTCCTTACGCGGTTGGGTGTTATGGGAACCCCTTGACAGTTTGCTTTGAATAAAACTCCTCCAGCAAGGCCCAACCTTGGTTTTACCATTTTCCTACCGACCATCATATACCTTCCCTTGGGTTTTGCAGACTCAAGGGTCATCTTTATTTAACCCCCCCCCCCCCCGGGGCCAGTGCTTGTCTAAGTATTGGTCCGAACCTGTCAGCCGCCGGTGGCCACCAGGGGCAACTTTGGGCTGGCCTACCAGAAGTTTGGACAATCTGGTGTTGCCCTGAGAACGAGATATGTGCAGCTCCTATCAGGATGTCGGCACATCGGGCGGCTTTGCTGGTCTTGTTTTACCATTGTCGAAATGTCTTGTAGCCGGGGTTCCGAGTCTGATCAGGTCTTCCTGGGAGAAGGAATATCTTTCGTTGACCGTGAGAGCTTGGGATGGGCTAAGTTGGGACACCCCTGCAGGGTTATGAACTTTCAAAAGCCGTGCCCGCGGTTATGGGCAGATGGGAATTTGTTAATATCCGGTTGTAGAGAACTTGACACTTAACTTAATTAAAATGAATCAACCGCGTGTGTTGCCGTGATGGTCTCTTTTTGGCGGAGTCCAGGAAGAGAACACGGTCTCGTGTTATGCTTGAACGTAAGTAGCTTTAGGATCACTTCTTGATCACCATTAGCTTCTCGACCGTGCTTTGATTCTCTTCTCACTCTCTTTTGTGTAAGTTAGCCACCTTATATGCTAGTGCTTGCTGCAGCTCCACCTCACTACCCTTTCCTACCTTTAAGCTTAAATAGTCTTGATCGCGAGGGTGTGAAATTTCTGAGTCCCGTGACTCACAGATTACTTCCAAACCAGATGCGGGTGCCGATGATGCTAGTGCAGGGGACACGACCGAACTCAAGTGGGAGTTCGACAAGGATTCGGGACGTTACTATGTTTCCTTTCCGGACGATCAGTAGAGGAGCCCAGTTGGGGCGATCTGGGATCTAGCATTTGGGGTTGTCTTTATGTATTTTGGTACCGTAGTCAGACATGTATGATATATTTATGTATTGTTTGAAGTGGCGATTGTAAGCCGACTCTTTATCCCTTTCTTATTCAGTACATGGGACGTGTAAAGATTACCCCTCTTGCGACATGCCTACCATGCGGTTATGCCTCCATGTCGTCCTCCAACACGTGGGAGATATAGCCGCATCGTGGGTGTTACAAGTTGGTATCAGAGCCGACCCTCGCGGTTACATGGATGTTTGCGGAAAGGTGCGCGGTCATGTTGTGCATGACATTTGTGACCCGTCGTGGCACACGGCATGGCACATGTGCCGGACTGGAAGCAGAGACGGATGTGCCAAGAGGGAACGTTCATGTGACCCGACGAGGACGTCAGTTCCTCTGAGTGGGGTGTATGTGATAGCCTGGCTTATTAGGGATGATAGACTACTCATATCAATAAGGGATTCCTTCTTTTCCGGGAGCCCATTCGGACAGAACTCCAAAGTTAAGCATGCTCAGCTTGCAGTAGTGTCCGGATGGGTGACCGACCGGGAAGTTGCTCCCGGGTGCGCACGAGTGAGGAAAAAGTGCGCAGAAAAGACTAGTATTGATCTCTGGGGCCAGCCTAGATCCCGCCAGGAGTAACGACCACTGGCGGGTGTGTTCGGGGCGTTACACCCCGGCCGCCTCCACCGCTCGAGCCCGAGGTCGGCGCGCCCCAGGCCGCCCCCTCCTCGCTAGTGTCGCTGCCCCACACCACCGCCAGCCGCTCCAGCGACTCTGCCGCCCGCTCCGCCTCGCCGCTCGTGCCACTGGAGGTCGCCGCCCAGCTGTCGCCAACTCCGGCCGCCATCGTCTACTCCGGCGAGATCCGCGGATCGGGATCAGATCCACCGCCTCACCCAACCAAATGACGGCCCCGTCCCCAGATCCCTTCATCCCAAAATATCTTCGTCCTGTTTTTCCGCGAGGTGAAATTTTGGCTTAGTCTGGGAAAAATCATCATAATGTATTCATGTTTGCCATGTCATAACTTTGTGCGGGTGCCTCTGTTTTGCATGTATTATATGTCAAAATGTTCATCTCTTAATGCTCTACATGATGGTTGCATTTTCATTCATATTCATTTTCATCTTGATGCCATTATCCTCATTGTAAAAGTGCTAAATGTAATAATCTGCTGGAAATTGTCATAACTTGCTGATTTGTCTTTTTCATAGCATGTTGTGTGATTATCTTTTGAGCATCATGTCAACAGGTTTTAGGAGAATATGCACGGCATCTTTATAGTGGTGCAATCAATGCATTTTTATGTGCCCTGTTGTGACTAGCACAAGCATGCAAAGTAGGGTACTTGTTGTTGCTGATTTCAGTGACCGTTTTCTGCTGTCTGAACCTGCTATATTATGTTGCCATGTTAACTTGATGCTACTAGTGAATCCATGCATAAAATGGAGATGATAAGTAAGGATGTTTTGTAGATCTTCTTATGCTCTATCAATCCATGCCCTTGTTTGCAATTATGACCTGCTTTAGCTTGTCATTAACATGCTCTCAATTTGCTAAATAATGTTGCTGTCAGTCTGTTAGCAGTAAGTTCATTCTTGCCATGTGAATAGCTGGTGATTTATGCATCCTATGACCATGTTCTTGCCATGAGTAGCTGCACAAATATGCCTTCTTGCTATTGGTTGCATTCATATGCCATGATAGGCCCTGATATGAGTTGCATAAGCTTGCAAACATGCCTACTTGTCGCTATTCCTGCCATGTTCAGTTTATTCTCTAAGTCTGTGAATTTGTTATCGTTTGCCATCTTGCCATGATGTTCTGAGCATGTTGTAGTGGTTTCTAGCAGTAGCTCAGTGATCATGTTTTGTAGTGCTTGACATGTGCATGCTTACCATGCCCTTTGATGCCATGAGATGTTCCTATAGCATATACTCCCTTCGTCTGGAAATACTTGTCGAAGAAATGGGTAAAAATGGATGTATCTAGAACTAAAATGCGTCTAGATACATCCATTTCTCTAACAGGTATTTCCAGACGGAGGGAGTACTTTTGTTGTCTCAAAGCATGCATCATGACTCTGTTTTCAGCCTTACTTTGTTTTTCACTAAGTCTAAGAATCTGTTATAACTTGCAATCTTGTCTTGATGAATATCATTCATCTAGAGGCTATATGGAGATGCTTAGTAATCATTTTTGCCATATTTAACCTATACTTTAATGTCATGCCTCCAACATGTTATTGCACTGTAGCATGCTTGTTCCATGCCTCCAACATGTCAACATGTTATTTCAGCTCACATGTATGCCCTGTTTTTCACTAAGTCATAATATGTGTTACAAAGTTGCATTTTTCTTTGATCGAGTTGGATTAATATTGGTGCCTATGAACCTGAACCTTGATGATATTTGAAGCATGCAATCTGTACTTTAAGTGCATGTCATGGTTGTGCCCATATGTTTTTTGTAGCATGTTGTTTCCTTGATTGCAAGGTGCTTAGTTGCTGTTTTGGGCAGATTGTGTTTGAAACTTGTATTGAGTGTATGTGTTGAACCTTGGCTCCATTTGGAGCATGCTCTATATGTAACTTGCTTGGTTTTGCATTTAGTTTCATCATGCCATCTTGCATCCATGTTTTTGGAGTGTTTGTGATTGTGTTTTGCTTGCATTTGTATCAAAGCCATGTTGAACTTGGTTTGCTCATATCTTGTAGGCCCTAGCTCCGAATGAAGTGAACTTTATATGTAACTTGACTAGAAAGACGCGTAGATCATCATGGTGCACTTTAACTTGTTGTTTAACAACTTCAACATTATGTGTTATTCAGATCTGGACCAATTTCGAAATTTGCATATGGGGAGTTTTCGGAAGTGTTATGTGTTGAATTCGGCCTCATTTAAACTTGCGTTGATGTGTTGTTATTGTATGCATCATCTCTTGCCATGAGTAGCATCATGTAGTCTTGTCATGCATCATACTTGGCTGAGCATCATGCCATGTTATGTGTTGTGTGTTTACCGTGTTGTTTGCTTCTTTTCGGTTGTGTTTCTTCTCGATAGTTCCTGTTTCGTTGCGATCGTGAGGATTCGTTCGACTACGCCCATTCGTCTTCATCATGGATTCGGTCTTCTTCCTAGTACGATTCTAGGCAAGATGACTGTCACCTTGGACCTCACTACTATCTTCGCTATGCTAGTTGTCTCGATGCTATTGCTATGTCGCGCTACCTACCACTTGTTTATCAAGCCTCCCAATATGCCATGAAATAGCCTCTAACCTTTTCCACCAACCCAGCAAACCGTTGTTTGGCTATGTTACCGCTTTGCTCATCCCCTCTTATACCGTTGCTAGTTGCAGGTGCAGTGCAGGTTGTTCCATGTTGGGTCATGGATATCATGGATATCACGGGATATCACAATATCTCTTATTTAATTAATGCATCTATCTACTTGGTAAAGGTTGGAAGGCTCGGCCTTTTGCCTGGTGTTTTGTTCCACTCTTGCCGCCTTAGTTTCTGTCATACCGGTGTTATGTTCCTTGATTTTGTGTCCCTAACACGATGAGGTTTCATGGGCCCCTCTTGACAATTCGCTTTGAATAAAACACTTCCAGCAAGGCCCAACATTGGTTTTACCATTTGCTCAACATAATAACTAAACCTGGTAATTAATTAATTGGCATAGGGAGTCATGTCCCTGAGAACTCTTTGAACATAATATAGGGGGGCAGTGTTGATGGTGTTGGTCCCAAAACAGAGCCACTTTCGGTGCCACCCCTTCACCTGGGGTTTTCGATTGTCGTACGTAGTGTTCATCTGGTTGTGGCCTGAGACGAGATATGCGCAGCTAATATCAGGGTGTCGGCATGCCGAGAGGTCTTGCTGGACTTGTTTTACCATTGTCGAAATGTGTTGTGCACCGGGATTCTGATTCTGATTGGAGGTCCAGAGATGGACGATTGTCTCCGCGGATCGTGAGCTTGTCATGGACTAAGTTGGGACACCCTTGCAGGGCTTAAACTTTTGAGAGTCGTGCCCATGATTATGTGGTAGATGGGAATTTTTAATGTCTAGTTGTAGAGAACATGACACCAGATTCGAAATAAAATACACCAACCGCGTGCGTAACCGTGACTGTCTCTTTTCGAGTGAGTTTGAGAAGAGAACATAGTGGGGTTATGTTTTAAATTAAGTAGTTAAGGATCACTTCTTGATCATTACTAGTTTCCTACTGTTGCGTAAATTCTCATTTTTATGCTTGTACTCGTAAGTTAGCCACCATGCGATGCTTAGTCGCTTGCTGCAACCTCACCACTTACCCATTCCATACCCATTAAGCTTTCCTAGTCTTGATACCCATGGTAATGGGATTGCTGAGTCCTCGAGGCTCACAGATTACTACAACCATAGTTGCAGGTACAGGTAATGCGATGATCATGACATGAGAGTGATGTTTACTTGTTTTGGAGTTCTTCTGCTTCTTGTTTCATTGAGGGATAGATTCTTGGTCGGCAGCCTGGGCTAGCAGGGTGGATGTTGTTTGAGCTTTTGTTTGTGTTACATCCGTTGTCGGACGTTGTTCTCATCTATGATGTTTTTTGTATTCTTGTGGCATTTGTATCCCTTAATTGTATCCCCAACTATTATGTAATGGTACGATGTAATGATATCCACCTTGCAAAAGAGTTTCTATATGCAGCTCTATCCTTGGTGGGACCTTCGAGTTCCTCTTGGATAGGATCGCATATTGGACGTGACACGAATGTTCTTGTCTTGAGGCCTCACAGCACTTCAGCGTTCGCCCTCTCAGCTTGTCCGTTGCTCCTTGGATGGGCAACAAAGGCAAATGGGCTTTTGCTTCCGAGGGCATGAATGTATTGCATGAAGGTGCGGCTTGTGAATTAGGTTCCATTGTCGGTGATGACTCGGGCAGGGACCCCGAAACGGCACACCAATCCTTTCATGAACTTTATAGCTGACTTTGCGGTCACCTTCCTTGCAGGATCCACTTTCGGCCACTTTGTAAACTTGTCGATTGCGACAAACAAGAATTCAAAGCCCTCGGTAACACGAGCGAAGGGGCCCAAGATGTCGAGCCCCGGAACCGAAAATGGCCATGACAAAGGGATTGTTTGGAGAGCTTGAGCAAGCTAATGGATATTCTTGGAGTGGAGCTGGCAGGCTTCACACTTGGTGACTATCTCAATTGCATCTTGGAGGGTTGTGGGCTAGTAGAAACCTTGCCGAAAGCTTTCCCAACAAAGGCCCTAGATCTGATGTGGGAGCTGCACATACCCTTGTGTATCTCTGCCAACAATTCCTTTCCTTCTTCCCAACAAATGCACTTCAATTTCACACCGTTGGGCCTTCTTCTGTATAGCGTGCCATCAACGAACTTATATATACTGGCCCTCTGGGCTACCCTTTCAGCTTCTTCTTGCTCTTTGGGCAGTTCTCTTGTTTGGAGGAAACGGACAATGTGTCGTGCCCAAGCTAGACCCCGAGGCTCGACAACAGGGATCAGCGGCACCTCCTCATTCACAGAAGCGCACACCTCAACCGTAGAGGTTGGTAGTTTGGCGGGAGGGTGCGGCTTACCGATCGGAGGGGAGTTCTTCCTGCCAAGCACTCTGTTGAGGGCTTCAGGAAGCTCTGCCGGGAGAGGCTCGTCGGAGTCCAGTTTCCTGGCCATTGTTGTTGGGGATACAGAGGGTTGAGTCGGATGAAGAACAAATGTCTCTGGTTCCACAGGGAGTTTTTGTGCAGCACACTTTGACAGATGATCAACAATGTTGTTTTCCGCACATGGCACGTGCTCTATTTGCAATCCATCAAAGCACTCCTCCAACTTCCTCACTTCCTCGACGTATGCCTCCATCAATGGGCTTTGGTAATCCTTGTTTACTTGTCTCACCATGAGTTGTGAATCTCCTCGGATGATCAACTTCTTGATTCCCAGTTATGTTGTAATTCTGAGCCCTGCAAGGAGCCCTTTATACTCTGCGGTATTGTGGGTAGCCCTCTCACGGGGAAAATGCATTTGAACGACATACTTGAGCTGCTCTCCAATGGGAGAAATGAGAAGTGCACCAGCTCTTGCACCTTGTAGGGAGAAGGCACCATCAACATACATGATCCATTCTTGGGGCGCTTCCTTGTCGAGGATGACTGTCTCTAGGACTTCTTCATCAGGGGTAGGCATCCACTCTACAATGAACTCTACTAGTGCTCTGCTGTGAATAGTTGATGTGCTTTCAAACTTCAAACCAAAGTTGGATAACTCCGAAACCCATTTCACAATTCTGCTAGTGGCCTCGGGTTTTGGAGTATGCGCTGCAAGGGGAAGCGGGTGACAACTGTGATGTCGTGGGCTTGGAAGTAGTGGTGTAGTTTCCTTGAGGCCATGATGAGGCCAAAAATCAACTTTTGCACGCCAGAGTACCTCGACCTAGCCCTCTGCAGCAAGGAGCTGACGAAGTACACTGGGTGATGCATCACCTTCTTCCTTGTCGCGATCTTGGGACTACCTCCGCTGCCTTGCTCTTCCTTGTCTTAAACTACATCTAACCTTGCCGGACAGGTTCCCTTTCCTCTCTAGAGGGGATAGCGGTGTCGGCTGCTGTCAGCGTTCTGGGAACCAGGGTACCCATACTTGCCTGCCTGCGGCCCACGGCGTGTTTCCGTCGATGGCCTAGTACGACCCATCTTCAGCACCAGCAAAACGAGACCCTCACGAGGGGCCAAGCCTCACGAGGCGGACGACACCAAGACCTCCAGAGGGAGTGGAGTACCCAGGCTGGCTCCCAAGTAGCAGAGCTTCCTATGTAGATGCCCACCTCCTAAGGTTGAGGTGATGCCAGCCATGAGGACCGAGGCTAGGCGGGCACCAGCAGGAGCTGAGCACCAGGTTTCCTCTTTGGTGCTAAGGAGGAAAACGCAGGCGCGGGGTCCTGAGGAATCAGCCAAAGGTTTCCATTCTCATGCAATAAGACCAGGACCACCAGGATGGTAGGATGGATGTAATCGCCGAGCCCACCATGGCGTCACGACTGGAAGCTTTGCAGGCGAAGACCACCTTTCATGAGGATAGGAGTACTTCTTGTCCCCTTCGAATTTGGCCACTGTGGGATCCCTTCCCACATTCGTTTGGTGGAAGAGGACTAAGGCAACTATAAATATAGCTTAGCCACCACCGTAGGCAAGGATCCGGATCCGGAGACGAGAGAGAGAGAGAGACCTCACTAGCTCACACCCACACTAGAACAGACCTCCTGATGTTGTTCTTCCCTTGTACTAGTTCATCCTCAGCCCTCTCAAGGCTAATCCACCCCAAAAGCAGGAGTAGGGTCTTACACCGCAAGGTGGCTCGAACCTGGGTAAATTGTTGTGTCCCATTCCTTTCATGTTCATCGAGCTAGGCCATGGGGTGACAAACTGGTTGGCTCGAGAGGTTGAGTTCTTTGTACACGCCCCAGAGTTCAAACTTTTCTTGGGTCTGCGAAGCCCGGAATCCGACATTTGGCGCGCCAGGTAGGGACATGTTGAGGATCCGTTCTCCATCAGCCATGCTCTATCCGCGCCGTGTGGTTCCCATGGCAGGTGCCGCCCCACCCACTGGGCCGCCGAGCGCGTTTGGGGACATCATGGGCCTCTGGGCTTTCTCCCCAAATTGCGACAGGTGCAGTGGCCACCGAAGTTCAGGCCGGAGTTGCCGCCATGGTACAACGGCGTGGTGGACCCCGTAGAGTTCCCCCAGTGTACGCGGAGGCCATCTGGGCAGCGGGCGGCGATGACAAGGTCATGACGAATTGGCTCCCTGTTGGTCTTACGGGTGTGCCGCGCTCCTGGCTACTCAACCTACCAGAATCCTCAGTGGCCTCTTGAGAGGAGCTATGCGGCCCATTCATTGCGCACTTCACGGTGCCGACGCCCCACGCCATTGCGGCCATCCTCGGTGGGTCGCAGGCGTTGGCCTCAAGATGCCACGTCAAGCAGTTCTTCCGGCGGGTCGGGACTGCCCAGTTGCAGCCGAGGGCTCCTCCAGGATGGGCGGCGCCCGATGCCGACCTCATCTTCGACTCTAGGGATCACCCCGAGACCACGGTCGGCACTGGGCAGCTCCCCATGGTCTACACCCCCACCATCTGTAACATTGCGGTCACCGGGACCCTCATTGACGGCGATGCTGGTCTTAACGTTCTCTCCATGGAGGCCTTCGGTCTGCTTCATGTACCTTATGACCAGCTCCTCCCCACCTAGCCTTTCTCGGGGGTGGCCTACGACTCCACTTTTCCACTAGAGCAGGTCCACCTCCCTGTCACCTTTGGTACGTGTGGCAACTACCGCAACTAGCTCATCGACTTTGATGTTGCCCGCATCGGCCTCACGTATAATGCCATCCTCAGGTATCCGGCCCTCGCCAAGTTCATGGCAGCGACTCGCCCCAGCTACAATGCCATGAAGATGTCAGGGAGCAGCGGCGTCCTCCCCCTGGTGGGGGACACCAAGGATGCGCTCATGGCCCTCACGCTCGCTGTCAAGGCCGTGGCGGCCGCGCTACCGAGCGCGGAGGGTGCCCCAGAGACCCCGGAAGCTGCATCGGCGAAGAAGAAGCAGTTGTCCTCCCAAGACCGGGCCGAAACGAAGCATGTGCCAATCGACGACGGGGGCTCTGGTGCCACCTTCACCATAGGTGTTGGCCTCCCCCTGGACCAAGAGGAGGCACTAGTTAGTTCCCTCTGCGCAAACAAGGATGTGTTTGCATCGGAGGCAACAGATCTGGTCGGTGTCCCACAAGATGTGATTGAGCACCACTTGATGGTGTGTCCCGGTGCACGCCTGGTGAAGTAGAAGGCACGGTGACAAGTCCCAAAGAAGTAGTCTTTCATCGCCCAGGAGACCTACAATCTGCAAGAGGCCGGTGTTATCTGGGAGGTGGGAAACCCAGATTGGCTGGTGAACCCAGTTATCATCACCAAGAAGGGCGGGAAGGAGCGCATGTGTGTCGACTTCACGAGCCTCAACAAAGCATGTCCTGAGGACCATTTCCCTAATGAGGACATCAATGCCATTGTTACACCCATAGCCCCTGCTGCTATACATACTGGACCAATTACTAGAGCTCGAGCATGCCAATTGAATTACTAGGTACTTTCGTTTCTTGGTAACGATTCTAATGTTCATGACAATATGATGCTCCTAAATTGGATATATTTGTTTTGGTTACAAATGAAGGGCCTAGATTGGACAAGAAGGAAGAACCTTGGAGCAAGTTCAAGCATGGAGATGATGGCATGCGCAAGGGGAACAAGAACAGAGTTACAATTGATGATTCCAGGGTTTTGAAGCCACCATAATGAGTGCATGGAGCCTTGGACAAAATATACAAGATGCCAGTTCATAAATTTCGTCCAGAGGCTATTCTAGGTGTTGTGTCACCTTATTTTTGGGCCAAGCCCATGTAATTTCGAAATACTTAATTATAGGTTGTTTTTAGAGTCCGTAGGTGTGGGGAAACAATATTTAATGTTGGCTTCGGACCCCTCCTCCAAGGGCCACGAAATTCCCCCCTCTCTCCTCCATATATATACAGCCCTTAGGGCATCGTTTAGACTTTGGGTTCTGTTTAGATTAAAGTTCGCCATAGCTGCAACTTCGCGTACTTCGTTTGTGTTCAATGACCTGACAAAGGCGTCACAGAACCCCGCCTTGATAAATAAAGCTTTCCTCTTATATTTGCAATATCCAGATTGCAATCTTAATTTATTGCTTGTTCTTCGTTTGCCTGCAGGAAACAGACCTTCGTGGTCATGTTGATCATGCTCCGGCATGGTCAATAACCTCTAGAAGTTGGTTTAGCCATTGCTAAGGCACAACGTCCTCGCACGTTCGTAGTCGGATCGTCAAAGTCGACTTCCTCCAAAACGATAGCCACCATCTCATCGAAAGATGGGACACATTTGCCTCTATCATTCCCTCTTCCACTCATCGACCAGATAGTCAACTCCAGCACCGACTATGACTTGATGTGCTTCCTGAACGCCTTCTCAGGCTACCATCAAATCAAGATGGTGGTGCGAGATGTTGAGAAGACGGCTTTCCTGACCCTATGTGGGGTGTACTGCTACACCTGCATGCCGTTCTGGTTGCGCAATGCCGACGCGACCTTCCAATGATTGATGCACATCGCCCTGGGCTGGCAGCTCAGGAGGAACATCGAGGCATACGTCGACGACATAGTGGTGAAATCTCGGGAGGCGAGAACTTTGTCGAAGCTTTGGAAGAAACATTCGCCAACTTGCGCAAGGTAAACTTGTGGCCAAACCCGAAGAAGTGTGTGTTTGGCGTCCCATCCGGCAAGCTACTGGGTTTCCTGGTGTCGCACAGAGGGATCGAGGCTAACACAGAAAAGGTCAAGGAGATAGAAAGGATGAGCCCACCTCAGACCCTCAAGGAGGTCCAGAAGCTCGCGGGCTGCGTAACTTCTCTGGGCATTTCGTCTCCAAGCTAGGCGAGCAAGCCCTCCTATTATTGAAGCTGATGAAGAATAAGGGACAATTTGAGTGGACTCCAAAGGTCGAGACTGCCTTCCAAGACCTCAAGAGCTACCTCACCAGTCCACAGGTGATGGTGGCACCTAGTCCTCTTGATCCCCAAGTGCTTTACCTAGCCTCCACACCCCCACTCGGCTAGCGCAGCGCTCGTGGAGGTCCGGGGAAGAGCGCGTAGGTGCGAAAGCGAGGGACGACGTCCCACGCCCGAACGCGCCATCGCCACCCTGGGACGGCGCACCTGAGGTCCCGGCTGCCCACTCGATGACAAGGCTCCCGAGGCTCCCTCGTCACAAGATAGGGTAGAACGCTATTGATGCCCCCTCCCTCGTCGAGCATCCCATGTACTTCGTCAGCACGGTTTTGCATGACATGTGAGCATGCTACCCCATGCCAGAGAAGCTCCTGCTCGCGCTCCTCATCGCCTCCAGGAAGTTGCGCCACTACTTCTAGGGCCACCCTATTAAGGTTGTCTCTGCATACCCCCTGGAGAAGGTGCTTCGGAGCCCCAACGCCATAGGAAGTGTCATGGATTTGTCACGGCAGATGTCCTACTATGAGGACTTAGTCGTTAGGCCAGCGCATCTATGTGGTAGCTTGAGAGGGGTTGATCGGGACGGGAGACGCGAGGCGGATCATCACACAAGACAAGGATTTAGACAGCTTCGGGCCCCGGGAAACATCACGCGGAATAGCCCTACATGTTGTTTGTGGCTAGGTCTCATTATCATCACGAGAGAGTCGCCGCATAAGCCGGTTCCCCCTTTTTGTCTAGCCCTAGATATTGTTTCTTGTTGCTTGTCCCTCTTTGGGGTGCCCTGCCCCTCCTTATATAAGTTGAAGGGGTGGGTTACATGACTAGTCCTAGTAGGATTAGGATTACATTATTTACAAGTGGAGTCCTAGTCATGCTTCCTTTGTAGGCGAATATTCCTTATGTCTTCCTCTTAAGCCGGCCCATCATAACATGAGCCGGCCTTCTGGGCCTTGGGCCTTGTCATCCATCTGAAACACCCGTCGGGTCACCAATGATTCTTCAGGCTCGTGCATCGTCACACCAGTGAACCGCCAGACACATGAGTCGCCAATCTTCCGGCGGGTTGCCAATGAAACGCCAAGTCCGGACGGGTCATATATCCGGTCGGGTCATACCACGGGGTATATCCCCGACATTAGCCCCCAGTTTAATTTGGATTTATCCATGTTAAACTAATCTGCAATATAAACACAAGAACAAATTTGACAGGTTGTGCTCCGGGTTAAATATTCTTGTAAGCCGGCACCTAATCATCCTTAAGTCCTTGACATTTTCTCCTGGAGAATCTGGGTCAATAAGCCAACTTCATAATCCATTTGCTGGCATTGGCTTTTGTAAAGAAAATTTATAAGAAATAATCCATTTGAGTCTTCCTTTGATGCTCTGATTTGAAAAAATATTGGTCTTGAGATATTCAACTGATATTCAACCGGCTTAAAGATGTAGACCTTGCCGATTTATGATTGCCAAAATTGTCAGGTTATAAACAAATGATGCCAGGTCATGTAATTGTTGCTGATGCCAGATTAATCTTATGATGACGCCGGGTCATAAACTTTGCAGATTTCTCCGATAATAATATAATACCTGATTTGCTCAAAACTAAGAATTTGAAGTTATTCCTCCCTTATATGTATATCACATGTAGCCCCCAAGTGCCGGGTTGTTATGCTTGCAGCAACCTGGGACATGTAATTCCCTCATGCTCATAAAAATTTCAACCAGCGTAGCCCCCAAGGGCCGGGTCATTATGCAACAATGAGCAGGGCCTTTGTAAATATGATCATGTAAACTTGAGCAGCAACGTGTAGCCCCCAAGGGCCGGCTCAGTAAGATATTACTGAGCTAGGACTTTGTATAAGATTCATTGATAATAACATCATATGATGTAATCTCCACCATGGGGCTTGAACCCACGTCCACAAGGTTAAGAGCTTTGTACTCTACCAACTCAGTAGTGGATCTTTCAATATAATGGATTAAGGTTTGTGTACCTTGAGTTTTTGACAAGAGCAATTGCTAGCCCCCAAGGGCTGGCTCATTTAGGATGTGATGAGTCGGGTCTTCAATAAGTTGAGCAAAAAATGACTTTGCATTAGCCCCCAAGTGCCATGGTGCATGCTGGCAGTGACATGGGACTTACATATTTGATGTAATCTCAATTTAAATAATGTAGCCCCCAAGTACCGGGTCGTAAGCCTGCAGCGATTCGGGACTATTCCTTTCATTGTAGAATAAATCATATCCATGGATAAAATAATAGCCATTGCGTTGAAGCGACTTTGAAAACCTCGATCATAATATTGGTTATTGATAACCATAATAAAAATCCAGCCATGTTGGCTATTAAAGAATTGAATAACCCGGTTTGAAAACCTCAATCATTTAATATCATAATGAAATACAGCCAAGTTTGGCTATTTAGAGATTCAAATACCTTATCTGTTGACAAGTAAATCCAAAATTTTAAATACCCGGCGGCTCTTGGCCGATGGCGATTTAATACGCCTCCATTGTAAGCCGGAATTTTTATAACCCGACGGCTTACAGCATTTGAGAAAATCCAGAACGGATAATCATTTTGAAGCATCAATTTTAATGATGAGCTTGGACTTAATCATTTATATAAGTCATAGTTCTGCAAATCCTGCACAGAATTTAAACAACATACGCCCTGGCGACTTAATGTCAAAAGCCAGGGCGGGTAACAACCCAAACATAATATAGTCTTTAGGCAAGTATGTAAAAGACTAGAATTAAGGCCATTCAAGCCTAAACATACTGGTGATTTAACATCAAAAGCTAGGGCGGGTTACCAAACCTCGCATATTTATATAATCAGGAAAACGTACTTGTTGAATTGGCTCATACCGCCGGCTTATATCGCCGTATCCAATAACGGCAATAATCCAATGATTGATACACGCATGATTCCAATAGCGCAATTCAAAATATACCGGCGGCTTAAAGTCCGTAGCCAGGGCCGGTTTAAACATAATCATGTATGAACAATATCATACATGTGATATTGTATCGTACTGCCGGCTTATAATAACTATGCAGTAAGGGTGATAACCCAAAACTTAGAAGCCAAACCTTCCAAATATTAATATTGTCATATGTTGGCGACTTGTCGTCGAAAGCCAGGTCGGGTTAAGAGAAACCACATATATATGCTTCAGATATGAGCAAAAAGTCTCAAGATAAAGCCAAAAGACTATTTTCAAAAAACTTAAGTCAAACAGAGAAAAAATGAGGCTTCTGATTCGAATACGATTAGTAAACCGGACCAAAGGGGTTAAGCTAGGATTCAAATACGATCATGTAGCCCCCAGTGGCTTTGGCGTTGCGCCGATCAAGAGGGTACCGACAGCTATGTTCTCTTTGGTTCGAATATGACATATGTTTGAACAGGAAGCCCCCTAATGACCTTGAGAGGTTTTTAATGACCTTGATTCAAATACGATCCAAGTCGAGCACAAAAGGGGTTAAGCTATGATTCGAATACGATAAAGAAGCCCCCTAGTGAGTTTGGCATTGTGCCGATCAAGAGGGTACCGACAGCTATATTCTCTTTGGTTCGAATACGACCTATGTTTGAACAGAAAGCCCCTAATGACCTTGAGAGGTTTTTAATGACCCTGATTCAAATACGATCCAAGTCGGACCCAAAAGGGGTTAAGCTATGATTCGAATATGATCAAGAAGCCCCCTAGTGAGTTTGGCATTGTGCCGATCAAGAGGGTACCGACAACTATGTTCTATTTGGTTCGAATACGACCTATGTTTGAACAGGAAGCCCCCTAATGGTCTTTTGAAGCAGGGTACCTATGTTTGAGTTGTGCCTTGCAACAGACTCTCTTTAGTCCCTTTAATTTTTCCTGAGAACTCGAGCTTTGCGAGAGATAAATTCTTCTTGAACCGGAATTTCTTAAACCGGATATTTAAAGCTTCAAAGCTTAGTGGGGACAGATTTCCCTTAAGCCAAATTTTAAACCAGCACCCTTTATTTTGAGCCGAAAATTTTCTGACGACCCTTAAAGTTTCATCAATATAGTAGCAGCCTCCGGGACCGGGTTACCTTCCCTCCAATGACCCAGGGTCTTGAATCTCACAATGTTTGATAAGTCATGTCATCATAGCCCCCGAGTCTTAAGACTACTCGAGGAGTTGGCTTGAGACTCTCCATGCTTGACCATGATATGACCGGTGGATTGCTGGAATATGTTGAATCTCAGCGGGTTATAATTGACCCTGTCCATTGACCCGTCCGGTGTAGGAAAGGGCCATAGCTTGATGGCTTCTTTTGTAATGATGAATTGTTCTGCATAGGAAATTGCACAAACGAGAGTAATTGTTCTCAAAGAAAATAACAATGTATCAATAAAAATTGATTGGACAGCTTTCACCTGATTTTTCTGGACGAAAAGTGAGTTGTATATAACATCCATAGATCACCTCCTGTAATTTCAGCGATGATTTAGCCACTCTCTCATGGGTGCGTTAGAGGTGGTGGTTTAAAGCGCAGCACCAGGCGGCTCAAAAAGGGACCCTCCGGGTCATGTTGACCATTGGATTTTTT